>NC_047137.1:14983766-15323737 GCF_009829125.3 Periophthalmus magnuspinnatus
ACGAGGGAGGAGAGGAGGGAGAGGAGAGGGGGGTGTGCTCTGAGAACGAGGGAGGAGAGGGGGGAGAGGGTGCTCTGAGAACGAGGGAGGAGAGGGGGGAGAGGAGGGGGGGGTGCTCTGAGAACGAGGGAGGAGAGGGGGGAGAGGGGGGAGGAAGGAGAGGGGAAGAGAGAGGAGAGGGAGGGAGGAGAGGCCTCTGAGAATGAGGGAGGAGGGGAAGGGGGGGAGAGAGAGAAGAGAGGAAGAGAGGCCACTGAGAATAAGGGAGGAGGGGAGAGGGGGGGAGGGAGGAGAGGGAAGATAGAGAAGAGAGGGAGAGAGGCCGCTGAGAATATGGGAGGGAGGGGGGGGGAAGAGAGCCCTCTGAGAACGAGGGAGGAAGGAGGGAAAAGACAGGGTAAGAGAGGCCTCTGAGAACAAGGGAGGGAGGGAAGAGAGGGAAGAGAGAGGGAGGGAGAGAAAAGAGAGGGGGGACAGAGGGAGAGAAGGAAGAAGGAGGGACGAGAGGGAAGAGAGAGGGGAGGCAGAGGGAGAGAAGAGAGGAAGGGAAGAAAGGGGACAGAAGGAGGGAAGAGAGAGGGAACCAAAGGAAGAAAGAGAAGGGAAGAGAGAGGGGGAGAGTGGAGGGAGAAAAAGAGAAAGAGACAGAAACAAAGTGGGTCAGAGTAGAAAACGAGGGAAGGGGTTGACAGAGAAAGAGAAGAGAGCCAGAGGGGCGGGAGGGAAGAAGGGAGTGAGAGAAGAGAAAAGAGAGGGAGGGTGGGCGGGAGAAAGAAAGGGAGAGAGAAAGAAAGAATGGGTCAGTAGAAAAAGAGGAAATGGGTTGACGGAGAAAGAGAAGAGAGTCAGAGGGAGGGAGAGAGAGTGGGAGAAGAGAAAGAAGAAAGAGCATGGGAGGACGGGTGGGTGGGAGGAAGAAAGGGATGGACAGGGAGAGGGCGAGAGAGCGGGAATGAATGAGAGGGAGGGAGAAGAGAAGGTGAGAGGGAGAAGAGGGAAGAAAGGCACGGAGAGAGGGACATCGAAAGGGTGAGAGGGGGAGAAGAAAGAGAGAGGATGACTGAATGAGAGAGGAGGAGATGGGGGGAAGTCAGATAAGAAAGAGAGAGAGAGAGTCTAGTTATTAAACAAACACAACAAAAACTTACAAAACACAAACAAAACCACCTTCTTTTAACACTACACTTCTAAACTCCATACCCAGACCAAACGTTCACATGTGCAGGTGGAGCAGAGCGGGTGGCGTTCTCCTCGCTCCTCCCGCCGCGGGGCTGAGGCCGAGGCCGAGTTAATCACGAGGACAATAACTCTGTCACACACACTCGGAGGTGGAGCGCCGCATCCTCCATCATCTATCATTAAGATTAACATTAAGTTCCCGCTGCCAGACTCAGAGCTGCTTTAGAGCCACTACAGCCCGACTGCTTTATGTAAGGGACGTGACGCTGATGACTAATTATGAGCACTAAAGAAAAGAAGAAGAAGAGGAGGAGGAGGAGGAGGAGGAGGAGGAGGAGGAGGAGAAGAAGAAGACGAAGAAGAAGACGAAGAAGAAGAAGAAGGGAGGACGGGAAGAAGAAGAAGAAGAAGAGGAGGAGGAAGAAGAAGAAGACGAAGAAGACGAAGAAGAAGAAGACGAAGAAGAAGAAGAGGAGGTGGAGGAGGAGGAGGAGGAGAAGAAGGAGAAGATGAAAAAGAAGATGAAGAAGATGAAGAAGAAGAAGACGAAGAAGACGAAGAAGAAGAAGAAGACGACGAAGAAGAAGACGACGAAGAAGAAGAAGAAGACGAAGAAGAAGAAGAAGACGAAGAAGAAGACGAAGAAGACGAAGAAGAAGAAGACGAAGAAGACGAAGAAGAAGAAGACGAAGAAGAAGACGAAGACGAAGAAGAAGAAGACGAAGAAGAAGAAGACGAAGAAGAAGAAGACGAAGAAGAAGAAGACGAAGAAGAAGAAGACGAAGAAGAAGACGAAGAAGAAGAAGACGAAGAAGAAGACGAAGAAGAAGAGAAATATTGGATTACAAATTTAGACCTGGAGGTATTTTTTTGTGCAACGCTTTGTAAGTCGCCATGGATACAGTGGTACGCGCTCGAAACTCGGGATTCGCTCGGTTCGTGGAGCGTACGTCCACTGATCCGACGGCGGGGCGTGTGAATTGTTGCGTCCTTGGGCAAGACACTTCGCAACCCAGTGCCTGCGTAGATTCGCGTGTGTGAAGGCGTGTGCGAACGATTGACGTGAAAATGGGAAATATATAAAAATATGACCCATTAACGAAGGCGCGATATGTAAATTTGCACCATCTGCTTGACACAAAATGTTATTGTCTTGTCTGGAATCTTTAAAAATCCCTTAAAATTCCCTTAAAATTCCCGTACCGTACTTTTTTCTTGTCATATTTTGGCTGAGGGTGTGATTTATATTCAGATACGTGGAATATAAGTCGCATCTGAGTATATAATTTAACATTTTCGTTACGTTCACACTCACAACTGCGCTTTTTTCTTCATTTTTATGCTTTTTTTTAACTTATACTACGGAAAAATACAGTAATTGTTATTGTAAATAGAGTTGCCTCTCCGTAGATCTGACCTGTAACCTGGTCAGCATCGCTCACTGTCATTATTTTTCTTTATTTTTGCTACTTTCTACATTTTATATACACACAGATGACGTTAAATATAAGGATTAAGATATGTGGAATTATGTAGTAAAGAAAAAAGTTAAATAATTCTGTCTTATTTCATATATTTGATGTTTTCTGTGTGGATATAAAATGCAGAAAATTGCAAAAAATAAAGAAAAAAATACAAAAAAAAAAAAAAAAAGAATGAGAGGGTGTGTCCAAACTTTTGACTGGTAGTGTAAATCTGTGCTCTTAACACTTTTATAATGTTAAAGGAAGAAGTAAACGAGACTCTCACTCATGCGCCATCTTTCTTCTCTCACTCTCATCCTCTCTCTCTTCCTTTCTTCTCTGCCCTTCTCTAACTGCCCTTACTTCTCTCTCTGCCTTTCTTCTCTATCTGCCCTTCTTTTTTCTCTCTGCCTTTGTTCTCTATCTCTCTTCTCTGCTTTTCTTCTTTCTCTCTCTACACCTTTCTTCTTTCAATATCTCTCCTTTGCTTCTCTCTCTCTCACTCACTCACTCACCCTCTCTTTCTCACCCTCTACCTCTTTCTTCTCTCTCCCTCTCCGCCTTTCTTCTCTCTCTGCTCTCCTTTATCTCTCTTTCTCTGTCTTTTTTCTCTCTCTCTGCCTTTACTCTTTCTCTCTCTCTACCTTTCTTTCTCTCCCTGCGCCTTTCTTCATTCACTCTCTGCCTTGCTTCTCTCTCTCTCACCCTCTCTCTTTTACTCACCCTCTGCCTCTTTCTTCCCTCTCCCTCTCCGCCTTTCTTCTCTCTCTGCTCTTCTTTATCTCTCTTCTCTGCCTTTCTTCTTTCTCTCTCTGCACCTTTCTTCTTTCAATCTCTCTGCCTTGCTTCTCTCTCTCTCTCACCCTCTCCCTTGCTCCCCTCTCTCTTTCACTCTCTCTCTCTCCCTCTTTCTTCTCTCTCCATCTCCCTTTCTGCCTTTCTTCTCTCTCTGCCCTTGTTTATCCCTCTATTTCTGTCTTTTTTTCTCTCTCTCTGCCCTTGTCTCTCTCCCTACCTTTCTTTCTCTTCCTGCACCTTTCTTCTTTCTCTCTCTCATCCTTTCTCTTACTATCCTTCTCTTCCACTCTCTCTCCCCTTTTCTTCTCTTTCTCTATCACTCTGCCTTCCTTCTCTCGCTCTCTCACTCCCCCCTCTTCTCTCTCCTCCTCTCACTTCTCTCCGCCCCTACCTCTCTCCTTTTTTTTCTCTTCATCTCCTCCCCTCTCTTGATGGACAGGTCATGTGATCAAAGTACGGCACATTTTAAAATAAATTCAACTCACCAATTAAATAAATGATATATATTTGTATTTATTTTGTATTAAACACAAATATCTGCAAATAGAGAGACTCCAGAAACAGAACCATCACGACACATCACGACCATAACTATCTTTGAATGACACGCACGAAACAAAAAAAAAACGTCGTAGCGATTTCACATTTCGTCGCTGGCGTGTCGTTTTGAATCCTCGAGCGGCGAGCGTTTATCTGAGCTGTGCGTAAAAGGATGTGCCGATCACTCACGATTCAGCCCCAAATGTGACGAAGCGGCGTTATAAACGGCAACACGTGAACACAAATCAACCCGAGCGCCGCGGGTTGGAAGAGCGCTATAAAAACCTCACCTCAATCTCTCTCTCACCCCTCCCCCTCCCCCCACGTTTACTCCATTTAGCTCCTTCTGGGCGGATTTAAAGGGGCGGTATTTTACTTCTAGGGGGTATTTCCTGCTACGACATAACATATTTACGCCACCACGTCGCCTTTTATTGTTTTGAAAATGCTAAATTTGCGAAAAAACAACTTTGTGCCTCTTCAGAGCGCTATCGCAACGTGATCGCGCCAGGTTTGTGAAGTCGTAGTATATCGTTTTGTATCGTGCTTGTGTATATTTGAGAATGAGGGAGGGAGGGAGGGAAGAGAGAGGGGAGACGGAGGGAGGGAGGGAAGAGAGAGGGGAGGCTGAGGGAGGGAAGGAGGGAGGGAAGAGAGAGCGATGACTGAGGGAGGGAAGGAGGGAGGGAAGAGAGAGGGGAGACTGAGGGAGGGAAGGAGGGAGGGAAGAGAGAGGGCAGACTGAGGGAGGGAGGGAGGGAGGGAAGAGAGAGGGGAGACTGAGGGAGGGAGGGAGGGAAGAGAGAGAGAAGAGAGAGGGGAGGCTGAGGGAGGGAAGGAGGGAGGGAAGAGAGAGGGAAGAGAGAGGGAGGGAAGGAGGGAGAGAAGAGAGAGGGGAGGCTGAGGGAGGGAAGGAGGGAGGGAGGAAAGAGAGGCCTCTGAGAATGAGAGAGGGAGGGGGGAGGGAGGGAAGAGAAGCTTTGGACAGGGTTGAAAGTGACCAGAAGAGATCGCTAGATTACTCAAACATGCACGAATGACGTATAAAACTTCTACAGACATGTTTTTGATGAGGGAGCATTATAACATGGTGGAAAGCGAAAAAAGTCGATTTTGCAATGAAACTAGAGCAATTTGAACAAAAGACGTTAAGCAAAATGGAGGGAAAAATCCAGAAATTATAATGATAAATGATGACTTCGTATATAAACGTGTATTTACTTTTTAATTTTAATTTAATGCATCCCCTTATTTACGTTTTTTAATCATAGTTTAGCTGCACAGTGGTCCCTTGTTTATCCAGGAGGTTACGTTAAAAAAATAACCCGCAAAAGGCAAAATCAGCGAAGTATCATCTTTATTTTTTACATTATTCTCTATGTTTTTGTCTGTAAAACCCCTCACCACACACTTTATACACTTTTCTCACACAGATATTAACATTTTCTCACATTTCTCTCTCATTTAAACTCTCTCAAAGTTCAAACCTTCGTAGGCGTCTTTGTCGGTGCAGAACGTTTCATCGACATTGCGGGTTTTGTCGGGGAGAAACCAAATTGCAAACGCACAGCACTTCAGAGTCACACTGCGATCCAATTTTTATGTAAATTTGGCTTCATTTGTGTACTTTCACTTTCAAAACCTTACTCCCCAAGAGATGCTAGGTATATCCAACAAGTCTACATGAGCAATTTGAACAAACAGAGGCACGTAGGCGGAGTTTGTTAGCATTAGCTGTATCGTTTTTTGAACCAAGCTGTTGCTCCAAAGCTGTAAAACGACCTCCCGCTTTCCTTGCGTTCACTGGAGTCGTTGATGCCTTCAAAAACCAACTCAAAACGCATTTATGTGGCCTGGCGTTTTAAGGTCTGGTCGTCTTTTTTAGAAGCTGCTATGACCGCCATATTGTTGTACTGATTCTGTTGTAACTGTGCTATTTTTATGAGTTTTAACGTGTTGTTGTGAAGAACTTTGGGACCTTCTTGTCTGGGAAAGATGCTAAATAAATACATTTTGCTTGCTTGATTTGTAAGCAGGCATTTGTCAAATTATAGTGACCAATATCACGCATTACACAGGCGTTTTCTTACCTTATGGGGACAAAAACCAGGTCCTCATAACGTAAGTCCTTCATTATTACCTCAACGACAAAGTGTTAAGTTCAGATATGGGTTAAAATACGCTACGATTGGGGTTTAAACTAAGATTAGACAAGTAGTAACCATGGCTAAGTTCGGGATCAGTGTCCAGGGGATGAATGTAAAGCAACGTAACGTCCCCAAAAAGCATGGAAACCCATTATCTGCGTTCGTGTGCGTGTGCGTGTTCCACCCATTGACGGTAAATCTTCTCGTGTCACCCTTTGCCATCAGCGCCGCTCTAAAGGTCTCCATCAAAACAACCCATTCATCCCAACCCCCTCCGCAAACCATCACAGAAGACCCCACACCGGCCATATATCCGCTAATGGAGAGAGATGCGTCACCGTACAGCAGCTGATGAGCCAAAAACACACACGTACAGACGAAATACTCGAGCAGAAACGGGCGTAAACGGAGACAAACATCCTTCTTCTTCTTTATAAAGATTTGAAATGAGGAGGAGATGTATGGGAGAGGTATGTCCGCTTTAATGAGTAATAAAGAATACGGATTGCTTCCTGATCGCAAATGAAATCGCAAGTGAGTTTTATATTGTCTGAAGTAATATTTCCAACAGGACAGCAAATTCTAAAGGTTTGGGGGTATAAAAAATAAAAATACTAGCATTATTTACAAGCTGGAAAAGACCTTAGTCAAATATAATGTGGATTTTCTCATTGACGTGTTGGTTTGGTTGTATTACTTAACTTTGTCACACAATACATTAAAATAATAAGGGTGGGGGAATGTATTACGCAAAGAAATGACCCTAAAGCCATTCCACAATTTAAAAATTAGAAAAAAAAATACACAGAAACAGGAAGCGGTGATGGGATTAAGCTACTGCTGCTCCTCGCAATTTTTTAAGTGAATTGCTTGATATATAAATGTATTTTTGGTTGAATTTGTTAAGGAAAATTACACAAGTATGCAGCTTGCAGTGATTTCATAATTATTGTTTTTCTTAAGACCCTGTAACTATTTTTTTTTCAATGTATCTGAGCAAAAAATGTGTATTTTCCCAGTATAGATACAGTTGAAACCAGACGTTTACATACACTATATAAAAAAAACACATATGCTTTTTTTTCTCACTGTCTGACATGACAAATCAGACTAAACTTTTCCTGTTTTAGGTCAATTAGGATTAACAAAATTATTTCTATTTGCTAAATGCCAGAATAATGAGAAAATATTTTTTTGGGTCAATTTTTCATTACTGCATTCAAAGTCAGAAGTTGACATACACTATATTAAAAAAAAATATATATACACTTTTTTTTCTCATTGTCTGACATGAAATCAGACTAAACCTTTCCTGTTTTAGGTCAAGTAGCATTACCAAAATTATTTCTATTTGCTAAATGCCAGAATAATGAGAGAATTTTTTTGTTGTAAATTTTTCATTATGGTATTCGAGGTCAGAAGTTTACATACACTATATAAAAATACACACATACACTTTTTTTTCTCATTGTCTGACATGAAATCAGACTAAATCTTTCCTGTTTTAGGTTAAGTAGGATTACCAAAATTATTTGTATTTGCTAAATGACAGAATGATAACAGAATATTTTTTAGTCAATTTTTCATTACTGTATTTAAAGTCAGAAGTTTACATACACTATATATAAAAAAAAAAACACATACACTTTTTTTTTCTCACTATCTGACATGAAATCAGACTAAACATTTCCTGTTTTAGGTCAAGTAGGATTACCAAAATTATTTGTATTTACTAAAAGCTATAATAATGAGAGAAGAATTTTTTTTGTCAATTTTTCATTACTGTATTTAAAGTCAAACGTTTACATACAGTATATTATAAAGCCAGCTCGAGGTCAGAATATGTCCACTGTGTACCATCTGCATCGAATTATAACGCATTTTACTGTGGGATAATCAGGAAGTACATGACAAAACTCAAAGAGCTTATAAACTCATCATGGTGAGTAACTAGGATGCTCTGAATGCATAAGGTAAGTGAGGAATAACCACTGCAAAAGGTTTTAAAGTGAACTAGTTCTGTTTTTTCATGCAAAAATCAGGTACAGTGCCTTTAAGTAGCTCTAAACAAACAAAAACACATCTATTCTCTTAAAAACAATTACTCACATGCAGTTTTTATAATTATTATTAATTACTTCGCTTGCCAGAACCCCTCGAGTCCATGTTTCAGCATTAGGTTCTCCATACATCTCTATGCATGTTTAACTAAGGCACTACGCAAAAGTATTGATATTCATTTTTCACAGCAGAGCGTATCGAGCGTGACGTCCATCTTGTGTAATGACATAAAGGCCGGCTCTAAAATGTTGTCCATAGATCTGTGTTAAAGATGGAGCGCTCCCAGACTGGAACAAAGTGCAGGAGATATGGAAGCGAACATGCACATTCGTCATTGTTTTACATGTATTATCAGGAACGCAAGACATACTGCCAACACGGAGGACGGGGCTTTAAGCGAATCAGTCCAGACAAACATGATCAGGTTTACATTACGGCAGTACGAGCCAGTTCTACGAGCTTTGGAAATATGCTACAAGACATTTATGAACAGTACGATATATGGAGAAGCAGTAGCGCAGTTGGTAGTCGTGTTTTGAAAGCAAACTTGTTCCGCAAAATGGACTTTTCAGAGCTTTTAATCAAGTTGTAGTAGTAAAAAGTCAAAGTTATAGTTGTTGTCTTCGCATTTACGCTCTCGAAGTTTGCGCAATCCTTAATCCAGGTATGTCCAAACTATGGCCCCGGGGCGAAATGTGGCCCTCAGACCAATTTTTCTCGGTCCTCAAGCTTCCATATTACCTTAAACAGTACTTTTTTTTACTGTACATGTTTGAAAATCTACTTTAACAAGCCCATATCAAATATTTAACGTGTCCTATTGAGGATGTGAGCGTGAAAAAAGGTCTAGTGGTTCAGTCTAACTTGTAATAGTAACACGGATTTGAAGTATTCACTGTATCGGCGACGAGTCTATGGCCCTAAATTGGCCCTTAGCTTTGTCTATGTTTTTATTTATGTGGCCCTTATTGTGAAAACTTTGAACACCCTTGACTTAATCGTTTATTTTCAACACGTCATATTGCCGATCAACCTGTTTTCACCTTAAGAAACCACTCGTCACTTTTCAGATTTAAGGTCCGCCTTGTCTCCATGGAGATGTTATTGCGCTAAGTAAATCGTCACGTTTTTTACATAGCGCTTTTCCACGTTTAAGACGCTCAAAGCGCTTTAACGTCAAGGAAAAACTCACTCACTCACGCACACGTCCATCCATCAGAGCACGCGCAGCCACTAGACGACGAGTTGGGTTAAGCGTCTTGCCCGTGGACACAACAACAGCCGACGACGACGACAACCACCACCTGTGCGTCAGTGGATCTCACCGCTCAACCGGTGATGCTTGCGCTAATGTCGATGTCGCGAGGTGTCCACAAAACGCTTTCCAGATCAGAAATGTCAACCAAAAAACATGGGATTATTGATCAACTTTACATCGAGAACATAAACACAAGTTGGATACGCGTTTGTCGAACACGGTAAAACCAAAATCTAAGTCTCGCATCTCCGCAAAACTTGTCGCGGGCCATTGTTTTTCTAATTACTCTGCTGGCGTCCACCCCCACATCCCATTGGCACAAAAACATTCCCAGACTATCTTATATCCATCGGTCAGTTTAGATTACCGAGCCTGCCTCCAGATTGAGTTCCCAATCACCAACTTGTCTATTTGTCATCATTTGGGTCCACTTAAGGGTTAATAGGGTTAAGGGGAAGGGGCCGATCCCCCTTTTAAAAAGCCTTCATGTTGGGTTTAGTTAAGGCAGGCGTCAGTGCAGAGAGAGGCAAATAAATACAAATGATCCAGTTAAGGAGAAAAATGGCACACGCTTAAGTCATGCTGTGTTTTAAGAGGAGACCTAAGTGACCCCCCGCAGACAAATCCATCAGGGAGGAGAAGAGAACAGATATAAAACATGAGAGGAGGAGGAAGAGGAGGAGGAGGAACGAAGAAAAGTATAAAAGAAAATGGCTTTGACAAAGAGAAATGGAAAAACAAGAACAGATTGGAACATGGGCAGTGACGTGAGCGCGCCGAGTGGGAGGCCATCTTGACCCCTCTTGACACTGAAAAGGATTAAAAAAAATAAAAATATTGTGATTGTGCGTTAAGACAGAATGCTCGGTAATAGCAATCATAATTTTGACTTTGTGTGTTTAAGATTTGAAGGAAAAACGGTGGAGTTTGGAGATCTTTTATAGATTGTGTAGTAGGTGTTGCCGTATGTTAGCTACGTAGCGTATGGGAAGTGGGATGGAATGAAACGGGAAAAAAACAAATCATAACGTTTGACTTGTGGTTTTGCTTTGCAGGTTTGGATCTAAAAATAACGTTTTCTAAAAGTTTTCCCAATGTTTTGAATGTTATAAATTGACAGTTCGATACGTAGCTTGAGTGAGAAGCTTTGTCCGTGTAACGATTTATAACTGGTGGTGGTTTGAAGGACCTGAGGCGCAGATTGGCAGCTTCCTCTCTGTCAATCTACCCCAGGGCAGCTACAGGCAAATAAACTGACCACTGATGAATGTAACGTCTTGAGCTTAAAGGTTTAATATGGAACTTTTTTTAGTGTGGGGTACTTTAGAGAGACGGGCAGGTGGCAGATCCTCGGAGCACATGGCTGATTGTGCAGAGTAAACAAAGTCCATGTTAGCGCTGTCGTCGTCATGTTAGCGCTGTCGTCGTCATGTTAGCGCTGTCGTCGTCATGTTTGCGCTGTCGTCGTCATGTTTGCGCTGTCTTCGTCATGTTTGCGCTGTCGTCGTCATGTTTGCGCTGTCTTCGTCATGTTAGCGCTGTCGTCGTCATGTTTGCGCTGTCGTCGTCATGTTAGCGCTGTCGTCGTCATGTTGCTGTGTTCACGCAGTTGCCGTGTTCACGCAGTTGCCGTGTTAGTGCTATTGTCGTGTTAGCGTTGTTGCCGTGTTATCGCTATTGTTGTGTTAGCATTGCTGCCATGTTCACGCTGTTGCCGTGTTGGCGCAGTTGCCATGTTAGCGCTTTTGTCGTGTTAGAGCTTTTGCCATGTTTGCGCAGTTGCTGTGTTAGCACTATTGTCGTGTTAGCATTGTTGCCATGTTCGAGCTGTTGCCATGTTAGCGCTTTTGTCGTGTTAGAGCTTTTGCCATGTTCGCGCAGTTGCCGTGTTAGCACTATTGGCTTGTTAGCGTTGTTGCCATGTTGACGCAGTTGTCGTGTTAGCTCTGTTGTCGTAATAGCGCTATTGTCGGGCTCCACTCTCCGTTGTCATTTTTACCAATTTCAGCGTCCACTCCAAAGGCTAAATGAAGCTATCAAAGAGCTAACACAAATGTCTTTTCTGTCATTATTAGCGTTTTTTTAAGTGTCTGCAGCGTTAACACAGTTTGCATTTAACCTGCTCTGGGCATTAGCGTTAGCATTAGCCACAGACGTCAACAGCGGCAGTGCTCACATCTACAGTTCCTCATTCTGCAAAATACAGAGTGGTATCAGATCGGCGATTTGGTCTAAGTACTCGCCGATACTAATACCTGAAAAACGTGTGGCATCAGAGCTTTTGCCGCTACCAGTATTGCATCGGATCAACCCTAAATAAAACGTAATATCACAATAATAACTAAAATCTGATAGAATTGCGCTTTTATGTCAGGGGTCTTCCAAGTAGCTCACCAAGGGATTTCCGAATTATCCGTATTTGCTCAAATGCAGTGAATTCAATACCAATTATCCCCGTAAATGTGTCTTTTTGACGTTTTTCTTAACATTGTGCACTAATAAATGGATAAGGGTTTATGTTTTATAGACATCTAACTGTACTTACTGCACTAAACTACAAAAATAAGTAGCTCTCTGGGATATTTTTTGGTAAAAGCAGCTCACAGGAGAAAAAAGGTTGGATACTGTTGTTCTAAGTGAAAGCAGCAAAGGTCTAGAGGACAAAATCATGCAAAAGTACATTTATTTATGCACAAAATAGTGGTATATTGGCAATTTATGTTGGAAATGATCAGAATTCAAAATGCACTACTGATATTTATGATATTATGGTTTATTGTCTGGTCTCTGCGCTTGTGTAAAAAGAAAAAAAAATGAAAAAAATGAAAGATAATCTTATAAGAAGTGAGTGGATTTTTCTTCCATTTGCAGTGCACTTTTCAATGTCACTATATCAAAGCCTAAGTGGACTGTGTGTGCATGTGTGAGGATTGCGTGTCTCTCGCTGCGGGCACAACAAAGCTCTTACGGCCCCGAAAGAAGAGATTTTTAAAGCGGTTATTGACTTCTGTCTCCTCGGCTGACCACCATCTTGTCCCCTGTGCGCGGGTTGCCGTGGCGACGGGATTGAGGTGAGCCCTAACCTGACAGCGGGGTCACGCGGCGTTGCTCGGATTGTCCCGTGACGCCGGCCCAATTTAACAGTAAATAAGAGATTCTAAACAAGAGCGGCATGTTTTATTGGCCTATTGTGTATTTGTTTTTTGTAGATTTTTTTTATGTTTTCTATTTTAATTAGCTGGACGTACACAGTTGAAGCAATATTAGTCCACGTGATACAAAGAAATTCAAATTTATTTATAACATTTACGTCTTTTAAAGCTACTTTCTGTAATTAAACTGGCTGACGTGCCTCTGTTGCATTCTCTCACTTCACCACTAGAGGCTGTCTGCGTTACTGCTGTCTGACATCGTGCTAGCTTTAGCCTAACAGAAGAAGATCAGAGGGCAAAGGTGAGTCTGAACAAAGGCCAGGTGAGGAACGGAGGGTGAAAAACATAAATAAACTTACAGATAGTAGCTTTAAGATTATTAAACGGCACTGAAATTAAAATTACGTAAGAAGCCAAGCCCAGTGTGTTATGATTAGATACAGATTTAAAAAGTAAAATAGCTAAGTAATATAAAGTTAATAATGTTACGAAAAGTGTAAGGAACTTTAAAACTTTGTTCCGTGTCATTTTATAAAGTGGAATTAAACAAAAAATAAACTGCTGCTAAACTGTTTGACTGGGGAAGAGGGGCGGGGTCTGGGGATGTAAAGAACGGTGTGATTGGTCTAACAGGTATCCACACTTTAAACTCCGCCCCCTTCCGCCAGGTGTTTAATCAAAAACACCTGGCTGTAATCAGGGAAGTCTTGAGCGATGTCATCAACTACTACTTGAAATCGCAAAGGTCACTGAAGACCGCACACACTTAGATTTACGGGTTTTTGACCGGAAAGCTACAAATTTTCCCAAAATTTTGCCAAAAGATGAATAAATATTTAAAACAGCCAAGTGAAGTGTTCTAAACCAAAAAAGAATTAATAATACCGGTAATTAGAATTTGAACAGATTGTTTAATTTATGTTTTGTGGTTTTAATAAAAGCGACTGTTAGCTTTGAGACACAGTGAGCTAGCTAGCGTACTTCTGTGCACCTATTGTATAAAAAAAAAACAAAAAAACTCTAGTACGTTCCAGCCGTTAACACCAACCAGCCAACTCAGTCACCTCATGAAACAAATTAAAACAAATTAATCATCAATAAATCACGACTCTGTTACGTTTCAGACACAAGAGTTTTTAGTTTGAACAAATACAAACTTAGCCACGTTTACGTTAGCTAACAGCAGGTAGGATTCTGCGTTAAACATGCTGAATTGGACCCAGTTTCTCGTTTCAACAATGTAACTGATAACAAGCGCCTCGGAGCTCTATGGCACCGCTCCTGCTTAGTTTATATCTGTAATTAACGGAAATAAAGTTACGAAAAGTGTGAGAAACTTTAAAATTTGGCAAGTGATACAATGCGCGCGAGTCTAACAGTTTACTTAGCCTGCGTTTGTGGCATGTTTTTGTGGGCTTTTTATGTTTTATAGTTTAATTAGTTGGATTTAAACAGTTTGAAGCGATATTAGTCCATGTGATACAAAGAAATTCAAATTTATGGTATAACATTTCCGTCTTTTAAAGCTAATTTCTGTAATTAAACTGGCCAACGTGCGCCTGTTGCATTCTCACACTTCACCACTAGAGGCTGTCTACGTTACTGCTACTGCTTTAGACTGACAGAGGAAGACCAGAGAGCACAGGTGAGTCTGAACAAAGGCCAGGTGAGGGAAGGGGGCGGGGCCAGGTGAGGAGGAAGGGGGCGGGGACAGGTAAGTGGAAGACAGGCGCCATCTACTGGTGAAAAACATAAATAAACTTACAGATAGTAGCTTTAAGATTAAGATTAAGGCACATGGACATGACAAAAAAGGTGGAAAAGTCGTTAAAATAGTGATAATAGTAGTAAAATATAAATAAAACACAATGACGAAGAGGAGGCCAGACCAAATATTAATTAAATATATAAATAATACAAAGTAGTTAAACAGTATCGTTTACCCAGCCATCAACAGATACAGAAAATTATAGAATATTGTCCAAATTTCTGAAAAGTTCCCAAGTTTTTTTTGTGGAGTAGCTTATCTTTTCATTTAACTCATTTAACAATTACATTATAGTCATTAATAACATTGATTTGTACGAAGTTTATTGTTTTTAATCGTGTTTTTTAACGTTGTACAGCACTTTGGGCAGCCTGGGTTGTTAGAAGGTGCTATAGAAATAAAGTTTGATTGATTGATTGATTGATTGATTTAACCATTGAGAAGCAAAACAAGGAATATCTGATTTCCACGATGGAGCTGTACAACATTTGGCTTCTAGAAAACAAATATTCAGCAAAGACAACATACTTTTAGGCAAATCTACGGAATACAGACACATTCAGCAGACACATTTTAGGATTAAGATTAATAGGGACATCCTTACCCACAATTCTACCAACGATGTTCAAAAAATGACCCCAAAATGACCCCAAAATGATGATATGAGGGGACATTTCAAGCACATTTTTACATTTCAAGCACGTGTCTGGTGTAGCTTTAAGATTTTTAAAAGGTTCTGAAATTAAAATTACTGTTAGAAGCCAAGCCCAGTGTGTTATGAATAGATCCAGATTTAAAAAGTAAAATATCTAAGTTATATAAAGTAAATAATGTTACGAAAAGTGTAAGGATCTTTAAAACCTGGGAGTCTAAAACGTCCGGCATTTCAAATAAAGCACAGTGTGATTGGTCTAACAGGTACCCACACTTTAAACTCCGCCCTTTCAGCCAGGTGTTCAATCAAAAACACCTGGCAGTCCTGCATGATGTCACCAACTACCGGAAATTACAAAGGCCACTGAAAATGCCGCACGCTTATTACGAGTTTTCGGACCAGAAAGCTGCAAATTTACCAAAAAAATCGCCAAAAAATGACTAGGAACGATAGATAATGCTATTAAAACATCACACCCACAGTTTAGTCGCTGTTTTTTGCGTTTAATTCCGCTTTAACGATGAACTAGTTGGTTAGGAAAAGGTTTCAAAGACGGTCATCTGGCATTTGAACGAGATGTTTCGAAGCCATTTTCAATCCGACGGCGCCGGTTTGATTTAGAAAAAAAACAGTTTGAGAAAAGAGTCGCCATCTGAACCCGGCCATTAATATGAAGGATGATTTCTACGGCAGCAACATGTTTCAAAGAAGTTGCAAAGTTCTGCGACGAGTTCATTATGAAAACAGCTGGAGGAGTCTTTCGCAACTCATCACGGTAATTGTCAACATTTGCGGCAGAGATCTGGGTATTAGGAAGATAAGATGTATTGGACGCGCGCTCTCTTCAAGACCTCCAGCGACACGAGAAGTACAATTATCACTATAAGGTATTGGAAATGAATCAAGAACACTTTTGATTCACTCGTGCAAAAGATAAGAAACGTCTTTTGGCAGAAGTAATAGAAGTAAACATATAAACAGCCCCAAAAACAGCTTCATACTCGCAATGTACACGCCGCACTTGCTACTAACGATTTCCGCTAACAAAGTGAACGCTGTAATCTTATAATAATGTGTTTGCAACTCATCAAATGTTCATTAATACAACATAAACTCAATTTCTAGTGTTTAACGTGGACAAATAACGCTTACCCATTAATTCCCTGACGAATCCAGACTCATCTCTCTGTAGTTTTTGTACAGTTTGACATCAGTCTGGTCTCCACGTCGTCTGTTGCGTCTCAAACGTGATCGTCCAATCAGATTTGTTTATTTCAGTGACACGTGTGAAACAAAAGAGCTCATTGGTCACCTCAGATGAACAGATTTTACTGGTTCGCTCATTGATTCCACAGAAATCTACCACGTTTTTCAGCCTCCTGTGATATGTTTTTCCTTGATTTTTTTCCAGTAGGAGGGACTCGTGCTTTTCCCCGATTGGCTAATCCACCTGTCAATCATGTCCATTTGAAAACGGGGAGATTCACCCAGAGATGACCTAGACTCACATCTTCGTAAAGTATTGGAGAAGAGTGTGATCTGGATCTCAGGCAAGTTCATAAATATTTCATAGTATATTATTGAGTTATGACAAAAACAAATAGACGAAGCTGCAGAAATGTTATTTTACTTTACAAAATTGGAGGGGAATATTGAAATGTCTTACTACTACTACTACTACTAAGTTTTATTTACATTTAGAAACATTATTTTGAAGGGTAAAAGCAGCACCTCAAAAAATCTTAGTCATCATCATTCCTACAAGTTCCTCATTATTGGAAATGCACGACCTGGCCAAAAAAAAAAGGTCACACGCTCTAATATTTGGTTGTTCCGGCTTTAGGTTTGATTCGATTTCGCTTCTGCAACGTCACAAGATTTATTTCCATCCAGTGTCGCGTTAATTTTCCACCAAGATCTTTTTTTTTTGCATTGATGCTGGTCGAGTCTGACGCTGCACAAAGCTTCTCCAGCTCATCCCAAAGATTCTCAATGGGGTTAAGGTCTGGACTCTGTGGTGGACGATCCATGTGTGAAAATGACGTCTCACGCTCCTGAACCAACTCTTTCACAATTTGAGCCCGATGAATCCTGGCATTGTCGTCTTGGAACATGCCCGTGCCATCAGGGAAGAAAAAATCCCCTGATGGAATAACCTGGTCATTCAGTGTATTCAGGTGTCAGACTGTTGCTGAACCTCGACCGGACCAACTGCAGGAGAGTCGTACCTATTTGCTTAGGTAAATCCAAGTGGCGACTTTTTTTTTTTTTTTTTTTGGCCAGGCAGTGTAATACGTAATAACATTGGCTTCTTAAAGGTTCTATATGATGCAAAATTGACACTTGTAGCTTTAAGTCGTGTTATAAAGTTGTTACCTCCTCAAAAACAGACCTGGAGTTGTGTTTTGTTTCATTCACACAGGTTTCAGTAACACTTTATTATCAATCTGTCTATATCTGCAAAGCTCAAAATGCTCTGTTCCACCTTGTGATGTCACGAAGTGGTAGTTTTCAAGTTAACAGCTATTTTTTTTACCTTTAGTTCAGTACAGATTGGCAATTCCAGAGCTGAAATGAATCCAGATGATTCTACTGAAGGTGTGTGGAGTTTAAAAACACACTGGAGCACTTCCTGTATTACCACCTGATGACATCACAAGGTGGAACAGAGTGTCTGAGGGAAGAACTCAGCCTAAATATGCAGGATTTGCGAGTTAAACATGTGCGAATGAAACAAAAAAAACACAACTCCAGGTCTGTTTGTGACGAGGAAACGACATTATAACATAGATCAGAAAATAGCGTAATATTTGCCCTTTAACGATGAAAAAATATAAAGAGAAAAGTCAATTGAACAGCTCCTTTAAATAAGCTAATCCTACAAATCCAGCGCCAATTAAACAGCTGAAACTATCACTACAGTTTATCAAATCAACAAACAAATCCACAATATTCATCTTAACATTATGACGCAGGAAAGAGTTCAGTTCCTTCAACCTACTTCAACTTTATTTTTTATTGCATTTATTATCAACCCCGCACATTCAAAGTCGTTATTTATATAGTTTTCCAAGCTTGAAAAATAAACCTGTTGTATCTGTTCTTCTCCCACACAGCGTGCAGCGGCGGCAGGCAGTCTGTCAGGGGCGCTCTTTTGACCTCTGCTCCTCCAAACACCGACGTTTTGAAGGAAAAACAATGAACCATTTATATTCAACAAGTTGCGCTCCACGCCTCCCTAGTCCACCTTTCCTCTGCAGGTTTGCGCGTTTGCTGTTGAGAATCGAGGTTGACGACGGAGGCTCCCTGTTATTGTCGGATGAAATTTGAAAAAAAAAAAAGATTTATTCACGAGAGCTTAGAAATAAACAAAACAAAAGGGATGAGTGTGCGGTCGCCGTGGGGAGCGGTGACAGAGAAGTGGCAGAATAAAAACGAAACGGGATTCTCTACGGCCAACTGCGGACGAGGAAGTAAATAGAAGTGATAATGAAATGTTTTTTGATCGTCGAGATGCTGAGGAACATTAGTGCGTCGCTTCAACAGGTGCGATTTGAACGAGGAGCGAAACGGAAGCGCTCGTACAAAACCGATATTGATTATAGGCTATTGAACTATTGGCCAGCTGTGAAATCCGCAATGTTTTTCGGTTCCTTGCGATGTTTTTGTTCCCCTTTTCCTCATAATCAGATGTGTTTGTCTCGATACGGACGGACCGCGCGTGTCGCTAATCCATCTGGTCCACGCGCTGGTTTAAAACGGCTTTTTCGGACGAGGAAGCGAAGAAGTTTGGACGAGGAAGTGAAGCAGTTTGGACGAGGAAGTGAAGCAGTTTGGACGAGGAAGTGAAGCAGTTTGGACAAGGAAGAGAAGCAGTTTGGACGTTTGGACGAGGAAGTGAAGCGGTTTGGACGAGGAAGTGAAGCAGTTTGGACGAGGAAGCGAAGCAGTTTGGACGTTTGGACGAGGAAGTGAAGCAGTTTGGACGAGGAAGTGAAGCGGTTTGGACGAGGAAGTGAAGCAGTTTGGACGAGGAAGTGAAGCGGTTTGGACCAGCGTCACAGGCAATCAGCTTATTCCGAGTTTGTGATCGTTCAAATGTTTTACGATTGTATTGCAAAACGGGGAGCGTCGGTATGATTTAGTCACAAAGTACTGTTTTTACAATAGACTTAAAGGTTCACTATGTAACTTTTCCGTTAGAGGGCGTGCTCGTCTCTGCTCGACTCCATGGAGAAGTTATCGCTTTGACTTTATGGCTTGCATTAACTAATCTTGCACGTGTTAAATTGCGACAACATACTGTGACAAATACGGATTCTTGTGGTTAGAAGGGTCGCCTCTCCAAAGATCTGATCTGTAACTTGACCTGGTGGAGTCTCCTGCTTGTGTCAATTCAGATGGAGGAGTCAAATAGTAAAAGGTCACGTTTTTTTATGCAGTGCTTTTCCACTTTCAGCGGTTTACATCAAATAACCCGTCACTCATTTACACAAACATTGTACACAGACACTGGGGGCGAGGGGGGGGGGTTAAGTGTCTTGCCCAAGGACACAACGGCAGAATTCATCTGTGGGAGCTGGAATCGCACCACCAAACTGAGCGTCAATGGATTTGATGATCTACCACTGAATCTTATGTCGAGTTTGGGATTATTCAAATATGTAATTTCACATCTTTGTTAATGAAATTTAAAAGACATTTGAGAAAGACTGAACTAAAACGCCGCGTAAAAGAAAAGCGAAGTTGATCAGAAGTGACACCGAGGAGGATGAATTCAATGGATTTAGTGATTTGGTGTGAGATCCTGAGTAAACTTGTTAGCTTTAATTATCTGGTTAACTGTTAATATCTTACATTAACATACCGTTACGTTACCGCGCTGTACTGATATTCAGCCTGTTGTTCTCTATTTTATTTTTATTATTAGAACTTGCCTTTAAATATAAAATGTCTGTTCTTGGTTTCGGATTTTGTAAAAAAATAATTCTACTCGAAAAAATGCGACTTATGTGCGTTTTTTCCTTGATTTATTATGCATTTTTTGACTGGTGCGACTTATACTCAGGAGCGACTTATATATATTTTTTCTTCATTATTATGCATTTTTTTTGACTGGTGCGACTTATATATATTTTTTTTCTTCATTATTACGCATTTTTTTGACTGGTGCGACTTATACTCAGGAGCGACTTATATATTTTTTTTCTTCATTATTATGCTTTTTTTTTGACTGGTGCGACTTATACTCAGGAGTAACTTATATATATTTTTTCTTCATTATTATGCTTTTTTTTTACTGGTGCGACTTATACTCAGGAACGACTTATATATTTTTTTCTTTTTCATTATTATGTTTTTTTTTGACTGGTACGACTTATATATATTTTTTCTTCATTATTATGCATTTTTTGACTGGTACGACTTATACTCAGGAGCGTCTTATATTCCAGAAAGCACAGTACTCATTTACAAGAGAAAAGTTGAGTAACGCAGCTTTAAAGCATAACACTACAACACAACCATTTCAATTCTGGACTCCTTTTGTGTTTCTCATGTCTGCTGTTTTGAATGTGCAAGTCTGTATTTCACTGCAGCATGTGAAACCTTTGTGTCATCAAATCCGCAGGGACCATTTGGACGGACACAGGGACCGAGCCTGAACAAAGACGCCCCAAAGCTGCGGCGAAAGGTTAGCGGTGACAGGGCTTGGATCGTACCACTCTCCACTCGTTTCATTCTGTATTCCATCTTCTGGCATAATCTCACATCTATCATTTTTCTCCATGCCTGTCAGAGCACATTTCAAAAAACTTAAGCCCCGTTGGGTCAGTGCAGAGACTTCACACACGAACACGTCTTTCATATGGATACACAACATGGCCGTATATGTGCACCTGTCTCTAAGGTCCAGGCATCAGTGTTTTTCTGTGTTCACTGAATCTAAAGCAGGACTAAACCAAGGCTGAAGGAGGGAGGAAGGAGGGAGGAAGTCAGAATCAGGAATGTTGTTGTCGTGGAACTAGGATTTAAAAGTCGATGTTAAGGAAAAGGCTCAGTGCTGGTGTTTGTACTGCAAGGATACTAACAAAACGCTGTCTTTTAATACAGTATAATTCGGGCGTGAGCGGAGGACACTTCTGTTTAGAAAGAGGGATGTTTGTGTCTCAATGCTAACGCTAATGCTAATTTTGAGGCATAGTAAATATTAAAACACCACAAACTGAAGTGTTCTACATGTAAAAATAACTGTGTAGTCTTAGTTAATTTGTTTATTTAATGTTTTTTTTCCCATTTTAATAAAAGTGATTGTTAGCTTTGAGATGATATTTTTAGAGCATGTGTCAAACTCAAGGGCCACGAGCCAAACGTGGCCCATCGCGTCACTTTATGTGGCCCGCGACAAAGTAAATTAAAAGGTATGACTGTCTTAAAATATGAGTTTATCCGGAGATGCTCAGTTACACAGACATTTTTTCGTATCTATGCAAATCCATATGCAATATTTGTAACTTGAATAAGTAATAAATACAGAAACGGTTAATTAACAAGATAAAAAAAAAAGTTATATTTATTTTACATAAAATTTGGTTATATTTAGTTACATTTATACTGTCTTACATTCACATCTGGCCCTTTGAGAGTGACCATTTTGCTGATGTGTGAAAATGAGACACCCCTGATTTAGAGTTTTAATTTAAGACACGATTTATTTTCAAACTGTGCCTGAAAATCGGCACCAATGTGGCATCAACACGGGATGAACATACCCGCAGGTTTAGAAAATAAAATGGCACCAACACGAGCCATCTGCTTTTATTTCCTTTCCTTTGATTTTGCCGTCTTTTTACGTCGACTAAGTTCTTCCCGACGTCGCACCATTGATTCTTTGACGGCAAACTTACGTGCACTGGCTCTATTTCCTTCTTTGACGCCGGATCCATTGCCTTTAACTTAAAAGATGCGGAAAATGACAGTTCAAAATCAAAACTAGTGTATTCTTCAATGCATAATCTTTGTCTGACTTTTGCGTTTACGGCTAGAGAGCGCCCCCCGGTGACCGTTAGCCAGTAAAAATCTCTAAATTAGCCGCACCATTGTATAGGCCCCAGGGTTCAAAGAGTGAGAAAAAAGTGGCGGGTTATAGTCCGAAATTTAGGGTATATATAAAGGAAAATAGCTGAAGTGCTAGCTGCTACGCTCAAAAATGGGAGGTGATCCATTGACTCTGGCTCCAATTCACTTTCTATTGCAAAACTGTGTCCTCTCTCTCTGTCACTGCTGCTGTCAGACTCTTCATTTTGCTCTTAAATGTTCATATTAACTCGCTCTACATGATCCTGCTGTTTTTATTTCACTATTGTGTCTGTGAGCGGGAAGGGGCGTTACCTTCAACCATCTCTCTCGGGATTGGCTCTTTGGTTGCTATGACACTCGAGGTCGCAATTCCTAATACGCAACTTGGCTCAAAATTCGCCGCTATAACTGCTAGCCTCGATTCGACTGGACGTCACACTCACTTAGTCCACTTCTTAAACCAGGTCAAATTAGATCTAAACCAGAACTAAACCAGAACTAAACCAAGACCAACCCAGTACATGGCGGACCTCGGTATTTCATAAACTCAGCGTACACATATAGTAAATATTACCTTTTACATGTATGCGGTGCAGTAAAGGTCACCCGTTTAGCAGTGGACAGCCCGATAACAGCAACGACCTGGATAAACCACTCGTGCGGAATTTGACAGCGTATAAATCAGATGCCCTAGCGCCGGTCCGCGTTCCTGTGTGTACGGCCGGGGACTCTTATCTGAAGTGTCAAAGCTAAAGTGAGTAAAAGCCTCGCACCTCCGCGTCCCCGGGAGCCGCTAGAACCTACAGTGCTGTTGTGTTATCGCCAAGATGCTGTTTTTTTTTGTTTTTTTTATGTTACGCCACTGTCTTTTGTCTTCAGCTTCCAGTTGTAAATGACACAAATATTTTATAAGGATAATTTTTCATAGGCTGGAGTTTGAAAGCAATCCCCACAGCGTTCAAGGGAGCGGCAGTATCTTACAGAAAAGAACCAGCGAAAGAGACAATGTTTGCCGTCGAGTCTCGTTCAGTTCTGTTCTATGCAAGTTTATTTCTATAGCGCATTTGAATACACTTCAGCTGACCAAAGTGCTTCACATAAAAGTCAACAGAACACTTCACAAACATTTTAACTTTGGATGTGCATATGTTGGCGGTAGAGCGACGAGATTTTCAAAACTCTAAACTGGGACACACTCGGGTTTGGGATGGTTGGGTTCGTCCATCCATTTTTTTTTACCTCATGCCTGTGCGGAATTGAAACTAATCCACTAAATAAAACTGGCAAAGCAATAACTTGTGTCTGTCGGTGCTTTTTTGTTTTGTTTTTTTGCCTTATGCTCATTTTCAAGCTCGTTTTTCTGTATTTTGGCCAAAGAAATGATAATATATTCCCTACTTAAATGTTGGCAGGTGTCAGATTGGTCAAAAATAGCGACACATTTCGGCACATTTCTTGAATAAAATTGGGATAAATCACTGTTTTTTGGATAAATCTGGTGGGACAGGGGACACAGGGCGTAAAACGGGGACTGTCCCGGGTCAATAATGACGTCTGCTCACCGTAGTTGGCGGTAAATTAATATTGTCGGTATCAACAGATTTTTTTTTTTTTTTTTGCCATGTTACTAGTTTCGTCTTTAATCCACAGCGTTAGCCTACATTTTAAAACAGTTTTTCTTTTACTAGTGTTCTTGTATTTTGTTGTTTCTTATTAGTCTAGAACAAGAAAATCTGGCAAAAATCACTTTCTGTATCTCGAGCACGTCTGAAATACTTTAAAACATGGCTACGCTAGCTAGCATGCAGTGTCTCAAAGCTAATGCTAACCTTTATTAAAAGCGTAAAACATAAAATAAACAACAATCTATTAAAATACTAATAAAAACACTACCCAATTACTTTTATATCTAGAATACTTTAGTTTGTGGTGTTGTTTTAATATTTATTACGCCTCAAAATTAGCATTAGCGTTAGCATTGAGACACAAACATGTCTCTTTTTAAACACAGAAGTGTCTTTGGTGAAGTTTTATTTTATTTGTGTCGTGTTTAACATATTGTCAGTGACATCCACACACAGCTCCCTCATCTTTAAATATTTATTCATTTTAGCGTGACTCTACAAAAACCTCAGAGATAAAACTGGACGGGAAGTAGTAACGCTAACAGGAAGTAGTGACGCTAACAGTGATGTGGCCAGGTGCTACTGAGTCTATTAATTATCAAAACTAGACGTAAGAACTTGAGACTAACCTAGGACTTAAAACGGTTTTGAAGAGGGAAAAATATTATTAATATCCCTAATTTGGAACCCAACACAGATAAAATTCTAAACTAGATAAATAAATATGAATTAAAACAAAAGTAGACATGTTATAGACAAATTTGTTTCCATTTGTTTGACCACCGAGCAGGGAAAAAAGTTCTAAGTGATCTACAGACTCCAGAGAACAGCAGACCTCAGTTCCACTCTGCTCTCGCCTCTCTAGTTATCAAATGAAACCACAGTCGGTGTTGTTTTGTCCATAGGCTCCCATGCCGTCTGCATCATTATGTTGTATAAACCCAGAGTCGCTTCCACCGCGTCCGCCCACACCTTTTTAACTGGAGCGATGGCCACATGTTCCGCGGCACAGCTCTGTCTCTTATGATTCAGTTACACAGAGAAAACATCATTGCCAAAGGTCTTTTTGTTGAGAGACGGGAGGCGCTGCTGTTTACCGTCCAGAAAACAGCAGCGCAAGGACAAACGCTGATGTGGTTTGAGGACTGGATATGACGAGACGGGGTTCAGGTGAGAGCAGCGCATCTTTACACAGAAGCGGCTCATTTCTTTAAAGAGAAAGCGTGACAGTATGGGGTTTAAATGGCATAAATGCTAACGTACATATTTAGATCAGCATATTGTTTTGAAATGGCTTTATCAGAGCTGCAAACTGGAAAAAGTCTAATGATTATTCTTGTAATTGCACGTTATGGCTGTTATAACATTAAACAGTGTCAATATGGGGCAAAAAAAGGGGGTCTGGAGGAAATTATGAACAAAATCGATGCAATTTCCAACAAATATGGTTATGCTTTTACTTCCCGGTAAATAAAAAGTAACAGTAGCTCAGTTGGTTGAGTGTTCGTCCTCTGATCTGAAGGTTGGCAGTACGAAACCCGAAACCCACACTATTTGAGCTGTAAAGAACGAGCTGTGTCCCATATAGTCTAGTTTTACCAAAGCAGAATACACTATAATGTACAACCCCAGTTCAAATGAAGTTGGGACGCTGTGTAAAACTACCTGTTGAAAATCGGTGGCGTAGTGTGAAGCGCAAAATTCAACAATGGAAACCCCGGACTGCTGAGAAACTGAAGTTGTACATTCAGCAAGAATGGGAAGGTTTTCCTCCTGCAAAACTTCAACAATTCGTGTCCTCAATTCCCAAACGGTTACTGATTTTTTTAAAAGGAAAGGTGATGTAACGCAGTGGTAAACATGCCCCTGTCACAGCTTTATTGGAACGTGCTGCAGACATCAAATTGAAAATGTGTTAATATTTGCATAAAAACAATAAAGTTTATCAGTTTGAACATTAAATATCATGTCTTTGTAGTTTATTCAGTTCAATATAGGTTAAAAAAGATTTGCAAATCATTGTATTCTGTATTTTTATTTTTTAAGTTTTACACAGCGTCCCAACTTCATTGTACATCAAATTGGATATACATATTCTCTGATCCTGTTCCACCAGATTATACCAGAGTAAACAAACAGAAAGAAAGTTTCACTAGACTGAAGTGGAGTTCAATGCTGTTTACACTTAACACAATGTTTACTTACAATAAACTGATTAAACTGTAGCTCGAGTCAAACTGAGACTCGTCATGCTAAAATTAGACACACTTTTGGCATGTAAATTCGACTAAATGTGCTTAAAATTCCATGTTTTTGAAGAGAAATAACGTCACGGCAATTAAGTGCAAAGAACATTTAAACAAACAACAAGTCACAATCAAACTTTCATAAGGAGCTGTGCTTGTACTAACGGAGCTGGGGTGAGCGTTCGACAGTATTTTTACTAAAAGCAATTAAATTATGTGAAATAGTAACATCAAATACTGCCACTTTACATCAGATTGTAAATTTATAATTCTGTAAAGTTTAAATCGTTTACCACTAACTCCAATGTGACGACAAACGCAACTGACGAAATGAACTTCATACCAAAATCAGACGCACAGTTCAAATTTTACGCACTTGTCAGTTATTACCAAAGTTAAACCAGACCTATTCTGCAAACTGTACTTTTCAGAGCTTTTAAACATCTTGTACTTTAGTTGTTTCTTCTCATTTACCCTCTGAAGTCGTATTTGGAGTGATTCATCCATATTTGAGCAATCTTTAATCGCTTTGACGACGTTTTGACGTACATTCTTTAATTTCATTTTCTTAATCAGTGATACATGTAGGATGAAGCCATTTTTGTACAAATAATTAAAAAAAAACGCTACTCGTTAAAGTGATGTGCAGCTATCCATAGGGGGCGCCAACAGCTCCACGTCGCTTTGTTGTGATGATGTTTACGGCGACATCAGCTCCCATTGGACACCGCAATTTTCTAACGTGTATGTCAATGGATTTGTTGCTTTTATTAAGTCGTTTTTGATGAATATTGCGATTTAAAATGTGCAAATTCTAACATAATGATCGACAGGTGTCACAGATTCATGTCATAAAAGCCGAAATAGAGCTGTACTACGCCTTTGACACAGCGTTTTTTGTTGTTTACCATTCAAATTATTGCAAAAACAACAGTCTTCAGTCGGAAATTTCATCCCAAAATCAGACGCACATTTTAAATTTTACTAAACACACCGAAACTATCACAGACACGATTTATTCAAACGAACAAATCTCAATCAAAGTGTCATAAAAGCAAAAAATAGAGCCGTACTGAGCCTTTTCCACACTATAAATCAATTATGTGTCAATAAATGATAACTCATCCTTGCACGGCTCACTAGTGCCCCTTCAGGTCATACTGTGGGTTTATTATTTAAAAAAGGAAATACAAACCAGGCTGATTATCAATAAATTCCAAGATTCCAAGCTCCACTTTGATGACTTTTTGCAAAATCTTACTCTTTCACTCCAAAATTAGACGCCCTCTTCAGATTTTATGCACTTCTAAGAGCAGAAATCAGAAACTAAGCCTTTGACATGGGATTTTTATGATACAAATCCTCTCTAAATGCCTCCAACGTCCTGAATGCCTCCTGAAAATGGTAAAACGGTACATGGTATGGTCGAAATACAGTAACTTTACATCAAATTGTGAGTTTGCAACATAGAAATAGAAAGTGAGCATGGACGCACTTCCGGTTCCATTTACTCCACTGGCTCCAATTCGCTTTCTATTGAGAAACTGTCGCTCCTCTCTCGTCATTTTGGTCTTAAATGTTCGAATTAACCCGCTCTACGTGATCCTGGTGTTTTTATTTCACCATTGTGTCCGTAACTCAAAATATGAACATTAATAAAAGACAAATCCGGCGCCTTCTTTTCCAGATGTCGCTCCGTCTAGCCTTAGCAACAGGTTTGATTGACAGCGTCGCCAAGAAGGGGCGTTACCTTCAACAGCCTCGCTCTGGATTGGCTTGATTATCTCTCAACTTTTTCCAAGCTAGACTTTGAGAACTTATCACAAACAAATCCTACTCCAATGAGGTTCATCAGATCTTTCAATAATTTAGTTAATTCGATAATTTAATAGATTCTTTTTTCAGCCAAAGGTTTAGTTTGCTTTCATACCTGACAGTTTGGACACGTGATGTTACCGCGACGTGTCCGTTCAGCTGATTTAAACAGGTTTTAGCGGCGTCTTCCTACCGATGAAGGCAGGACGACAGCGCCATCTGCAGCCCGACTTCTTCAGGACAGTATCCCAGGTGTGTGACAATAAAAAGCCCCCGTCGTCCCGGTTTAAAGTCCTGAAGACGTCGGCCATGTATCAAAACAAACTCACCACGGCGTATAAAGAATCTATTAAAATAACTACAACTTTCAGACCAAAATCAGTCGCTCATTTCAAATTTTACAAACATTTTCCCGTCTTGAGATATACAGTAACTACCGCAGACTTATTCAAACCGTCGAGTCTCAATCAAACTGTCATGAAAGCAGAAATGGAGACGTCTTTTCGGGAACCATCTTCTCCTTGGCTCAGTGCAGTGAACCATAATCTATCAGCCCTAATCAATCCACGAAGAACTATCAATCTCTTTACAGCAAATCTGACACGGTCTTGAGTGGGGGAATGAAGAGCTCTAATAAGAAAGATGTCATCTCGCACGGTTTATGCCATCGCCGCATTAACAGATCAAATGTTCTTTTTATCAAGTGAAGATAGACTCTTCGCCTTGCTCCAAATTCTCTCGGGTCATTTTCAATTTTGACTAAATCAAAAGCCGCGGCGAGACAAAAAATATTACTATTCAACCAAGGCCGCCGATATCATCTTATCATTGCATTAGCAGAAAGAGAGGGATGGAGGAGAGCGGCGTGGAAGTGAAACCACGACTCCCATGTGCCACGGCGCCAATGTGAACAAACAAACTAATCGATACTAAAACTAATAAGCTAGGTACTCATTTGAGCAGGTATCGGTGCTAAAAAAGACACATTCGCAGGACAGAAATGAACCTTTCCTGAAGCTTTAGAATGATCTTGAGCTGTATCAGAACAAATATAAGACACGTAGACTAATATACGCCCATGGACCACGACCTAAAACCCAACGACTGTACAAAGAAGTCGACTAAGTGAGTTACAGCGGACAATTTAGAGCTGAGTTCCATGTTTGGAAGTCTGACTGCGAGTATCATAGCAACCAAAGAGCCAATCCAGAGCGAGGATCATGTAGAACGGGTTAATACGAACATTTAAGACCAAAAATGACGAGTCTGACAGTTGCAGTTACAGAGAGAGGGGCAGAGATGGACAGTTTTCCAATGTAAAGTGAATTGGAGCCAGAGTTGATGAGCACACCCATGCTCAGTTCCTATTTGGAACGTAGCGGCTAGCAGGTTAGCGATGTCCATTTATATATACAGTCGATAATACTACACTGCATGGCCAAAAAAAAAGTCGCCACCTGGATTTAACGAAGCAAATAGTTTAGGGTTGGTGCAGTTGGTCCGGTCAAGGTTCAGCAACAGTCTGACACCTGAATACACTGAATGACCAGGTTATTCCATCAATGGATTTTTTTCTTCCCTGATGACACGGGCATGTTCCAAGATGACAATGCCAGGATTCAACAGGCTCAAATTGTGAAAGAGTTGGTTCAGGAGCGTGAGACGACATTTTCACACATGGATTGTCCACCACAGAGTCCAGACCTTAACCCCATTGA
Source organism: Periophthalmus magnuspinnatus (assembly GCF_009829125.3). Taxonomy (NCBI): domain Eukaryota; kingdom Metazoa; phylum Chordata; class Actinopteri; order Gobiiformes; family Gobiidae; genus Periophthalmus; species Periophthalmus magnuspinnatus. The sequence goes on from NC_047137.1 coordinate 15,013,269, forward strand.
GAATCTTTGGGATGAGCTGGAGAAGCTTTGAGCAGCGTCAGACTCGACCATCATCAGTGCAAAAAAAAGATCTTGGTGGAAAATTAACGCGACACTGGATGGAAATAAATCTTGTGACGTTGCAGAAGTGAAATCGAATCAAAGCTAAAGCCGGAACAACCAAATATTAGAGCGTGTGACCTTTTTTTTTGGCCGGGCAGTGTATGATTTAATGTTGAAAATCACATTATATTGCCTAAATCGAAAAGGAGTTTGGAACGTTAGCATCGTGACAACACCACACCCACTTCACATGTAAACAAATGAATCAAACTAAGCCCGTTAAATCCATTAACTCCTCAATCTGAACCGACCACGCCGCGCTGTAATACCAGACCTTGCCGCCATTTCATTAGCGCACGCACACACGCACGCTAATGCACCTTTTATAACCCAATCAGCCAATCACAGCGCACCCTGCAAAGGCCTGTGTCACATGATTACCCGTACTTTAACCCAGCGTTCATCTGCAGTTAGCATTGTCATTTCGCGTTAATGTTATTCTGTTGGTTTTTTTCCATTCTTTAATGTGATCTGGGAAGCCTCAGCTCCAGCTTCCATGAGTCTAACGCTAAACCCCCCGTGGGCTAAGCTAATCAGTTTCCAGCATTTCTGAGGGAGACAATGATCCCAGTGTTAGCGCTGGCTAATGACAAGCTAACACAATTAGCCTAGCCTCCCCGGAGCACGCCTCAGAGCCAGTGCACATCGTTGCCCCACCTCCTGCTGGCTCCTCATCCACTTTTCCTACATTACTATGGAGTCTAATGGCCCCTAATAAGAAGACAGATGGATGCAGGCGGCGAGGCATTCGCGCCGTTCTTGAGTTACTCGTGCTGGGGATATGTGCACATCTATGACCGCACGGTGTTTAGCGTTACCCCTCTGCTAATGGTCTCATTTATTTACAAGTGTGTAATAGTATTGGACATTTTAAAGGGCAGCACCCATGTGTTTCAACATTGCTCTAACACAATATCTAATACTATAAAGGCCTAACATAAAATATCACATTTATAAAATGTAGTTTGAGTATGATTTATCGCACGAGTCAATGGGCTTATACTAAGGACGTGTTTATCAGTTATAACAAGGCCTGTGGTCCAATGCATCCACCCATTTTCTCCTGTTTGATCCAAGGCCCAAGAAGAATAGTTATTGCTGAAGTAATTTTGTATTTTGGCTTATTTTGGGCTTATTTTTGTCTTATTTTGGTCTTATTTTTAGATTATTTGGGCTTATTTTGGTGTTATTTTGGCTTATCTTGGTTTATCTTGGGCTTATTTTAGGCTTATTTTGTCTTATTTTTGCCTTATTTTTGTCTTATTTTCTCTTAATAAATACACATACCAATGGCTTTTAATATAAACTTCATGAACATAACACAAATAGTGTAAATTATTCCTCCAAACTTTGACCTCTGCTGAAAACTGCATTATTTTACTGATAGCCAACTAGAGAAATCTCAATTTAAGGTTTTCATTGATGATTTGAAGTGATTTGATGCCAGTTTGATTAAAAATGTGATCCCTCGTTACAACTATTTCATGATTAACCAATGAAACAAAATTAAAAAAAGGTTTCAGAGTTAGTCATGTGGAAAATGGGTTTGCAATCAGGGTATTTTGACGAACATCCAGAAGTAATTTTCAATTTTTTGTTACTGGTCTGAGACACTGGGATTTATAAAGCGCAAAGCTAAAGAAAGTCCTGCCCCTGAAAGAGAGAAGTGTTAAAGTCAAACTGCCCTGACGTGATAAACTCATGTGTTATTCTACTGCGTTATAATTTACTTTTTAAACCTTTTCTACCTTGTTAATGGAACAAAAATACTCAAGTAAAAGTAAAAGTATCACATGAAAAATCGAGTTAAGTAAAAGTATCAAAGTACCTGTTTAAAAATTAACATAAAGAGTAAAAAGTAAAAGTATTTCATGCAGAATTTAAGATCTAATAAAGCTTCAAATGTAGTGATTTTGATTTATTTTTGCTTGCTCAAATTATGAACGTGTTAAAAATAAACCTTCAGCCTTTTCAGCAGGTCTCAGAGAGTAATAAAAAATACTTTTACTTTTCAGACCAGTTCAGAAATGTAGTGGAGTAGAAAGTACAGATACTGCTCTCAAATGTAGTGCAGTAAAAGTAAAAAGTATCTACTGTAAAATGTACTTAAAGGGCACATATTACACTATTTTTTTATGTTATAATGTCGTTTCCTCATCACAAACAGACCTGGAGTTGTGTTTTTTGTTTCTTTCACACATGTTTAACACTAATATTTAGACTAAGTTCTTATTTGAAACTGAAAACACTCTGTTCCACCTTGTGATGTCATCATGTGGTGATACAGGAAGTGCTCCACTGTGTTTTTAAACTCCACACACCTTCACAAGAATCATTCGGATGATTTCAGCCCTGGAATTGCCAATCTCTACTGAAGTAAAAAGGTAAAAAGGTAAAAATTAACGTGAAAACTACCACTTCATGACATCACAAGGTGGAACGGAGCATTTTGAGCTTTGGAGATGCAACAGACTAATAAATGAGGGTTACTCAGATGTGTGAATGACAAAAAACACAACTCCAGGTCTGTTTTTGATGAGGAAACATTCAAACATGCCTTAAAACCCACAAGAATCAATTTATTTGTGTAATATCGGACCTTTAAGTAAAGTACAGATCCCTAAAACCTTTACTACTTTCGCTCTATCGTAGACGCTTTGGAAACAAGACCGTCTTAAATCCAGCTTTGATGATCCAACCAAAGGTGCACGAGATCGCCAGCGCTGATCGGACGTTGACGGTTTGTGCTGGTCGTGTTTGGACGTTAAAAGGCCCCTGTCATGTGCCACGTTACATCACATTACACAACGTCGAGTCTTATCGCCAAACCACATCATCAACATGAACTAATGCAGCCGGCTAATGCGCTCGTGATTGAAAGCCTGAGTTTAGGCTGTGGCTTCACTAATTCAATAGACTAGACAGAGCAAGGACGAGCAACCTTAACCAAGCCGCAGCGTCAGACTGGATATTGTGGTGTTGTCGTACAAAATATACAAACGTTCAGATCGACAAGTTGAAGAATATTTCGACATCAAGTTGTTTAAAGGTCCTATATTACACAAAATTGACTCTTGTGAGCTTTAAATCGTGTTATAACGCTGTTACCGCACCAAAAACATACCTGGAGTTGTGTTTTTTATCAGTCTGTCTACATCTCCAAAGCTCAAAACGCTCTGTTCCACCTTGTGATGTCATGAAGTGGTAGTTTTCAAGTTAACTCGCTTGCTACCTTTTACGTTTTGTTCAGGAGAGATAGAAGAGATGGAACTCCAGGGCTGAAATGATCCAAATGATGATGAGTGAAGGTGTGTGGAGTTTAAAAACACAGTGGAGCACTTCCTGTATCACCACCTGATGACATCACAAGGTGGAACAGAGCGTTTGAGAGAAGAACTCAGCCGAAATATGTAGGATTTGTGGGTTAAACATGTGTGAATGAAACAAAACACAACTCCAGGTCTGTTTTTTGTTATAAGACAGATCAGAAAACGGCTTAAAATGTTTCCTTTAACTGATTGATCCGACAAAAACAAAGTTAAAATGACTTGAATTAGTTTGATTGGTTTGCAGTTGTTTTATGATGAGTAAAGACGGTCACAAAAAAACATAAAAAAAAGAATATTGTGTTACTCAAGCAGTCATCCAAAGAATGGCGACGTCATTGGGCGCCCAAGTTTCTTTTATTAAGTCGTTTTTGATTAATATTATCAAGTTCCCAGTCTGACTCGTGTTTTCTGCTCGTTTTCCCTTCCCATCTGTGTCAGAGCCTGGAGGTGGGCGGAGATTCGGGCTCCTCCCACACACACCTGCAACTAACTGTCAATCAATCTGCACCTGGGGAGGACAAAGTGACCCAGGACCTGAGACTTAGCGCCAGATCGTCCACGTATCCACAGTGGTCTCATGTTATTTGCATTTTGCCGGTCATTTCTAAGTTGGATGTTTTTTTGCTCCTCGTGACCCGCTCAGCTCCTCTGTCTCCGACCCAGCTCTCCACAACCGCTACGAATCTCACCTCGTCTCTGACCCCGCCGCCCACGATCAACTATCCGATCAATCTACCTTCATTTGCACATTTAAAAAAACTGTCAAATAAACATTGTTAAACTGTTCCCTGAGTTCTGTCTCTTTGGTCAGTCGTTACACCAAATTGTCACAGTTCTGCCTTTTGTTTTTTTTGGTTATCCCCAGTCCAGTTTCGTGTTCCAGTCCTTTGTTTGCTGCCTTCCTGTTTTCCCCGCACCTGAAGTTCGTTGTTAATCAGGGGAGTAGCCTTTACGTTTTTCGAGTGGCTGGATAAGACATGCAGGCTCTTTAATTTTCGAATAAACTGTATGTATTCACCAGGACGAGGAGTTTTCCGGTTTAAAATGAACAAATTATAACACAATGATCCACGGGTGTCATCGATTATACCTTCTACTTCTTTAAATGATCTTACTTAAAGCTCACACTGCAAGCTCTACGTGTACGCTTAATTTTAAAGTTTTTGTTTTTGAAAATTATCTCGGAACACGTCGGACATCTTCACTCATTACCCCCTCCCCCCCCGTGCGCGCGAGCTTACGGCTTTATAACTCTCAAAGCACTTACTTATACTTGGCGTTCACTTCATCCGCTGCTTTGTGGTAGTTTTCAGTGGTGACCTTGTAGAACTGCGCGCTCTGTAGACGAAAGAGAGGAAGAGTCAGACAGAGCGAGAGGGAGAGAGGGGCAAAGTGAGTACAGCTGTGATTATAATCTTCTATACAAAAAAAAAAAAAAATCTATCCAATTTATTCCACGCCGCCATCCACTTTTCGATTATGGCAACGAGGGAACACTTTAGTACGTGTGCAAGTCCAATATGGCGGCTAAAGCTTGCCCAAGACCATCTACCGTCACTCAAAGTATATTAAAACTTTATGAGAAGGTGCCTGAAAGATATTGGGGTCAGACGTGGTAAATATTTAGTTATTATCCTTATAAGTGCGTTTTCGGTTAAGAGAGTGGAGCCAGCAATAAACGTTGGGGGCTTTTTAGTATCAGCTTTTTTTTTATTGTGGCTATTTGTACGGGAGTGTATACGAGCTTATGCAGGCACAAAAGACTCCTGTAATAACATGGTGCAATCCTGTAAGGGTCAAAGGTCGCTGTTGGACAAGATGGCGGAGCAGCGGTCATAATTCCCCAGTGACCCATCGCAAATGAACCCACTCAACGGGAATTAGCTCGTCGCACGCGTCGCTCGCATTAAAACGCAAGCCTCCACTGCAAAAATAAATAAATAAATACGTGGATTTTGGCTCATTTGAAACCTCAGAATCTACAGACGTCTTCGGTTATTAAGATGAAACTGATAAAAGATGCGTTCGTTAATGATGGGCTGCAGGTGCTGGCGTTTTCGTGGGGAGTAATCAGATCAGAGAGCAATTTTAGGTTTGTTTTTGGACTGGTTTTAGGCATATGTTGTGCTCGTCATTATGGTTTCTGATTGGATTGCAAAATGTAAACATCAACACCTTTTATCATGCCACACGTTTTTGTAATTAAGGATACAAAACATTAGAGTTTTTATCAGTAAAACCACTATTTCACATCAAAATTAACATAATAATTTACGTCTTGTGCTAGATATAAAAAAGTATAGATACAGTTGTCCCTCACTATATCATGGTTCTTCTGTATCGCTGATTTTTTTAGTACAATTTAGCATTTTGCGTTCAGCCAAATTTACATAAACGTTGGATCGCAGTGTGACTCTGAAGTGCTGTACGTTTGCAATTTGTTTTCTCCCCGACAAAACCCACAATGTCGATGAAACATTCCACACCGACAAAGACGCCTACGGAGGTTTGAACTTTGAGAGAGTTTAAACGAGAGAGAAATGTGAGAAAATGTTAACGCCTGTGTGAGAAAAGTGTATAAAGTGTGTGGTGAGGGGTTTTACAGACAAAAACATAGAGAATAATGTAAAAAATAAAGCTGATACTTCGCGGATTTCGCCTATTGCGGGTTATTTTTAGAACGTAACCTCCACGATAAACGAGGAACCACTGTATACCAAATAATGAAGTGACTATTTACCGTTCATAAAAAGAGATATTGTAAATCCAAGTTATTTTAATGACGCATTATTTGAAGTTGTACAGGGAATTTCAAGCCTAAGAAGTCCAGAATGCATCTTGGAAATAGCCTTTTGAGAGCTGAAAGTAAAATAGATTCTTTAAAATTATACACTCACACTTTATTTTTTTAAGTTATTATTTTATTTTATTTATTATTTTATTTTATAATATTTTTCTTCTTCTAAATAAAAAAAATATACACTCACACTTTATTTTATTATTTATTTTATTTTATTATTATTTTTTTTTTTTCTTATAATATACACTCGCACTTAATTTTATTGTATTTTATTTTAGTTATTATTTAATTTAATTTATTATTTAATTTAATTTAATTTTTATTTATTTATTTTTTCTTCTTCTAAATAAAAAAAAATAAAAATTCTACACTCACTTGTGAATGAAAAAACAAAACTACAGGCATTTTCTTTTTTTTTTTTTTTACTAGGATACAACATTTAAACATCTAAAAGTAAAAAAGCATCAACCAGCATCTCTCCAACTTTTCACAACAAGTTAAACAAACAAAAAAAAAAACAAAAAACAAAAGAAAGATGTGGCTTTCCGAGTATATACCACCAAGTTTATAACAACAGGTCTAAACTTGGACTAAACCAGATCTAAAATTGGACTGCATCTCCATTCTACCTCTAACGATGAAATTCTCCAACCGAACATCTGCCCAAAAAACACCTGAAGAAGCTCACGTATCTCCATGTCCAGCAGTTTGAGAAACGCTGACGTGGACGACCCTTTAACTGACACAGATCGTTCGTTTTTTTTGCAGTGCAGCCCGTTTACTCGACTGGCCTTCGCTGATGGTTATAGGCCTGTCCTGAGAGGCCGTTATGTCGTTTATGACGGAGCAGTGAGAGGCTGTAAAAGATGATGGATGCTTTGATTGAGACCTGCGAGTTTATGTAGTGTCGACTAAAACAAATGGATTTTAATAAGGCCTGCGGCGGCTCGTATTGCAGAGGATAAAATATGCACGTTAACGCTCGTGTTTAAAAGGACGTTTTTATGTTGGGAAATACATTTATATCGTTAGTAATAAAGACTTAATTTATAATGAACAAATAGCTTATTGAGAATGAATCGGGTTTAGTAACTACCGTAGTGACGTCAACCACGGCGTTCGAGTACAGCCAAATGAAGCTCGTCGAGGCTAGCAGTTATAGCAGTGAATTTGGATACGAGTTCCTATTTTGCAATTCCGACCACGAGTATCATAGCAACCAAAGAGCCAATCCGGAAGCGAGGATGTTGAGGCTGGTTTAGCAAGGCATGGGCGCTTAGCAACGCTGTCAATCAAACCTGTTGCTAACGCTACCAGGGACGACCTCGGGGAAAGAACGCGCTGAATTTGTCTGTTATTAATGTTCATATCTTGATTTACGGACACAATAGTGAAATAAAAACCCCAGGATCAACATAGAGCGGGTTAATACGAACATTTAAAACCAAAATGACGACAATTTTTCAATGTAAAGTGAATTGGAGCCAGAGCCGATGGAGCCGGAAGCGAGGCCCATGATCACGTCCTATTTGGAAGTTTCCTAGCGGTTAGCAACGTCCATTAGCTACGAACAAATTAGGTTAGCGATGAACATTCTTACACTAGTTATTATTGGTCTCTACATCTACCTCTATGACCTCTATTTTATTTTTAAGCATATCTTTTTTTACTTTATGCATGCCCTTATTTGTATTTATACTAGCTATATCTCTACTTTTTTTAGATTATTATTATTATTCAGTATTTTATGTTGCATTTTATCACCGAAGAAAGTTCCTAGTTTGTGAAGTTGTGTCTGTGGTAACTACTTAATCCACTAATCTCTTAATTAATCAGTGTTTTTATTGCTCAAAAACACCAGTAAGTAGTTGCGTCACCTTCTTGTCGCCATGGAGATAGAGAAGTTTAATAAATTCAGTAACAGACAAACAGGTTTTGGACCCTTCTCCAAAAAAAAGCCAGATACTGCATCTTCAAAGGTGCATGGCATAACTTTTCACCTACTTAAAACCATAAAGAAATGATTGCTTTGCCCAGAATGCTACACAGAACGGCATTAAAACCTAACGTCTCCATGGGGACAAGCGGTTGGCGCCACCAGGGTGTTATTATTGGTCAGAGCTGTGGAGAGCAAGCCCACTCACAGCGAAAAAAAAGTGTGTTTTCAAGGTGTTTTTCGACCAACAGAAACACCTGTAATGGAAACGCTAGAGACGTTTAATGACTTATCGTTGAACATTACAGGCGAAGTGATCTCCACGGAGACGAGCAGGTGGTGGATGCTTCTCCGAAAAAGTTAGATAGCGCATGGAGTAACTTTTTAGGTGGATGTTCTGCTCGTCTTGATAAAGATATTCTCGTTTTGCTCAGAATGCTCCACAGTACGGGATTAACCATAGGTAGAATCATCCAACCAAGGTAGTCCTGATGAAGACGGGTCCCAGAGGAGATGGTCCAGTGACATTTCAAGGATGGGTCAAATGCAGAGGACAACAGCAGGACAATAAAACATATCTACATATACGAGGGTCATTCAATAAATACGGTGAATTTTTCGGTATAAGGACTTTTAATACAGTTAGAAGCTTACTTTTTTTTCCCTTTTTTTGTTTTACTTGTTTTTCACATGGATTTAATTTGTTTTGCAGATAAAAAAACCCAAAAAACTTTGAGAGTTTTGGCGATTAACAAAGATGGCCGCCCAAGAAGATCCAGGATTGAACAGCGGTCAGTTATCATGTTTTTGGTTGCTGAAGGTGCAAACCCGTTGAAATTCATAGGAGAATGTCAACTGTGTATGTTTTTTAATCTGCAAAAGAAATTAAATCCATGCGAAAAACAAGTAAAACAAAAAAAAAAGTAAGCTTCTAACTGTATTAAAGTCCACCATCGCTAGTGTAAAGTATTTTCTAGAAATGTAGAGCAGTGTGGGAGGCTTAAAAAGACATGTAGACAATAACATAACACCTATTTTCTGGTCATTTTGGTTAAATCCCTTCTTCATCTGTAGCCCCTCCCACTAAGAAATGCGTGACCCTCATTTTGACCAGTTCTAGACCAGTGTTGTTCCATTTACTAAAGTTTCTTAAAGTGTAACGCCGTGCAGACCAGAAGAAGACCCGCCTTACACCCTGTCCTGTTTGGCCTTGACTCCGCTTATCCAGACCCGCCCACCGGTTGAGCTGCACCTGGAATCAACCGGAGAATAAAAACCCGGGACACGCACCACATCAGCGACCGGTGGGTTTTCGTTAGTTGTTTCAGTTGTATCCACTTGTGAACATTATTTTGTAAGAATAAACCTAATTTATCACTTCTTTTGGACCACGTCTCCACGCTCCTGTTTTGTTTAACATCATTTCGTTATGTGCCACCACCCCGGGACAAAACATACATATTGAGAGACACTATAAAAGTTGTCAACGTGCACATCTCAGGACTCTCTTTCTGTCTGTTCCGTAGTCTGTTGCTTCTTTGTTCACTTTACCTGTGTGGAATTCATTAATTAAAACCCTTCTGATGACTTTATGTTTCAGTTTCTTGATGCTTACACCGGAAACGAACATCATTTCTGTGTAATCCCTCAGTCGTCCAGGTCTGATCTATACCACAAGACGAAGTTTAAATCCGTCAACTGGACAAATTGTTGTGAGAGTGAAGACGTTTCGCTGCTCATTCTTCAGTTTTGAGAAGTCAGGGAGGCCACCACTCTTACAATTTGTCCAGTTGACCGATTTAAACTTCGTCTTGTGCTATAGAAACGAGCATCCTTACGCTAGTTCTTAATGGTCAGATCTGTGGAGAGCAAGCCCAGTCATAGGAAAAATCCATGTTTTCAAAGTAACAGAAACACCCGACAGTAGCTCAGTTGGTAGAGTTTGTCCACTGATCCGAAGATTGGAGGTTCCAATCCCGTTCTCGTCATAAACATCATTGGTAGAGCGGTCAAATCCACGGACGTTCAGGTTTAATGGTGCGATTCCAGCTCCAACAGACACGTACACTTACCAAACTAGAAACGCTAGATACATTTAAGGCCTCATCGTTGAACCTCCCAAGCGAAGCGATCTCCACGGAGTCAAGCACCTGGTGGACCCTTTCGGCAAAAAGTTCCACAAAAAAAGTGCGTCTTTAATGACTGTCCGAGATGCTCGTGACACCTCTACGAGACAGATGACAGATGCCGTGCCCGTGGTGCGATTCGCTCTCAGCTAACCTCCTGTAGCCGACACATTTATCATAGTTTGGTTAAGATCAATAGGAATGAACTGCACTGCTGAAGAGATCGATAGGCGTGTGTTGCCGGGCGAAAGAAGATGAGACATGACAATAGTGACAAAGCGTGATGCAGTTTTGAGTCCTCTTCATTTGGCAGCCACTTAAACGCAGAGAGCTAGCAACGATCCAAGACGCTACACATTCTGCACTTCTGAACATCGTTTACACTGGGGGTACTGTAGAGCGTCGATACAGGCACAGCTGCGCAATATCGAAATAATTAAACGACAATGTTGTTTTTAAGGCAGATTTTGCGAGGAAAATTTATACGTTGGCGGCTGATAATCAACAAGTTTCGCAGCTAAAATAGGAAGAAAAAAGATTAACATATAGAGCAGGGGCGTCAAACTCTTTTTCACCGAGGGCCACGTCAGCAAAATGGCCGCCATCAAGGGCCCGATGTAACTGTGCGGCAGTGTAAATATCACTAAATGCAACAGAATGTCATGTAAAATAAATGTCATTACTTTTTAACTTGTTGAATAACGGTTTCTGTGATACACACTTTTAAAAATGTCAGTTTATCTAGTCAGGACACATCTGCTCACAGACCTTCAGCTCTGCTTCAAATACGGCCTTTTACAGCCTTTTAATTATTGGACAGTTTGTTGTTTTTCTTGCAGACTCACTTTTGCATATTTAGCTACGTGTTTGGTGTCAAAATGTCGCCGTAGATTGTACCGAACCCGCCTCATAACACAAAAAACATACAGGTTTTTCTCCTCAAAGCACAAACTTGTATTCACCTTCACTTTTCTTCCTTCAAACTTCCTTCCACGCCAACAATTTTCCTCTTCCTGAACATTTTGTGATGATTATTTGCAAATATTTCTCAGTTCCACTTGCTGGGAAAGTCTCATTAGTTTATTGTCAGTGCACACATTAAAGCACTATATAGACTAATTTTAAAATGACAGTCATGCCTTTTAATTTATCTTCTCGCGGACCATATAAAATGATGTGGCGGGCCGCATTTGGCCTCCGGGCCTTGAGTTTGACACATGTGATATAGAGGCTTTCGATGTGGAGTTTACGTGATCTTCCTGTGTCTCGTTGGTTTTTTTCTGGACACGCCGGTTTCCAAAAAAAAGCTCATTCTGATTAAGATTAGCTCAAGATCTGGAGATGGGTCCACTCCTCTTTACAACTTTTCCCAGTGGCATTCGTGGATGGGTCAAATGCACAGATCAACAGAGGATACATTAACTTTAACCCATTATATAAAGAAAATGAAATGTTCACCACAATCGGAAAAAGGTGAATTGTTTGATTAAATATCGAGGATACTTTCCGTATAAGGAGACTTGACTTTTATTGCAAACAATGATGGAAAAGGCAAAAAAAAAGTGGCTCTGTTGGTGTTTGTTGGTGTTGAGTGTTTGCCCATTGAGGTAAAGGTTAGTGGTTCGAATCCCTGTCTCGACAAACATCGGTAGAGTTGTCAGATCCACTTCTGCGTACACTGGTGTATAAAAATGTGCGACCATCAAGATCAACCAATCAATCCTAAAACTTAGAATACAATAGAGTTCTCTGACTAAACAAGTTGCCATTGTGCATTACGTAAAAGTTAAGCTATAATGAGACTTTCTGTGTGGGGTTTGCATATTCTCCTTGTGTCTGGTCAGTAAACAAACTAAAAAAATTAAATACTACAAACTACAAACTTGAGCAAGATCTAAATATGCCGGTGTAATTCCTCAGTTTTCCATGTAGGGTCCATAGTAATAGATATTTTCAGACCTGCCAAATCAGACTGCTCACTAACGTTCTTCCTCAGAGTGAATGCAGTTTTAAGTAACCTTTGAAGTACCCTTTGAAGTATCCTTTGAAGTACTGTGCAACCGCCATCGTGCCGAAATGGGTCAGGCCTATGCCACAGAGCGTACTTCAACCATTGTCCTTGCGCTTACATTACGTATCTTATGTTACTTGTGATGGCAAAATGACACTGAAATAGTGAGTTTTATTTTTAATTCTTTATTATTTAATAGAAGAAGAGTCAAGATATTATCGTCACGGGCGTTTATTTCTGTTTACATTGAATGAAGCAACGAATTAATCTTTCCCCTTGAAAATCAATAGGAAAATATAACGTTCGAGGTGATTTCTTCCCAACTGTAGCTGGTATTAGACAACTTTAAGAAAATATACCTTATTTCTCTCGTAGAGGAAGTCATGCGCGGTGCGTGATGGGATCTAGCAGTGCGCGAAGTCTGCTCAGATGCACGCTTCGTTCATGGCCAGTGTCCATGGAAACACGGCACATTTTCAGCTGCATTCGTCGGGTGCATGAAAATGGGATAGGCCTTGTCGCACAGGAAGTTACGCAAGTGCCCTTCGATGCATCTGACAAAGTGTGCATCTGATGGCCGCTGTCGTCCTACCTCCGCCGGTAGGAAGACAGCGCCACCTGCAATTTGACCTCTTCAGGACAGTAAACCGGGACGAGGGGGCCTTTTTACTCTCACACACTTTGGAGAACATCTAGCTATCTGTGAGGCATGAAAACAAACTAAACCTTGGTCTGAAAAACTGCTCAAAAAGTAAAATAAAAGACTTCTGGACAAAAGTTTTTTCGAGTGAATGCCCTTCTCCATCCAAGTAGCTTCTTCAATTCTAACCAAAACATGTTTATTTGCATATAGACAAAGCAAAAAGTTTTAAAGAGTTAACTTGTAAGCCCTGCCAGATCAGTGTCCCGTTGGCCTTGAAACAAGTGCCCCTCTGTTCTGACAAAGCAACTGTCAAGAGCAAGGAGAAGGATTTAAAAGAGCAGCTTATTTGTAGATAAAAAGCCTAAAAAGAGATTTTGGCTGCGCTAAAGAGGCGGGAATAAGACTTCTCCTGGGCATGAAGATTGAGCCGTTGGAAAAAGAAGAAAGAACCAGTCAAAGAGCCAAGTTGGGGCCTATACGAGTGGAATACTAAGTGTCTGCTAACAATGCTTTGTTAAATGGCTAAAGCAGCGCTAATCAGAGGGCTAATCCACCTGGAAGGACAAAGAACCAGGGGGCAAATGACTGCAGATGCTCTTAGAAACTAGTCAATGTAAAACAGACTGGCTACTGGCATCGGAGCGCCTGCGGAAAATGAAACGTGAGAATTTAGTAAAGGTTGGATTAGATTTAAAGTTTCCACGTTACGCCGTTTTCTGATCTGTTATAATGTTTCCGCGTCACAAACAGACCTGGAGTTGTGTTTTGTTTCATTCACGCATGTTTAACACACAAATCTTGCATATTTAGGCTGAGTTCTTTGCTCAAACAGAAAAAAAACACTCTTTTCCACCTTGTGATGTCATCATGTGGTAATACAGGAAGTGCTTCACTGTGTTTTTAAACTCTATACACCTGCACTAGAATCAGACTTGGAACTTGGAATTATTGTTGATGTTTTTTAGCATTTAGCAGTTTAGTGTTGGTTTAAAGTTCTTGTTTTATTGTAGCACTCTGAGATTCTATGGAACGAAGAGTGTGTAATAAATAAAATGTATTATTATTATTATTATTATTTTAGCATGCTACTCTGGTCTCTGAAAACTTTGAAATGTGCTTATAAACTCATCGTGGTAAATATTTAGGATGCTCTGTATGCATAAGGTAAATTAAGAATAACTTTGGACCACTGCAAACTGTTAAAAATGAACTAGTTTTGCGTTTCGTGGTTTTAAAACAGTAAAAATCAGACGCGACATTGATGTTAAAAAAGATATAAAATTTACATCAAAGTGCGTTTTATTTTTAAATTGCCCATATTAAGCAATTTTCTTATCTGTTATAAGGTTGTTTAACACACAAACCCTACAGATTTAGGCTTGAGTTCTTCTCTCAAACAGAAAACACTCTGTTCCACCTTGTGATGTCATCATGTGGTGATACAGGAAGTGTCCAAATGCGTTTTTAAACTCCATACACTCTCACTAGAACAATTTGTATAATTTCAGCCCTGGAATTACCCATTTCTACTGAACTAAAGGTAAAATGTAGCTGTTGACGTAAAAAAAACCCTAACACTTCATGACATCACAAGGTGGAACGGAGCATTTTGAGCTTTAGAGATAAAAAAAGGCTTAGTGAAACATGTGAATGAAACGAAACACAACTCCAGGTCTGTTTTTAAGGATGTAACAACATTATAACATGACTTAAAGATCACAAGAATCGTGTCTGTTGAATATAAGACCTTTAAGTACAAATATATTGGATCAACAGTCGTTAATAAGGATGGATCATTTTGGAAAATCAGCGGTTTCAAATTGATTTAAAAAAAAACAAACAAGAAAAGTGGCTGCTCCTCAAGGACACGGCTCGATAATTAGCTTTTAGTTAGTTAATTTTTATTAGTCTAATCACAATTAGGCTCGGTAACAGTTATAGAATTAGCTCTATGTATGTCCAAACTATGGCCCCGGGACCAAATACGGCCCTCAGACCAGTTTTTATTGGCCCTCAGGCTTTCCGCTGAACCTGCCCAACTCATCATAGGCAGCACTTTTAACAGTAAATTAAACTATTTCTACCACTATAACCTAAAATTAATGTGTTTTAAGCCTTATTAATACCCAGCGGCTCCGTCAAAGCTGTTTTTAAAGTGCCGCACTGCATTGATCACCGGTCTTCGAATGTTTTGAGTCGTGGCCCTCGATTAAAAAAAAAGTTTGAGCACCTGTGTCATATCTGCTGCCCATATCTAACCAGGAAGTAAAATTATAAACTTCACCATAATCGAAAACTAAGTAAAAAATAGGCAACGCTAACTATAGTAAATGGTAAATTGTCACGCTTTTATATAGCACTTTTCCAATTTTGCGCTTTACATCAACGCTCTACCAACTGAGCCACTGTTGCCCGTGTTTCAATGAAATGAGTCTAACCTGCGTTTTATTCATTAATCTCGACCCATGTGACGAAAGACTTTTACTTCGTCAGCAAACAGAGCGCTTTTTGAGTACTTTTTACACTTTTGTCCGAAGTTATGTGTTCGTTTTCACTGTTTGCTGTGTCACGTGAACATTACAGACTCTTTGCAGTGTTTTGTCGATGCTGCAAAAGTGAACTACACAGATCAGGCAGCAAACATGAAGAAATAACTCTGTATTATTTAATTTTTACTGTTGAATAAAATCAGTTTGGCCTCAGTAAGATATCAAGTATAAATAACACTTGGGGTCAAAATAACACGACTGCGAACTGCCGAACTGCTCATAAAACATTTTTTTAAACCAATCGCGAACCCAGAATACACTTTCAATTACTTTGTGTATGAACTGTGCTCTACCAACTAAACTCTGCTTTTAGAAACGTGTTAAAAAAATGAAGAATGAGTTGCAAATAGTTTATAACGAATACAGTGTTTTGAAGTTGTTGGTTGTCAAAAATATCAAAAATCAGACGCTAAACGTTGCTAGATCGAGCTGAAAATCACATTCTACTGTGAAAAGAAAGAGGTTTTATTATTATGACATAGCGTATTGAGTTTATTCCTTAGTTATGAGTGTCAAAATGTTAAAATATTCACTTGTTTATTGCATTCGCCAACAGCTGTCACAGTGAATCAGCAGTCAGTGGTCATAATGTTTTGGCTGATTGTATAGAAACACACCTATAGAGCAACTGAGGTAAAAAATTAGTCACATTATCTGCTCGACAGCTTCTTTTGAGTCTCCGGCAGCTCCAAATCCCCCCTCCTGTCATTCACTCACCTCCGCTGGAGACGAGAGCAATTTGTGTGATTACTGAGAGGGCTCAAATTGTCATTTCCTGTGTTGCCCCAACTGATTTAAAGAGGAAGCCAGCTGCTATTAGCTACAACAAGAGACAACGCATTTTAGCTTTTTTTCCCCAGCTTTTAACAATTGTAAACGAAATTGTGTCCACTGATTGCATTCTAGTGTCAAATGACTGAAGTAATCGCGTACGGCGGTGTTTCCCCCAAGAGCGTTTCCTCTTTAAAAATAAGGCAGAAATGTAGAAATGTTGAATTTAAAGCGGCGATGTTACGCAAAACTGACTCTTGTGAGGTTTAAGTCATGTTATAATGCTGTCAACTCATCGAAAAACAGACCTGGAGTTGTGTTTTTGTTTCATTCACACATGTCTGTCTATATCTACCAAGGCTCAAAATGCTCCGTTCCACCTTGTGATGTCATGAAGTGGTAGTTTTCAAGATAACAGCTCCTTTTTTTTTACCTTTGGTTCAGTAAAAATGGGTAATTCCAGGTCTGAAGTTATCCACATGATTCTAGTGGACGTGTGTGGAGTTTAAAAACACATTTGGGCACTTCCTGTATCACCACCTGATGACATCACAAGGTGGAACAGGGTGTTTTTAGTTTGCGAGAAGAACTCAGTCTAAATATGCAGGTTTATTTGTGTGTTAAACCTTATAACGTAGATCAGAAAATTGCTTAATATGGGCAGGGAACGCCAAGAAGTCCCATCGGAGGAGCTGGAGGAGGTGTCTGGGGTGGGGGAAGTCTCTGCTTAGACTGCTGCCCACACGACCCGGTTCTGGATAAGCGGAAGAAGATTGATGGATTTAAAAATAAAACGTTCTTTGATGTAAATTTTAAACCGTTTGAACATCAATATCATTAAAGGCGCCACGTCTGATTTTTACGGAATTAAAACCACAAAATGAGTTGATTTTAAACAGGATGAAGTCGTCCAAAGTTATTCTTCATTCACCTTGTGCATCCTAAATATTCACCATGATGAGTTTATAAGCACGTTTCAAAGTTTTCACAGACTTAAAATCAAAATCAAAATAAGAAGAAAGGAGGAAGAAAGAAGAGGAAGAAGAAGGAAGAAGGAAGAAGAAAGAAGAAGAACAGGAAGAAGAAGGAAGAAGGAGGAAGAAGAAGAAAGAAGAAGAAAGAAGGAGGAAGAAGAAGGAAGAAGAAGAACAGGAAGAAGAGGAAGAAGAAGGAAGAAAAAGGAAGAAGAAGAAAGAAGGAAGAAGAAGAAGAAAGAAAAAGGAGGAAGAAGAAAGAAGAAGAAGAACAGGAAGAAGAGGAAGAAGAAGAAGGAAGAAAAAGGAAGAAGAAAGAAGGAAGAAGAAGAAAGAAGAAGAAGGAGGAAGAAGAAGAAAGAAGAAGGAAGAAAAAGGAAGAAGAAAGAAGAAGAAGAACAGGAAGAAGAAGAAAAAAGAAGAAGGAAGAAAAAGGAAGAAGAAGAAAGAAGAAGAAATTGTATTTATAATGCACTCTTTGTTCCATAGAATCTCAGAGTTCTAGAACAAAACAAGAACTTTAAACCAACACAAAACTGCTAAACGCTAAAAAAAACATCAACAATAATCTTTTCTAAACAAAAAGGCTTTAGATTAGCTTTAAAAAAAAAAGTCCAGGCTGTGTGCGGCTCTCAGCTGGACACGGAGGCAGCTCCAGAGGCTCGGCCCAACATCGTACGGAGCCTCGTGGGGTAAGACCTGAAGGAGCCGCCTGAAGATCTGAAGCTGCGGTTTGAAGACTGCGAAAGGATCAGGTCTTGAAGATACAGCGACGCCTGAACAGTGATGTATTTATGGGTCAGGAGGAGGATTTTGTGTTCAATCTGGGATGAAACAGGGAGCCAGTGCAGTGATTTGAGATTCAAAACTCTCCACAACCTGGCCCCTCCTCACAGACCTGCTCCACCTCCACACTCCATCTCGCCTCCTCTGCTCCTCCAGCTCCAACCTCCTGTCCCTGCCCTGTAGGACCAAGCTCCGAACCCGGGGGGGACCGAGCCTTCTCCTTCTCCATCACTGCCCCCACCCTCTGGAACTCACTACCCAAACTCCTCCGTGACCTCTGACCTCCCCACCTTCAAAAAAGAACTCAAAACTCACCAAAATTGCTTAATGTTTGATTTTATGTTGTAAGTTTGTGATATTTTATTCTTTTATGTATTGTGACGCGACTTTGAGTGTCTCGAAAAGCGCTGTATAAATAAAATGTATTATTATTATTATTATTAACAGTTTATAATGAGACGCAGACAGCTCACAGTTGTCGTATTTTGATTCTAAGAGCTGCTTTTACAATACAGTACTGGAGGAAACACAACTTTTGCTCAACTGTATGGAAAAAATGGGTTAAAGTTTAGTGAGAGGAGTTTCTTTATGGAACTCGGTGATGGCTGAGACTGAACTTCCTCTGACAATTCTTTCAAGTTTGGTTCGTATTTGCAGACAGCTAATCTGAGACAATCTGTGAGGTGCCCCAGACTGTTCCTGTACTTGGATTTGGTGATTTCCATTTGCGAAAAAGGCCGCCTCGCACAGATGCGTTGAACCGAAACTCACTTTTACTGCACATTTAGTAAGAAAAGGAATCGTTTTACTGCTCATAAGCGCCAAAAGTCATCTCCAGGTCAACTGCACTTGGCAAAGAAAATGCAGCTGAAACGAAGCTGCTACTCGCTCGATATCAACGACACAAAAGCAGGAGTATCTTTCATAGTAAACTCATGGTATTAAACTCACCAAAACAGCGACCTTTGACCTCAGTACGCAGTATCTCCAGGTGCGTCAGGCTCTCGTTCTGCAGATCTGTAGTCCACGTGTCCAGACTGGCTTTAAAAGTGTTCACTGAGCTGATCGTGTGATATTTTTCTGCTCAAAATTCAGTGCGTTTAGCTCGACCAGATCTGTCAAAAGTCCCAGGTCCGGTAGCTTCCGTTTGTCCGCATTTCCTATCGACAAACGCGTCTTTATCCGAGTCGTTACGTCCACAACCTACTGCAGAACTTCACCTCGACTCAACCGGCGGACAGAAGCATCAAGCTCCTCCTGTAAACTCTTAAATATGTGATGCTGGATAGTTTTCGTCGGAGGAGAGTTCATAACTTTGATTTCCCGTGTCGTTACTCCCAGTTTGGTCTCGCTCACGGATCAAGAGTTCACAAAGTCGGGAAAATCGGGATCGTTGCGGCACCGTGCGATAAAACCATTGAGCACGTCACAAATAGCGGGAGCCACGTTAGTTGTAATTGCCAGAAGTTTATGAATGAGGATGGTGTAGTCTGTTTAAACCACGTGTCAAACTCAAGGCCCGGGGACCAAATGCGGCCCGCCACATCGTTTTATGTGGCCCGCGAGAAGATAAATTAAAAGGCATGACTGTCATTTTAAAATAAGTCTATACTGTTTTATTATGTGCACTGACAGTAAACTAATGAGACTTTCCCAGCAAGTGGAACTGAGAAATATTTGCAAATAATCATCACAAAATGTTCATGAAGAGGAAAATTGTCGGCGTGGAAGGAAGTTGGAAGGAAGAAAAGTGAAGGTGAATACAAGTACAACCTGTATGTTTTTTGTGTTATGAGGCGGGGTCGGTACAATCTACGTCGACATTTTGACACCAAACACGTAGCTAAATATGCAAACGTTAGTCTGCAAGAAAAACAACAAACTGTCCAATAATTAAAAGTCTGTAAAATGCCGTATTTGAAGCAGAGCTGAAGGTCTGTGAGCAGATGTGTCCCGACCAGATACACACTTTTAAAAATGTCAGTTTATCACAGAAACCGTTGTTCAACAAGTTAAAAAGGAATGACATTTATTTTACTTGACATTCGGTTACATTTAGTGATATTTACACTGCCGCACAGTTACATCTGGCCCTTGATGGCGGCCATTTTGCTGACGTGGCCCTCGGTGAAAATGAGTTTGACGCCCCTGCTCTAAGTGTACTGTTGTCTTGCCCTTTTCTTTTAAATTAAGAAACATGAAGAAATCGTCTTTTGTTGATGATTCGGAGCCATTTTTCCAAACAACGATCCGTGCGTTGTCCAAAGTATCCACGGATTTGTCCAACTGAAGTGAAAAACATCCTTATAGTGAAGTCTTTTCCCTCTTCCACGTCTTGTGACAGTGACTCCATCCACATCGTCTCCGCTGTGGCCCTGAGTGGTCGTCTTTGTTTTTAAAATCACGAAAAAAAAACATCTCTGCTGTAACGAGCACGACTTCTTTAAACAGTGTGCTGTCCGGTTTACACAAAACGATGCTTCAGTAACAGCCGAACAGACGATTTTGTGAGACAGAGCTGCTGGGTTTTTAATCCTGTTTGAAGCTTTTTGGCGGATATTTGTCCTTAACTTTTGGTGGAGAGTCTCGTGAAGCTCCTGCAGGTTTAGTTTTTTGAAAAACGCTGGTGTTTGGCGACACAGCAGGCACACGCTCTTGTCCTTTACTGCTGCAAAAATAAATGTATTTTCCGATTGTGGATGAAAGTGGTGGATGCGTCTGCCGTAGCTGTGGAGTTTATACTTTGCTATCTGAGTGTTTTATCTTTCTTTCTGTATAAAAAACACATGCAGTGGCCAATTCTTTAAGTGTAGTTTGACTGAACATCCTGCAAATTCAAGTTCACAAATGATCTTTGGCTGGAGACCCATCGAGGAAATGGCAAAAAAATCGACGAGTTTGTCTAAGAAGCTTTCACTCAACACGTTTCAACCTTTATTTCGTTGATAATGTATTTTAAAACCCCCATTGTGCAACAGAAAAAAATCGTTTGACTCATCGACTAACTGCAAAAATAATCGCTGACCGGCCGACGAGTAAAATAATCATTAGTCGCGGCTCGATTGGGAACCACTGCTCCGACCAATCAGGCAGGTACCACGACTTAGCAATTTCCCCGATTTATTTCCCATTTCCTTTCGCTCTCGACGAGGCTCGCAGCGCCAAACAAAACCGCTGGTGGGTAGTGTCATAGACAAATTAAGTCATTACCGCTAATGCACCGTGGAGATAGGGGGAAGATAGAGGCGAGCTTCCCCCAGCACGCCGCACCTCAATTTGGAGAAAGAACTCAGCCATTTTAAACAAATAAAACAAATAAGTCCCCCCGTACTGATGGCTTCCTTGTCTTATCTGGCGCGGTGCAGGAGGGCTCAAATGTGGAGGAACTTCACCACAGGCGTCGGACTGCGGAGCCAGACAAAATGAGGCCGCCGCTGTGAAGAAAAAGAGCAGGCATACGAGAGAGTACTGGGAAAATTTGGCATAAAGACAGCTGATAAAGCAGCGTGTCACGATCTGCTTTGTTTGCTCGCTACTAAATGATCTATGCAAAGTGAATACCATTACAACAAATGCCAACATGGAGATTAAAGAAGAAAGAATGGATCGCAGTGTCATATCTTACGGGTAAGGCAACAGGGGGCGATTTTATTAAAACTTCTACTTGTGTCAGTGGGTTTAATATTGCTTTATGTTTTGACAGGTATTAAAGGCGCCGTACGGGACTTTACCATCTTAAAAAATGAGAAAAACTAAACTAGTTTGCAGAGGTCCAAAGATATTCCTCACTTCCCTCGAGCGTTTCCGAGCATCCATTATTCACTGCGATGAGTTTGGACTTTCACAGACCTACGTGTAGTTTTGCCGTGACAGTAGGGCTAACGACAACTAGCATGCGATTTGGGACTTCCTGATTATGCGACAGTAAAACGCTGAAGGTTTAGACGCAGACAGCGGATTTACTTTGACGTCAAGAGCTGCTCATACAATGTGTGTGAGCTCGGACCATTCTGGCTCAAATACATGGGGAAAAGTCAAGGACAGGACTAAACCAGGACTAAACCAGGACTAAACCAGGACTAAACCAGAACTAAACCAGGACTAAACCAGGACTAAACAAGGACTAAACCAGGACTAAACCAGGTCTAAACCGGGACTAAACCAGGTCTAAACCAGGACTAAACCAGGACTAAACCAGGACTACACTAGGACTAAACACGGTCTAAACCAGGACTAAACCAGGACAAAACCAGGACTAAACCAGGACTAAATCAGGACTAAACCAATCAATCAATCAATCAACATTTATTTATAGAGCGCTTTACAACACACAAGGTGACCAAAGTGCTTTCCAGTAAAATCAAATTAAAACAAGTTAAAATCATACTAAAACAGTAAAAATAGAAGAATAAAATAGAATAAAATACATTAATACAACAAATTATAAATAATGATAATGTGTCACAACATTACTAAGTGTTGAAAGCCAGTCTGAATAAATATGTTTTAAGCCTGGATTTAAAAAGACCGAAGTCAGTAATGGTGCGCACATCAGGAGGCAATTTGTTCCAAAGTTTGGGCCCAGCCACAGAGAAGGCCCGATCACCCCAGTGTTTGTATCTAGTTTTTGGAACTTCCAAAAGGAGTTGATTTGATGACCTCAAGGCCCGGTTTGGATTTCGGACCATCAACAGTTCAGCCAGGTAGGGCGGGGCGAGGCCATTAAGAACTTTAAAAACAAAAAGTAAAATTTTAAAATCAACTCTAAAAGAAACAGGAAGCCAATGGAGTGAATAAAGGACTGGGGTGATGTGTTGGCGTTTGGATGTGTTGGTTAAAAACCAGGTCTAAACGAGGACTAAACCAGGACTAAACGAGGACTAAACGAGGACTAAACCAGGACTAAACCAGGTCTAAACCAGGACTAAACCAGGTCTAAACCAGGACTAAACCAGGACTAAACCAGGACTAAACCAGGACTAAACCAGGTCTAAACCAGGACTAAACCAGGACTAAACCAGGACTAAACCAGGACTAAACCAGGACTAAACCAGGTCTAAACCAGGACTAAACCAGGTCTAAACCAGGACTAAACGAGGACTAAACCAGGTCTAAACCAGGACTAAACCAGGACTAAACCAGGTCTAAACCAGGACTAAACCAGGACTAAACCAGGACTAAACCAGGTCTAAACCAGGACTAAACCAGGACTAAACCAGGACTAAACCAGGTCTAAACCAGGACTAAACCAGGACTAAACCAGGACTAAACCAGGACTAAACCAGGACTACACTAGGACTACACTAGGACTAAACAAGGACAAAACCAGGACAAAACCAGGTCTAAACCAGGTCTAAACCAGGACTAAACCAGGTCTAAACCAGGACTAAACCAGGTCTAAACCAGGACTAAACCAGGTCTAAACCGGGACTAAACCGGGACTAAACCGGGACTAAACCGGGACTAAACCAGGACTACACTAGGACTAAACCAGGACAAAACCAGGACAAAACCAGGTCTAAACCAGGTCTAAACCAGGACTAAACCAGGACTAAACCAGGTCTAAACCAGGACTAAACCAGGACTAAACCAGGACTAAACAAGGTCTAAACAAGGTCTAAACCAGGACTAAACCAGGACAAAACCAGGACTAAACCAGGACTAAACAAGGTCTAAACCAGGACTAAACCAGGTCTACACCAGGACTAAACCAGGACTAAACCAAGACTAAACCAGGACTAAACCAGGACTAATCTATATCAGGACTAAACCAGTACTAAACCAGGACCAAACCCACTCTGAAAAACCGCACTTTATCCTGAAAAGACCCCGGTTTAGTCCCAGTGAATCTGGCCTGTGGTGTTATAATTCAGAGAGACAGGTCAGTGACATGAGACAGATCACTCTCCACACGGAGCATCACTCACAAACAGTGGGATGGATGTGCAGCGACCACCAGGCATCCTTGACCAATAGATGATCTTTGGATGTTGACATGAGACTCCCAAGACTGTAATTGATCTTATCTGATATTTTCATTTGATTTTATGAAATAATGACACTAAAATGATTACTCTTTGTTAGAAGTTTGCACCAAATTGCCAAAGTACGAGTTAATTAACACAATGGAATATCGTTATATATTTAGATTTGAAATGTTCTGATATTGTGTGTTTAGCTCCGAGTTGACAGCTTTTTGTTGTTTTTGTAGCTGTTTATGTGTTGTTGTCATAGACTGTATATATAAATGGACATAGCTAACATGCTAGCTAGCGGTTTAAAAGCAGGAAGTGATCTTGCGCGCACTTCCAGCTCCATCGACTCTGGCTCCAATTCACTTTCTATTAAAAAACTGCTGCTGTCAGACTCGTCATTTTGCTCTTAAATGTTCATATTAACCCGCTCTACATGATCCTGATGTTTTTATTTTGCTATTTTATCCGTAAATCAAGATATGAACATTAGCAACAGACAAATCAGGCACATTGTTTCGCCGAGGTCACTCCCACTAGCGTTAGCAACAGGTTTGATTGACAGCGTTGCTAAGCGCCTGCACTTTTGTAAAGGAAATTAAAATATTGCGTATTATATATATTATTTTAACTTTTGAAAATCACGTGGTCTTGTAACTAAAACTTATTTGGTTTGGTAGTTAAAGACAGTGTTAGAAAACCTTTCACGTAAACCGTTTTTGTTCCATTTTGGTTGCTAATCTCATTAAAATGTGTCTGAAACGCAAGTGAAAATGGACGCAATCAGACCATACCATACTTTTTATTGTTTTAACTCTGCGTGTTCCATCCTGAGGTGATCCAGCTCATGAACGCCTCCGGAAATTTGTCTAACCACACCTCAGTTGGAGCGTCACATCCGCACTTTGAAATATTTGTCCTCTGGTCGTCTCAATCTATATAAACTTTGCGATTTCCATCATTCGGGGTCTGACGTTAGGGGGAGATGCTGTCGGAACTCTTTGTCTTTGCTTCAATATTCATGAGAGCCTGCGAACGGAGTCTGATGAGTGATTTCCACAACATCTTCAACATCCTCGCTCCTGATTGGCTCTTTGGTTGCCATGACACTCGCGGTCGGAATTTCAAACGTGGGAATCGGCTCCAAATTCGCCGCTGTAACCGCCAGCCTCGGTTAGCTTCATTTGACTGGACGCGCTCACTTACTCCGCTTCTTTACGCAACTGCTTTCGTATGTGACGTGGTTGCCATGACGACGAGTTGACGCAAAAGGTTCCATCGGTCAGTTATTCGTCTGTTTTATAGACTGCTGTTGTTCTGCTCTTGTGGATTACCGCCTACGTTGGCCCTCGTGTTCACAAAATAAACAACCAGAAGAAATTTGCCGTTTCCTCAGACCAGAACGTGACAATATGTTCGATACTGCGATAAAATTTAAGACGTGATTTTGATGGGCATTCGTAAAACAGATCGTAAAAAACATTTAGAAATTTACAACTTGGATTTAATGCGATACTTAAGACTGTCTGACCACATTATTGTTATGAAAATGTTTTGGTAATTATAATTTGAAGCCGTGATCTGGACAGGTCTTTGTCAACAAGTCAAATTTTAAAAGGTGCACTATGTCACTTTTCAGGTGGAGCGTCCGTCATCTGCTTGTTTCCATGGAGATGTTATTGCTTTGCCTTGAAAGTTTCGCAGTATCGGATCTGACACAGCTTCATGGAGCCAAACAAGTGACTAACAGGTCAAGTTACAGGTCACATCTCTGCAGAAGCGAGCCTGCTTATAGTTAATAACTGTATTTTTGCCCTCGGGAGGAGTTTCGAGCGTGTCCCACCGGAATGAGGCCCCCGGGAAGACCCATGACACGCTGGAGGGACTATGTCTCTCAGCTTTTTTGGGAACACCTTGGGGTCCCACCGGAGGAGCTGGAGGACGTGTCTGGGGTGAGGGAAGCCTGGGAGTCCCTGCTTAGACTGCTGCCCCCGCGACCCGGCCCCGGATAAGCACAAGAAGACGGATGGATGTATTTTTGCCAAGGTACTTTTGTTTAGCAATAACATGTAACTGAGAAAATGCAATAAACAAATCTTTAATGGCAAACTGTAGAATATTCCAGGTAAACTAAGAAAATCTCCATGGAGACAAGCAGATGGTGGATATCCCTAAGAAAAGTTGCAAAAGTGCACCTTTAATCATATCCATCTGCTTGTTTCCATGGAGATATTGTTCTTTTGGCTATGATCTTCCAACTTATAGCAAAAAAAAACCCAATCGTTCGCCGTGGAGAATGTTTCAAACTATGGTTTTATCTTCCCGTTGCCATGGAATCATGCAGGTAACGTGCCACATCCAGAAAGTTACGCCGTTTTCTGATCGATGTCACGATGTTGTTTCCTCATCACAAACAGACCTGGAGTTGTGTTTTGTTTCATTTACACATGTTTAAACACAAAAACCCTGTATATTTACGCTGAGTTCAAACTGAAAACACTCTGTTCCACCTTGTGATGTCATCATGTGGTGATACAGGAAGTGCTCCAGTGTGTTTTTAAACTCCTTCACACCTTCACTTGAATCATTTGGATCATTTCAGCCCTGGAATTGCCATTTTTTTTACTGAACTAAAGGTGAAACGTCGCTGTTAACTTGAAAACTACCACTTCATGACGTCACAAGGTGGAACGGAACAGTTTGAGCTTTGGAGATCAAACTCAAACGTGTGTGAATGAAACAAAACACAACCCCAGGTCTGTTTTTAATGAAGTAACGGCATTATAACACGACTAAACGCTCACAAGACTTAATTTTGCGTAACACTTACACCTTTAAACACGCGTCTTTTCTCAGTACTTCCTGGTATTATATGCTAAACGATACTTCATTATACTTCAGCCAAATGCGTCAAACCACGATATGAAGACGCCGCGTCCAGACAGCGCAGACAGACAGGATCGATGGAGCGATAGAGAGATAGAAACCATTACTTTTTTAATGCACTATCCCCTGTATTCCTTCTTCCTTTCCCAGAGCTCTGAAACTTTGCTATGAGATGGCAACTGCTGCTGTGATTGTCCTCGGTGGGGGAGCAGAAAAATCCAATTTCATCGATATACAGGGCGCGAAGAAAGATGGAAGAAAGATGGAAGAAGAATCCCTTTGGAGAAAAATAATAATAAATTGAAGGCTCGGATAGAAAAACGCCACTCTTAGATCTTAGAGCGCAAACAGACTTTAAAAAAAAAAAAACAAGCAAGCTGATTGTTAAATATGAGATTGTTGTAGGGCTGGGCAGGTATTGAGTGAAAATGTAATAAATATATAGATATTGCTTTCAGCGGGTGTTTCGTGGCCTGGTTGCGCTGCTGGTGATGTGCTGTCAGTTGGGAGCGAGTCTGATAGATGGCTGTGTAGTATTAGAGTGGACAGCTAATATATATCACACTTATATTCTCTGCATGGCGTGGGTCTGGACTGGTCTGTTTCTACGGGGGGGAGAAGCCCGGGGTGAGCGCGAGCACGAGGAAGGCCCGGTTTGCGTGTGATATTAGGAGCAGAGCTGGAATCACATTGGGTACATTTGGAAGAAAGTGGGAAGAGGAACATAAAAAGATAAGGATTTGCTGTGTCGGCAGAGATCTTTGCCTCGGTCAATAAATCAAATATTTCTTTTTTTTTTTTGGCGAGGCAGGGAAAATAACACGCCAGAAATTCAAAACTCAAAACTCAGAAGTGGAAGTTTCCTGCAGCGTGGTGTGGTTTGGTAAAATGCTTTGTCAATATAAAGTTTGGATGTTAAAGCGGCGCGGTGGAACCTTTCTGGTGGAGGCGTAGACTGCGTAAAGAGAGTGTGGCGTCACCGATGGCGTTTAGCTTCAGTCAAATGAAGCTCATCGAGGCTAGCGGTTATAGCGGCGAATTTGGAGTTGAGTTCTACGTTTGGGATTCTGACGGGGAGTATCATAGCAACCAAAGAGCCAATCCGGAGTGAGGATGTTGGAGGAAACGCCCTCTTCATCGCTGGTTTTGCAACGCTGTCAATCAGACCTGTCGCTGACGCTAGTAGGAGTGACATCGGGGAAAGAAGGCGCCGCATTTGTCTGTTATTAATGTTCATGACTTGATTTACGGACACAACAGCGAAATAAAAACACGAGGATCATGTAGAGCGGGTTAATATGAACATTTAAGACCAAAATGATGAGTCTGACAGCAGCAGTTACAGAGCGAGGGGTGAAAGTTTTTCAATAGAAAGTGAATTGGAGCCGGAAACGCACCCATGCTCACTTCCTATTTGAAACGTGACAGCTAGCAACTTAGCTACGTCCATTAAATCACTGCCTGGCCAAAAAAAAAAAAAAAAAAGGCAGTCCACACTCTAATATTTTGTTGGACTGCGTTTAGCTTCGATTACGGCAAAATGATTAAATACTAAAAGCAACAAACTTGAGCAAGATCCAAATATGCCGGTGTAATCCCTCAGTTTTCCAGGTAGGGTCCATAGTGATAGACTCTTGATAGTCCAATGAGGTCCATCTGGTCTTCTGATAAGTCGGCACCAAAAAAAAAGGTCACACACTCCAGTGTTGCGTTAATTTTCCACCAAGATCTTTTTTTTTTTGCATTGATGATGGTCGAGTCTGACGCTGCTCAAAGCTTCTCCAGCTCATCCCAAAGATTCTCAATGGGGTTAAGGTCTGGACTCTGTGGTGGACGATCCATGTGTGAAAATGACGTCTCACGCTCCTGAACCAACTCTTTCACAATTTGAGCTCGATGAATCCTGGCATTGTCATCTTGGAACATGCCCGTGCCATCAGGGAAGAAAAAATCCCCTGATGGAATAACCTGGTCATTCAGTGTATTCAGGTGTCAGACTGTTGCTGAACTTCGACCGGACCAACTGCACCAACCCTAAACTTACAGTCAAGACTTTTCCAGATTGATTGGATTGGATTTACTCTTCGGTAGCGATGATGAGCTTCACTTCTTTACACAGTCTTTGTATAGACTGGTCCAAAATAAAAACTCTGAGCCATCTTCTCATGTAATACAGCTGAGTCCAGACTTCTTTTTTGTTACCAGCTACACCGTCAAAAAACCTCAACAGTGAAGAAAGGACACGGCTGAACAAAGGCCAGTACAAAGTGCCAATAACAATGTTCTTTTTCCCTTTTGTGTCCAAAAGGGAAAAAGAACATTATTTGTGCAGTCCAAACAAGCTGCACCCCCCACGGAGTCCCAAGCCGCTGCCGCACAGTACGACAACACGCAATATGGCCGCTATTGATCCCTGGTTACACACAGGATCATAGCATCCCTCCAAACACACTGTTAGCTCTGGCTCCACCGCCCCGACACTAATCGCGAATTTAAATGTGCAAATGGACACGGAGCTTTGGGAGTATTTGGTGTTAAAATATCGACTGGTGAGCGTAAAAAAAACACAGGATTTTATGTCATTTTTACCAACATTTCCATTTAATTTTTCCTGACAAAGCCTGAAAAGGAGGAATTTTATGAAGTATTGTACAACCTTATAAAGTATTTTTCCTTTTTTTTCCGTGATGGATTATATTTTGTGGTTACGTTGCCAGATCTGACTGCCAAAACTAACAGGTGTTCGTGTCTTTATACAAACACAAAAGACGACTAATGGCGTCCCGGTTCTGAAGAGTAGATTTTAAACCAGTAGGACTGCCAAGTAAACACACAACATTTATATAAAAATACAGTTTAAAGTAAGTGCGGCGGTAGATCAGTTAGTAGTCGTGAAGTTTATAATGAACTTTAACTAATTTAAGCTCAGTTTGGGTCAGTTAAAGTCATTTTTATGGGTTTAATTTCACTTTTTTAGGAGATCCAGGGGACTCGTTCTTCTTCCCTCTCCTCTGTTTCTCTCAGGGACTTTAAAAATGACGTGTTGACACTTTGATTTGATGTAATGGAGACTGACCGCAGGCGCTGCCCTCGTGACAGATGACCGGAGCGAGGAGTCGATCGTTTGTGCTTTAGTTCAGCCTCATCGCTTACAGTCGCCTCATACAAATACAGGAGAAAGTGGAACAGATTACACTAATGTGAGTAGTTCTGCAGTGTTTCGTGCAAGTAGCTCTTAAAAGCATACAGAGAGACAAGTCAGATCTGTGTTTCTCATGGTAATTTTAGTATTTAGAAACTATTTTGTTGAATAAATGCAAGATAAACAACATTAAAGCAGGTCTATTGTGTATTGTGTCGCTCTATAATTATAATCTATGACACCCGAGAGTCATTATGTCGTAATTTGCACGTTTTAAATCGCAATATTCATCTAAAAGAGTTTATAAAAGAAAGAAATCCGCTAACATTGGAAAACCGCAGGGCTCAATGGAAGCTGACGTCGCCGTAAAGTAAGGAGGCGGTGAAAAACGGGGGTCGATCGGCAAAATGGCGTCTAGAAGATAAGCTCGAACGTGCACGGATCACCTCAAAACAACTTCAGACGGTCAATGAGAAGGAAACAACTGCAACGTGGTGAAAATCTCTGAAAAGTCCATTTTGCATTGACCCGTTTTAATGCCATAGTACAGAACATTCCAGGTAAAGCACTAAAATCTAAGTGGAGACAAATAGTGGATGGACGGGTTAGTAAAGAAGACCCTTATATTTCAATAATTTGTAACTACAATTTATGTTTGACGGACCAATATTCCACAAAATTGATTCTTGTGAGGTTTATAAAGCTGTTACCTCATCAAAAACAGACCTGGCGTTGCGTTTTGTTTCACTCACACACTCATAACGCTCTGTTCCACCTTGTGATGTCATGAAGTGGTGGACGTTTACATCTACCCCTTACGATTAGTTCAGTAGAGATCGGCAAAGGGCTGAAATCATCCAAATGATTCTAGTGAAGGTGTATGGAGTTTAACCGTATTGCGTCAGATAAGACTCGTGGTCGTGGACTTTCCGTTACCGTAACTCCGCGACCGATTGTGCCTCATGTAAATCCAAACGGCGTCTCAAAGCAGAGGCATGGGGCTCTTTAAATATGTTACTGTCATTACGGTAATGCGCTTATGTCGTCCCTCGAAGACGACCAAAGGAAAAATAAGAATGTATATGTAAAATAGTTAAGTAGTTGCGTTTTTATCATATATTTTTTAACTTATATATTTATTATTCAGTGTTTCATGTTGCACTTTATCACCAAAAAGTTCCTAGTGTGTGAGTTGGCAATAAAAGTCTTCTGATTGTGTGGAAAAAAGGCAAAAGTACACGCTGATACTTGTTTTAACATGATTTTTATGGCTAAAATAAGAATAAAAGTACTGGTCTATAATGTGCTCAGTCCTTAAAGGGTTAAAAACACAGTGGAGTGGTGACATCACAAGGTGGAACCGAGTGTTTTCAGTTTGACAGAAGACAAAACACAACTCCAGGTCTGTTCGTGATGAGGAAACATTATAACATAGATCAGAAAATGGTGTAAAATGAGCGGTTTAAGTTGATTCTACTCCAAATGTCCTGCAAACCAACATGGAGGACGCTGATGCCTTGGCGTTTCCGTGTTGGCAGCCATGACAGCTTGACAAATAACGCGCCAGATCTGCACCACTGTTTAGCTTCACGCTCTCCCCTGAGGAGCCTTAAATCCTCTCAGCATGAAAACTCATTTGGCCACTTTAAACAGAGCCGTCGTGTCTTTGCTCCGAGATACACTTATGATTTGAGACCAGCGTGAGTCCATTCTCTTTTAACACATTTTAGCCGAGCTTTTGACCCCTCCGCTTGCGCCCAACGGCCCGCTCCGCAAAAGATCCCAGCAGGGGGCGGTCTTCTGAAGTGGGCTGACCCGTGTCCACCTCTGCAGGACGCTGGTTTGACACGGGGACAAGGGTAGAGTCGTTTTCAGGGACAGGGGGAAGGCGTGCGGGGAGCGAGAGCAGCGGCGTTTTATATCCTTAAGGCTCAACAATAAAGGTCACGCAGTAGAAAGGATTACAGTTAAAAACAAGAACGGAGCAGGTAGATAAATGGTGTTTGAATTTTTATATTTTGCACAAAAAAAACCCAACATATTAGGCCTTCATAAAAGCAAAAAAAACATGAAAATTGTAAGAAAAAGTATGATTAAAAGCTAAAATTAAAGCATATTATTATAACACAAGTATTTTATCTTGTGGTTAATAAACTTCTCATTTGCGTTGCCAGTTTCAAACCTCAAATCCAGTCGGTTTAAACCTAAACTGACTCGATCTGATCTCAATCGTCACTGTCAATCATGCAGTACAGATTTTAAAATTGTAAAAAAGTGGAAGCGCCACGAAGTTTAAAGGGTTTCCGATCTATGTTATAATGTTGTTTCCTCATGAAAAACGTACCCGCGGTTGTGTTTTGTTTCATTCACACATGTTTAACACACAAATCCTGCATTTTTCTCAAACTGAAAACACTCCATTCCACCTTGTGATGTCATCATGTGGGAATACAGGAAGTGCAAACTGTGTTTTTAAACTCCACACACCTTCATTTCTAGAATCACTTGGATCATTTCAACCCTGGAATTGCCGATCTCTACTTAACTAAAGGTAAAAGTAGCTGTTAACTTGAAAAAACTACAACAACATGACATCACAAGGTGGAACAGAGCATTTTGAGCTTTGAAGATACAGCGGTCCCTCGTTTATCGCGGGGGTTACGTTCTAAAAATAACCCGCAATAAGTAGTCAGCTTTATTTTTTAGATTATTCTGTATGTTTTTGTCTGTAAAATCCCTCACCACACACTTTATACACTTTTCTCACACAGGCGTTAACATTTTCTCACATTTCTCTCTCGTTTAAACTCTCTCAAAGTTCAAACCTTCGTCGGCGTCTTTGTCGGTGCAGAACGTTTCATCGACATTGTGGGTTTTGTCGGGGAGAAAACAAATCGCAAACGTACAGCACTTCAGAGTCACACTGCGATCCAACGTTTACGTAAATCTGTGAACAAACTGTACGTACGTGTCACTTTCGTCCAATACTATCCACATTCGCACATTAATGCAACTTTTGACGTAATCACCAGCATTTAAACGACAGTAGAGATGCAAAACCAAGCACATTTTTGAGTCCAAACCAGTAAGACACAGAACAGACAGACAGAGAGACAGAACCAAACTTCTGAAATCAGCGTCGCCCGGCCCCGCTGCGAGAATCCGCCCAAATGTGAGCACAGCTTGAGTCTCTTAATGAGTGCATTATGAATTAATTGAGCCATTTTGTGAAAACTTTCCCAAGGCTGGAACCAAGCTGGCCCCAGTGTGTCGGACTCTCAGATGTAAAAATAACAATGGCAGGGTGGTGCGGAGTGACTTAAGGGAAGAATAATTAGTCTAAATGTGAGTACTTTTGACTTTTTAAGTGGTGGAGGTTTGGACTTGGACACAATTAAATATGTTATTAAAAAGTTTGAATTTAGGCAATCTAAGAAAAGAGCCATACAATCCCATTATGTAAATCCAGCGTAATGCATTTCTAATAGGTTTGGTAAAGCTCACGACTGGAGCAAATCTCAGGTTCCAATATCGTGTCGTTTTGAGGACGGTTGAACGCACAAATACACGGATAGATTTTGTTTTGGATTGTTAATTGCTCTGGCAACGGTCCAGACCTTTCATCATTCTGAAACCTAAGGATAGGTAACGAACAAAAAAAAAAAAAGGGTAAAGCTATAAACGAATCATGAAAAGGCAGTTAATCAGACGCCTCACAGCAACTAAAAGTGACAATATGAAACATTTACGGAGTCCGGGACTATTCCAGGACATTTTAAGTTATGTAATTGAGGCGTCTACAAAAATATTACTCTCTTTTAATACAGTTTTTAGAATAAAGATGCGCTCTAAGCTCCTGGAGTCGACATTTATTACAAATTAATTGGGTCTGGTGGAGCGCAAAGTCGACGGAGGACATGTGAACACAGTTATATTGCCTTAAAATAAACAAATAAACAAACAAGTAGGTGTTAAAAACTCACTTTCTGCATGTGGACGGTATTTGAGTCTAGTGTTGGCTTTATAATGCAAGAAAATAAGGTCATGGAGGTGCCACCAAGCAGGTAAAATGAACGATATACTGTGTGGGGGGTCTGGGGGTCGTCTCCCAAGAAATTATGTATAAAATAGATGTAATTTTCTGCATTTTGGTGGATTTTTTTTGAGATTTTTCAAAATCAGGCGGCAGTAAAAGTCTCTAACTACACCAAAGCAAAGTGTGGACAAATTTTCAAGGACAACATGCAAATTTTCTTGGATATTTGTCATTTTTTGTCATTTTCCATGTCTGAAAAACAGGTCAATTATTTTCCAGGTTTTCCAGAAGTTGTAGGATGTGCGTAAACTGATTTAGGATTTTTAATGTACGTAAAACCAGCTGAGAATGAATCTACAACGTTCTTTCTACGTGACAAGGGAAATAGTCCAAGATGTTTGCAAATCTATAACTTTACATTCGGATATTTACGCACAGAATCTTTGGTTTTAATGGAATAATGGGCCAAAAACTATGAGTAAGGCTGTGAAATGGAATCCTCGACGAGTATTTTAAACGAAGAAGAGTGCACCAAAGAGTCAAATACGCTTTAACTACCAGTGGCTGTGTATGGACTGCACTTAAATACATTTTTTTGTGGTATATTCGTGCACGTCTTACCCTCTCCTCCAGCCGGGCCACCTGTTCTCTGTAGAAAACATCTCGTCTTTGCAGATCTGCCTCGATGGCCTCCAGCTGCTTGGCCTGAACACGGAACAGACAAGACGCAGCATTAAAATAACGGGAAAAACATTAAATGAACATACAACAACATGAACAGAATGGATGGGCTACTAAATATGTTGATAAGAGTGAATAAGAGTGTAAACATGTTTGATTCTTAATAAAGCATGAATAAAGGCTTATTTCATGATGAACAAATACTTAAGTACCATGATTTAAGCTTAGCAACTAATGAAAAATACTGGGAAAGATGGTAACGCGCTACAATCTACATTTTAGATAAAAAAACTTTAAAGATTTAAGAATATTTAGGCATTTCTAATCATTTTCATAATGATTCAAAATATTAACGTCACAATAAAGTCCATTTATGGGGTAGTAGACGTCACAATCGCTGAAATATTAATATTAACAATGAAACAGAAACAGACAAGTAAATTAGTCAACAGAAAACAAGCAAATGAGTGATGAGAAGTGTCCCAGAGCGCCACCTGTCCTCAGACCGTCCTCGACAAGAAAAACTCAAAAAAATAAAAAAAAAGGAACCTCAAAGAGAACTGCAATGGAGGAGAGATCCACTGTCGTGGACTAAACCAGGACTAAAAATGGACTAAACCAGGACTAAACCAGGACTAAACCAGGACTAAACCAGGACTAAACATGGACTAAACATGGACTAAACATGGACTAAACATGGACTAAACCAGGACTAAACATGGACTAAACATGGACTAAACCAGGACTAAACCAGCAGTAAATTAGGACTAAACCAGGACTAAACATGGACTAAACTGGGACTAAAACGGGACTAAGACAGGACTAAACCAGGACTAAAACCAGGTCTAAACATGGACTAAACATGGACTAAACCAGAACTAAACATGGACTAAACATGGACTAAACCAGGACTAAACATGAACTAAACATGAACTAAACATGAACTAAACCAGGACTAAACCAGGACTAAACCAGGACTAAACCAGGACTAAACCAGGACTAAACCAGGTCTAAACATGGACTAAACATGGACTAAACCGGGACTAAACCAGGACAGGCTGCAGATGTGTCAATCTAATGCGTCTCAGCAGTGTTTTTTACAGGTTCTATTTGTGTACGTGTCATTTTTTATATTTAATCCCCTCATTTATCATTATCGTACTATATGTATTCACGTAAACTCTCAGACATGGGGTCATTTTTTCACACACCTTTTATGTCCCTTTGTCTGAAAACAACTAAACCACTATCAGGTGAAGAGGACTGCACCAGCCCAGATAAATCTCTCCTCCTCAGAGATGACCTTCACTAAACACACACTCCACTCTTTTGTGATAAATACACATCAGAAACACGAGGGATAAGTATTAAATAAGCTCTTATGTTGTATTACATAACCACTACACTGTCTACTGTAAGAAAAACACTTTACACTGCCATTCATTAAAGTCCAGTGTAATGCATCTGTTTAATACCATTTAATACATGTAATAACAGTGTAATTACAAGTTTGTTATGCAATGCTCTTGATTAATTGTCTTTTAATGAAGTAGATTTAACGTAATTCACTGTAAAACGTGATTAAACTGTACTTAAAGTTGTGCGTTTCCGTTATGTGTTTATGACTAAATAGAAGTGGACCTAAGTGAGTGTGACGTCACCGTTAGCGTTCGGCTGTTGCTAACGCTAGCGGGAGCAACCTCAGCAAAAGACGGCAGCTCATTGGTCTTACATTTATTCACATTTTAAGACAAAAATGACGAGTCTGACAGCAGGAGTTACATACAGAGGGGCAATAGTTTTTCAATAGAAAGTGAATTGGAGCCAGAGTCGATGGAGCTCACTTCCTGTTTGAAACGCGGCGGCGAGCAGGTTTGCTATGTCCATTAATAAATACAGTCTATGGTTTAGACCAGCGGTGTCAAACACATTTTCACCGAGGGCCACATCAGCAAAATGGCTGCTCTCAATAAAATAAATAACTACTTTTTTAACTTGTGAATAAACTGTTTCTGTGTTTATTACTTTTTCAAGTTAGAAATATTAGATATGTATTTGCCTAGATGTAAAAATATGGCTGTGTAACTGTGTATCTCCTGATAAAATGACATTTTAAGACCATCACACCTTTTAATTTATGTTGTCGAGGGCCATGTAAAATGATGTAGAGGGCCAGATTTCGCCCGCGGGCCTTGAGTTTGACACGTGGTTTAGATGTTCTTTCCATTACGACTATGCATGGTAAGCAGCGTCGGAAGAAGTCGTCAATTTTGTAACTTTTGCGCAAAAATACTCAAGCAGAAGTAAAAGTATCACATGAAAAAATCTACTTAAATAAAAGTATAAAAGTTAAGTTTAAAAATGTACTTAAAGGGTAAAAAGTAGAAGTATTTTACACAGATTTTGAGGTTTTATAAGGCTTCAAATGTAGTGATTTTGATACGGATTTGCGCTGAATTTTGTTGGGGGTTTGGGTTTTTTTTTAGCTGTTTTTATTTGTGTACTTCATGTATTTTATTTTACTATGAAGTACAAACATGTTAAAATAAACCCCGAGCCTTTTCAGCAAATCTCAAACTATAATAAAAATACTTTTACTTATTCAGTCCTGCTCAAAAATGTAGTAGAGTATAAAGTACAGATGCTGCTCTCAAATGTAGTGAAGTAAAAGTAGAAAATATCCACTTTAAAATGTTTTTAAGTAAAGTACAGATACCTAAAATGTAAACTTAAGCACAGTACTACTTCCTCCACTGATGGTACGTTTAGAATAAAGTGTTTTCCAAGTTCAAAAAGTAAAGAAATAGTTAAAAAGGCAGGACAAATGTGGACTAACGGTTTTGTATTTGTAACAACGCACAAATACTTCGTTAATACAGTAAAAATACAGGTCGGAACTGTCGATAAACGTCTTTTTACGACATGCCAAACGAAACATAAATATCGATTTCCGTGCTACGTTCAAGTCTGAAAACAACCAATCAATTTCTTTAAGCACTTCTTCAGTAACAAGCTCGAATCGGCGCCTTTCCTTTTCCTTTTTTGACTGAAGAGGTGTAAAAATCCGAAGCGGGAGGAAAATAACGTCTGGGAAAATGAAATGGGAAAGACATACTTGACTCCTATCATGTGGAAATACGATCCGGACTTACCTTACATCTCATCTCCTGGAAGAGGCGGCCATCGGAGGAAAACGAAAGGAAGAAAGAGAGAAAAGAAGAGTGTAAAGAGCCAGTGATTCAAGCATGAACTTTTATAAAATGGCAGAGAGTGTTTTTTTATGCTGTGGATGAGAGGCTGAAACTTCAAAATGGTAAATGGGTCACAGTTTTATACGGCGCTATTCCACCTTCAAGGATCTCAAAGTGTTTAACGTCAAGGACTCGTTGGCCCATTCGCACGTTCAGTGAGGTGGGTGGAGTGTTTTGCCCAAGGACACAACAGCAGTGTTCATCCCTGGGAGCTGGAATTGCACCGTCAACCTGTGGATCGACCTGTGGATCAACCTGTGGGTTTGACCTTTGGACCAGTGATGTTTATGTCAAGAGCAAGATCTGAACCGTCGACCTTCTGATCCGTGGACAAGAGGATTAAACTAAGACTAAACCAGGACTAATCCAGGACTAAACCAGGACTAAACCAGGACTAAACTAAGACTAAACCAGGACTGAACCAGGACTGGACCAGGACTGAACCAGGACTGAACCAGG
Organism: Periophthalmus magnuspinnatus; assembly: GCF_009829125.3. NCBI lineage: Eukaryota > Metazoa > Chordata > Actinopteri > Gobiiformes > Gobiidae > Periophthalmus > Periophthalmus magnuspinnatus. Next base: position 15,051,723 of record NC_047137.1, read on the forward strand.
ACTAAACTAAGACTAAACCAGGACTAAACTAAGACTAACCAGTACTAAACCGGGACTAAACCAGGACTAAACCGGGACTAAACCAGGACTAAACCAGGATTTAAACTGGGACTAAACCAGGTCTAAACTAAGACTAAACCGGGACTAAACCAGGACTAAACCGGGACTAAACCAGGTCTAAACTAAGACTAAACTAGGACTGAACCAGGACTGAACCAGGACTAAACCGGGACTAAACCAGGACTAAACCGGGACTAAACCAGGACTAAACCAGGATTTAAACTGGGACTAAACCAGGTCTAAACTAAGACTGAACCAGGACTGAACCAGGACTAAACCGGGACTAAACCAGGTCTGATGTCACTCGTGTCGTCTGTTTTAGTTCAGCTTTAATCAGGATAAAAACGCAGATACAGTGAGACACATGAGTCTTTGAACACCCTGTGATTTTCTCCCACTTAAAACTCATGGAGGGTCTGACATGTTCATCTTAGGTGCATGCCCACTGTGAGAGACATAATCTAAAAAAAAAAAATGGAAATCACATTATATAAGACCTGTTAGTCCACCTTTAAAAAGTCCTCCACTTATTCTCCTAAATTAGAAGCTCCTGTTTGAGGTCGTCAGCTGCATAAAGACACATGTCCACCCCACACAATCAGTAAGAAACTACTAAGAAACTACTGACATGACCAAGACCAAAGAACTGTCCAAATGCACAAGAGACACAATAGTAGACGTCCACAAGGCTGGACAGGGCAAAGGGGACGTTATAAAAGTAGCTTGGTGAAAAAAGAGCCACTGTTGGAGCAATTATTAGAAAAAGGAAGAAGCTAAACACGACAATCTCCCTCAGACTGGGGCTCCATGCAGGATCTCACCTCGTGGGGTCTCAATGATCCTAAGAAAGATGAAGAATCAACCCAGAACTACACGTGAGGAGCTGGTCAATGACCTGAAAAGAGCTGGGATCACCGTTTCCATGGTTACTGTTAAAACACTAAGACGTCACGGTTTAAAATCACGGCACAAAAGGCTTCAGTTTATTATATCTGTGCCGACGTATCACGAGTAAAACATCAGACACGACGCACAAAAGAGCCACAAGAGAGGGAAAATGAGCCAGAAAGTCTTTAGAGAGGGAAAAAGGCCAGAAGAGGAGCCAGAAGAGGAGTTAGAAGAGGAGCCAGAAGAGGAGCCAGAGACAGAAGAGAAGCCAGAAGAGGAGCCAGAAGAGGAGTTAGAAGAGGAGCCAGAAGAAGAGCCAGAAGAGGAGTTAGAATAGGAGCCAGAGACAGAAGAGGAGCCAGAAGAGGAGCCAGAAGAAGAGCCAGAGCCAGAAGAGGAGTTAGAATAGGAGCCAGAGACAGAAGAGGAGCCAAAAGAGAAGCCAGAAGAGGAGCCAGAGACATAAGAGGAGCCAGAAGAGGAGTTAGAAGAGGAGCCAGAAGAGGAGCCAGAAGAGGAGCCAGAGACAGAAGAGAAGCCAGAAGAGGAGCCAGAAGAGGAGTTAGAAGAGGAGCCAGAAGAAGAGCCAGAAGAGGAGTTAGAATAGGAGCCAGAGACAGAAGAGGAGCCAGAAGAGGAGCCAGAAGAGGAGTTAGAAGAGGAGCCAGAAGAAGAGCCAGAGCCAGAAGAGGAGTTAGAATAGGAGCCAGAGACAGAAGAGGAGCCAAAAGAGAAGCCAGAAGAGGAGCCAGAGACATAAGAGGAGCCAGAAGAGGAGCCAGAGACAGAAGAGAAGCCAGAAGAGGAGTTAGAAGAGGAGCCACAAGAGGAGCCAGAAGAGGAGTTAGAAGAGGAGCCAGAAGAGGAGTTAGAAGAGGAGCCAGAGCCAGAAGAGGAGCCCGAAGAGGAGTCAGAGCCAGAAGAGGAGCCAGAAGAGGAGCCCGAAGAGGAGTCAGAGCCAGAAGAGGAGTCAGAAGGAGCCAGAAGAGGAGCCAGAAGAGGAGTTAGAAGAGGAGCCTATGACCTCCAAGAAAAAGAAAGATCAATTTAACAGAAACCCCAGGAGTTCTACTTAAAATCTGTGTTTGTCGCTGCAGGTGACTCTCACGCGTCGAGTCCGCTCTGCGTCATACGCCGAGAAAAGCGAACGAGGAAATGAAACCTTCAAAACGGCTTCGGCTCATGGAGACTAAGCGCCCGGGATTAAAAGATACGACTTTAGAGTTTTTTGAAAGAAACAAACGTGAACAAGGACGAAGAAACGAGCACGGTGAGATGTATTTTTTATGCAACTTAACTTATTTTTGCCATATTTATCTGCCACGTGGACAAATAAAACCTTCATTATTCCGATCCGTGGTGCGAAAAAGGTTGGGGACCGTTGCTCGAAACAATTGGTATCAGCATCAGCCATGAAAAAAAACCCATACCGTTCGCTCTACAATCCACAGTTTCCATTTGCAAACTCCCTCGACAGTCCCAACAATAATATCTACGCATCTAGAGACAGATGGGCCAGGAGCTGCACGGGAGTTTAATATAAAACAAGTCCATATGCTCGAGCCGGGCCTAGCGGCGTTTCTTTAGGCCGAGAGTCGGTCTGAAGTCAATCTAACATCAGAAATAAGTTGCGCTTTTTACCCATCCAATCTCAGAGCACTGATAACCATCTGTGGAGGATACCGGCTCTGCTGCTGCGTGCATCGTGATGAGCGCCGTCACTGTGGACTGTCCTTGCGCTGAAGAAGAGGAGTTTCAAAGTCAAGAGGAAGGCTTCAACACTATACCGCGCACTATACGAGAACTCAAGCCCGAGCAGATTATAACCAACAGCCAGAGAGCAGCCAGACGAGTCCTGGTCAGAATAACAACGACGATAGTGTGAAAGTCGCTTGTTTAAGAGCCGGTTTAAGGTTGTTCTGATACCGATACTGCACGCTTTTTCAGGTATCGGTGTCTACGAGTACTCAGACCAAATCACTACACCGTTTTTGTCTTTGTTCTTAGCGTTTAGAGTGTCCAAACTTTTGATTTTGCGAGTGTACATGTTTGAAAATATCGTAAAAGTCTTCGCTAGTAAGGTTAATAGTATGCCATATTCTTGGTATTAGCCGCTTGTTTAAGAGCCGGTTTAAGGTTGTTCTGATACCGATACTGCACGCTTTTTCAGGTATCGGTGTCTACGAGTACTCAGACCAAATCACTACACCGTTTTTGTCTTTGTTCTTAGCGTTTAGAGTGTCCAAACTTTTGATTTTGCGAGTGTACATGTTTGAAAATATCGTAAAAGTCTTCGCTAGTAAGGTTAATAGTATGCCATATTCTTGGTATTAGCCGCTTGTTTAAGAGCCGGTTTAAGGTTGTTCTGATACCGATACTGCACGCTTTTTCAGGTATCGGTGTCTACGAGTACTCAGACCAAATCACTACACCGTTTTTGTCTTTGTTCTTAGCGTTTAGAGTGTCCAAACTTTTGATTTTGCGAGTGTACATGTTTGAAAATATCGTAAAAGTCTTCGCTAGTAAGGTTAATAGTATGCCATATTCTTGGTATTAGCCGCTTGTTTAAGAGCCGGTTTAAGGTTGTTCTGATACCGATACTGAACGTTTTTTCAGGTATCGGTGTCTACGAGTACTCAGATCAAATCACTACACCATTTTTGTCTTTGTTCTTAGCGTTTAGAGTGTCCAAACTTTTGATTTTGCGAGTGTACATGTTTGAAAATATCGTAAAAGTCTTCGCTAGTAAGGTTAATAGTGTGCCATATTCTTGGTATTAGCCTCGGTATTTCACATTATGTAATAAAACCAAGTCTGCGCAACTAAAATCTGACATTTAAGCGAAGAAAAAAAGCCCCAAAGACTCGCCGTCAGTGTCGTTAAGCAATTTATATTTGGCTAAACACAAGAGCGGTTGGTTCTGCAGCTGCGAAGACGACTCGAGTATGAGGCGGTTCAGAAAGAGTCAAGTGAAACTGGAGGAATATTTAAAAAAAAACAGAGGAGGACATATGTGAGGCAGCTGAAATGTGCAAGATTTTCACATTTGGGATGAAGAATTTACTGCAATTTTGTTTGATGGGGCACGAAAATGGTTTAAGACACTTTATAAAATGGCCTGATGATCAAAATTTGCACGTTAATGTGAATAAAACAAAGGAGAAGGTGGTGGATTCTAGGTTAAGTGGACAGAAAACTGAACAATTCTCAACTTTAAATATCTCAGGAATCATAAGATAAAAGGTACAATGTGGCCCAGAAGTCACTGACACTTTTAAATCGTCTTTAGCTCCTATAATTCTTAAGTTTTACTCACCAAATTTTAGCAGTAGATAAACTGAACCTTCCTAGATTTTTGGCGATATATACGGTTATAATTGTTCACTTACACTTGAACTTATGTTACTTAAACTAGAGGAAGTAAAAATGACCAAATGACCGCACTGAACAGCCCGATCCAACACACTTTGCGTCACGTTTAAAGCATTTAGGGGCTTATGTCTCTTATTTGATCCTCGATATTACGTTTTAAGTCGTTTATTAAGTCGTCTGAGGTTTATTCACAAACTCCTTTTCTTTAAGATCGCCCCACAGGAAGAAATCAGGACTAGTCAGGTCTGTGGAGATCACATACTGCCCCCTGTCTTTGAAAAACACTTATTATTCCTTTAATGGCGTTTACGCTCGGGGCGTCTCTGAATTTGACCCATGTGACTCAAAGTTCCACTGGACAATGAGGGTTCGTTCCTCGGTGCTGTATTTGCTCAGATTAATGTGGGAAGAGTCGTTCTAAATGCTCTGAAAAAATAAAATAAAAATATTTAGAAACAAACGAGTTATGAGTTTTTTTCAACTGTCAGTGACTTTTGGACTTTTGTATAAAGAGTCCAGTCCATTAGTGATTGGACTTTTGGCTCTTTTATGGGATATAAATCTTCTGGATGTGTTCATTTCAAAGAGTCGTTCAAAAGATTGACTCTTATTATTTATTTATCAGACAGAAGCCGATGTAAGAACTCACTTTATCTAAAAAAACTAATCACAGAGAGACACAACCAAGGCTTAAATGTGTTTAAAATGGCTCAAACTGAGAGTGGGAGTGACTTTACCCATTTGGAATTACGCATAATCTGAATAAAACTGAATTTATTACAATGCCAAATATGTTTTTTGTGCTCAAATCTCTCACTCGTGTTGCCTGATTTGCTTCTGTGTGGATTCTTGTGTCAGTTCAGTGTTAATTTGAGTAAAAAAAAGCGTAAAAATTAGAAAGAAAAAGATTCTGGCTCTTTAAAAAAATGAGATTTGGATTCGTTTACGTTAAAGAACTTGTTCCTGAATGTGACTGCGCAGAAGTGATAGTATATGGTCCAGTTCTACTTTTTTTCTTTTGTCTTTTATTTAAAGAGGAAGCGAAATAAAAGAAAATCTAAACCTAAACCTCAAAAATGTAACGTCGGCGTAACACCAAACCATAACTATGTGACTGCGGACGGAAACCATTCACTTTTATTATCTGCTCATTGAAAACAATACTTAAGTGTAGAACGTCTCAGGACACTGCAGGTTATAAAACAAAGTCCCGCCTCTGCAGTGCATCATGGGATATAAAACAACATAAGTCCCGCCTCTGCAGTGCATCATGGGACGGCTGCACAAACAGATCAGGACGTTTAAAGGAGCGACCGATGCACACGTGACGTCAGGGATTCACCACGAAAACACAAAACACAAAACACAAGAAAGTGGAGTCGAACAAGAACCTGCATCATACAAACAACTGGATTTATCAAGAAGAGGAGAGGAAAGGAGGGAGAGGAGGAGGAGAGGAGGAGGAGAGGAGGAAGAGAGGAAAGGAGGGAGAGGAGAGGAGGAGGAGGAGAGGAGGAAGAGAGGAAAGGAGGAGGAGGAGGAGGAGAGGAGGAGGAGAGGAGGAGGAGAGGAGTAGGAGAGGAAAGGAGGGAGAGGAGGAGGAGAGGAGGAAGAGGTAGTGGAAAATGAGAGGAGGAGGAGGAGAGAAGGAAGAGGTAGTGGACAAAGAGAGGAGGAGGAGGAGGAGAGGAGGAAGAGGTAGTGGAAAAAGAGAGGAGGAGGAGAGGAGTAAGAGGTAGTGGGAAAAGAGAGGAGGAGAAGAGGAGGAGGAGAGGAATAAGAGATAGTGGAAAAAGAGAGGAGGAGGAGAGGAATAGAAGATGAATAAGAGATAGTGGAAAAAGAGAGGAGGAGGAGAGGAGGAGGAGAGGAGTAAGAGATAGTGGAAAAAGAGAGGAGGAGGAGAGGAGGAAGAGAGGAGTAAGAGATAGTGGAAAAAGAGAGGAGGAGGAGGAGGAGGAGAGGAGGAAAGGAGTCATGATAAAGCTGAAATTGCAGTTTGAATGAACGCAATTAGGAAATCACAGATCAGGAGAGGAAAAGGGGAGGAGGAGGAGAGGAAAGGAGAGAAAAGAGAAGTGGAGGAGACGAGGAAAGAAGGAGGAGAGGAGAAGAGGAATAAGAGCCAGAGGAAAATGAGGGGGAGGAGGAGAAGGAGAGAGGGGCAGAAGAGGAATAAGAGCCAGTGGGAAACCAGAGGAGGAAGAGATGAGAGGAGAAGAGAAGGAGAGGAGGAGAGGAAGAGAAGAGAAGGAGAGGGGGAGAGAAGGAGGAAAGGAAGAGGCAAGGAGGAGGAGAGGAGAAGGAGAGAAGAAAAGAGGAGAAGAGAAGAAGAGAGGAGGAGGAGAGAAAGAAAGAGTAGAGGAGGAGAGGAGAAGAGGAATAAGAGCCAGTGGGAAGAGAGAAGAAGGATCGGAGGTGAAGAAGAGGAGAGGAGAAAAAGAGAGAGAGAGAAAAAGAAGGAGGAGGAAGAACAGAGAGAGGAGGAGAGAAGGACAAGAGGAGAAAGAGAGGAGGCGAGAAGGAGGAAAGAAGAAGAAAGACAGGAGAAAAACAGGAATAAGATCCAGTGGGGAAAACAGAGGAGGAGAAGAGGAGGAGGAGAGAAGGAGGAGTGTAGTCGGGTGCTCCGTCAGGGGCCGTGCAGTTTGACCAGTGTGTCCAAAGTGAATGTTCCGCTCGGAGGAGGAGGCCACGGACAAAAGAGGAAACAAACACCAGGCCAGACGCTGATAGGAAACACAAACCAAAGAAGGAGCAGCTGAACTCACAGACGACACAAAGAAACACCAAAGGGTCGTTAAAGCGGAGGTCAAACTGAAACGGGCCCGGGGGATTTTAACACCGTGTTTATATTTAAGTGTGGAAATGGGTTACAATTATGAGTTGTATTTGTTTGAGTTGGAATACACTCATTATAAACCATAAATTGAACAAAAAAAAGTGACATTTTCCATTGTTCTGTTTCAAATATGTATAAATAAAACACGGCTCCGGAGTGAAATCGTGACGTAACACTTTTAATTAGGGTTAATGTTCATGTTTATGTGGATTTTTAATAAAAAACGGCAAAATTTCATCCGTTTTGTGTCGTTTTATCTCATTATATTTCTTTATTTGAGCAAAAACGTGGCAGTTACAGTGACATTTACAAGTCGATGTTGTCAAAAGTCCCTGTACTACACCTTATAAATCTATTTTTATCCATCTCTTTAGGAACGATTCTCTTGATACATCAGAATTTGAGCTTTACTTTATGTTTTCAGAGTACTCCGAGTAGTATTTTCACCACAAATTTGAACCCAGACTTGGATTACTTACTTCTATCAACTTGAATCATATTGTTTTAAAGTAACAATACCATGGACGATATAAATGGACGTGGCTAACCTGCTAGTGATCATGGACGCGCTTCCAGCTCGATCGACTCTGGCTCCGATTCACTTTCTATTGAAAAACCGTGGCCCCTCTGTCTGTAACTGCTGCTGTCAGACTCGTCATTTTGGTCTTAAAATGTTCGTATTCGCCCCATTTCTTTACAGTTTATGGTGCTGATACTGAAATATTAGCTGGACCGGATATCGGTTTCGTGATATCCTGGTTGTGCTTTTAACTGGATGCAATTAGACAATTTACAGGCTGATTTTGTCCCAGAAAGGCTCATAATGTTTGAACTTTTATACATACAAAGCTGTGCCGTACTGATGTGAAATAAATGAACTGTTTTATGGAAATAACTGCCATTTTCAGTTCACATTTCGCTGTTTTCTGGATGTTTTTAGTTCAATTTTTAGTTCAAAACCCACAATGTCGATGAAACGTTCCGCACCGACAAAGACGCCTACGAAGGTTTGAACTTTGAGAGAGTTTAAACGAGAGAGAAATGTGAGAAAATGTTAACGCCTGTGTGAGAAAAGTGTATAAAGTGTGTGGTGAGGGGTTTTACAGCCAAAAAACGTATAGAATAATTGTAAAAAATAAACCTGATACGTCGCGGATTTCGTTTATCGCGGGTTATTTTCAGAACGTAACCCCAGAACGTTTTGAAATGCGCTCATAACCTCATCTTATCGTAGAGTCGGGACGCTTTGGACGCCTTAAAAACTGATTAATGACGCGTTTAAAATTAATTAGCTCTGTTTTTAAATGCGTGCAGGACTGCGAACCCCAAGAAGAATCGTTATCGCTTTGCTAATAACAAAACGGGATCCAAAATAGCAATAATAACCTGACGTTTTAGCGAAAATTTTGGCTGCCGAGTTCGAACATTTGCGCTGTGCATTTCCATACGATCAGGTCGACCCTCCTCCTCCTCTTCCTCCTCCTCACGCCATGTCAGAATTACTTCCGACAGATTAACCCCATTGAGAGCCCCGTCCAGATAATCTAATCATACCGAAGGCCAAACAATGGGGCAGACTCCAGCGCTGGCCCTAGACCTTTTGTTCGGCAAATGAAGAGGCGGAGGAAGACGGGGAGGAGGGGGCGCGCGGCAGGGAAAGGGTTAACGGTTTAAACAATACTTAAAAGTGAACTTGAACTGCGCCTAAAATAACAGATAAGACGCAAAGAGGGAACAATAAACATCGTATATCACAGGAGGTGTCAGAAGTCGAGAGGCGGCTGTTGAGACCGAGAGGAGGGACACTCGAGATAAATACACCGGGAAAGAGAAAAACGAACGTCTTTGACCGGATTTTAACGCTTCCCAATCACAAATCGAGGGAATGTTCTTTATTTTATTCACACGTTTGACTAATTTTGCGTTTTTTATGTTGTTTGAGCGGTAACGGAGGGTTTAAACGTCATCTATCGCCCGTTTATGTTTAACGCCATCGTCAGACGTAAATCAAAACGAGGAAAACGACAGCGCTAGCCCGTATGCTAACAGTGTAGCTCAGTCATGGATCTATTAAAATAACAGCTGGGTAAGGGGATTGGTAGTTTAGAGCTGTCTCGAGTTGGATTAGTGGCCGTTTATTGGTACTACAACGAAAAAAATCGCTCAAGCCCAGAAAGGATTTTTCCCGTAGAGCGCAACGTAATCACAAATTGCCCGTGTTCGGTTGACACAAACTAGCAGGACGGCTACAGCGTTCGCAAAGTTAGAATTTTGTGGCGTTTTTACCTGTTTTCTGATCATAAACTCAAAAAACTCTCCGCTGAAAATCCATCTGTCGTCTTAAAAAAAAAGCGTTTTAATCGTTAGCTTCATCAACGCTCTATGTCCGGTCTGGCTAACCTCGAGCGGCGATTGGTAAACGCGGTCACATGGTACAAAAACGTTTAAGGGGGTCAAAATTAAAACTGTGACTAAGTCGGGACCCAAACTAAATATTTATTGAAAAATTTAAACAACATCTGCACGTTTTTTCAGAAATGGTAGATTAAACTTGAGTGAGGCGACAGGTAGCAGATGCTAATGAGCGTCAACAAAAGTGGTGGGGGCCGGCGCCAACACATTTGCAAAGCATTCTGGGATTTGTAGTATTAAAGGTGCATGCGCTATACTGACGCGGCGGCCGGCGAGCCAGCTCCAATACGTATTTGATATGATTTCACGCGCCAGATATACTTAGATTGAGGGCCAAACCTGACACGTCTGACCTCGCTAACAAACAGACACTGCAAACAAGTGGGTGCGTTAGCTTCAGTGTCGTTAGCGCCGCCCTTCAGACAGATATAAGGTAGAGTCCAGCGGTAATCTGACCCGAACTGAAGAACTTTTGTCCCGTGACAGAATCGAATCTTTCTTTTGCTTGAAGATTTAGTTCAAAGTAAAAGTTCACAATCCTGGTAGCAATGCTGTTAGCAAGCTAGTTGTATTAGCAGTGATGTGACAACGTTTTCGTCCCATTTTCAAAGCGTCAAAAATGTCCAGCCCCTGAACATTTTGAAACGAGCTCGTGAAGTTTATCTCGTAGAAGAATCTCGACGCTAAAAGCCAACAGTTTAAAATGAACTACCTCTGTTTTTCCCCAAAAAGAAACAGGAACAAGGTCAAGAGAGACGATAGAAGTTTGCGATCACAGAGCAGAAACACCGAGCCCGTATACTCGCTCAGAAGAATCCATTTCCAGCACGTACGTACGCAACAGACGATCAAAAACCAAAAGAGAGGCTTTCAAATCTCAACTCAACTGATGGATCGCTGTCATTAACCACCCGCTGGGAACAATGACTCTGAACTCCGCGAGTCTTCACCACTTTACCAGCGCCGCTCACTTTCATTTTCCCGCGTAACAATCCTTGACGTGGAAACACTGATGCCAAAATGACCCCCTCCCCTACACGCTGGGACAATTTGCCAAAAAAGTAAAGTACTAATTTCAACAAAGTACAGACGTATTATAATTCGATTTGTTTGGTTTCTTTTGGTAATTTTACTTCCTGGATGGACATGTACAGCAGATATGACATACGTAAAGGTTAGCACGTTAGCTCCCACAGATGAATGCTGCTGTTGTGTCCTTTGGCAATACACTTAACCCTTGCCTCCAGTGTCGGCGTACATTGTTGTATGAATGTGTGTGTGTATGAGTGTGTGTTTTCTTGATTTAAAGTGCTTGAAAGTGACTTGAAAGTGGAAAAACGCTTCACAAAATGGTCACTCTCAAAGGGCCAGATGTAAATGTAAGACAGTATAAATATAACCAAACGGAATGTAAAATAAATATAACTATTTTTTAATCTTGTTAATTTACCGTTTCTGTATTTACTACTTATTCAAGTTACAAATATTGCATATGAATTTGCATGGATATGAAAAAATGTCTGTGCAACTGCGTATCTCCTGATAAACTCATATGTTACGACAGTCAGACCTTTTAATTTACCTCGTCACGGGCCACATAAAGTGACATGGCGGGCCACATTTTGCCCGCGGGCCTTGAGTTTGACACATCTACGCTATATAAATGTGCACGTTTACCAGTTCGAAAATGGTTACGGTTCACAACTGTAGTGTTAAAAAGGGTCAAACTTGTCTAAATTGTACAGTATTTGTGATTAGACTCGTCAAAAACGTCAAAAAAGTCAAAAACAACACCTTTATTTTGGTAAAAGGTTTAAACTGCCCTTCGTGTGTGGAACTTGTTCTTGATTTTGAATGAAACTTTGTGTATTGGTGACTCAACTCTACTTCCTGTGTAATTTTGTACTTTTCTTCAACTGTTTTGCATAAACTGCCACTTAACCGATGTAAAACTATGATAGATATTTGCCATTTGTTTTACTATCTCACAAAATCAAGTGATAATTAGAAAAATATGTCTATGAATATGCACTTTAAAGGTCCTGTATTACACAAAACTGACTCTTGTGAGCTTTAAATCATCTTATAATGGAGTTACGTCGTCAAAATCAGACCTGGAGTTGTGTTTTGCTTCATTTACACATGTTTCAGTAACACTTCATTCCACTTTGTTCCACCTTGTGATGTCATGAAGTGGTAGTTTTCAAGTTAACATCAACCTTTTACTTTTATTTCAGTAGAGATTGGAAATTTCAGGGCTGAAATGATCCAAATGATTCTAGTGAAGGTGTGTGGAGTTTAAAAACACAGTGGGGCACTTCCTGTATTACCACATGATGACATCACAAGATGGAACAGAGTGTTTTTTTCAGTTTGAGAGAAGAACTCGGCCTAAATATGCAGGGTGTGTATGAGCCCTGTAAGTTCAGTATCTATATGAACTTTGGACTTTCTGCTCCCGTCTGCTCCTCCCTTCTCCCGTCTGCTCCTCCCTTCTCCCGTCTGCTCCTCCCTTCTCCCATCTGCTCCTCCCTTCTCCTCCCTGCTCCTCCCTTCTCCCGTCTGCTCCTCCCTTCTCCCGTCTGCTCCTCCCTTCTCCCTTCTGCTCCTCCCTTCTCCCTTCTCCTCCTTCCTTCTCCCTTCTCCTCCTCCCTTCTCCCGTCTGCTCCTCCCTTCTCCCGTCTGCTCCTCCCTTCTCCCTTCTCCTCCTCCCTTCTCCCGTCTGCTCCTCCCTGCTCCCGTCTGCTCCTCCCTTCTCCCGTCTGCTCCTCCCTTCTCCCGTCTGCTCCTCTCTGCTCCTCCCTTCTTCTCCCGTCTGCTCCTCCCTGCTCCTCCCTGCTCCTCCCTGCTCCCGTATGTACAGTACCATTGCAGTACAGTGACAGGCCAGCGCCAAGTGAGACAGCGGTGTCCAGATTAAGAGGATCGTTTAGGTGAGGTGAATATCAATTACCCGAGCTCTGAATAATTAAGAATGGGCATGTTTTTTAATTAGCTGACTGCCGCAGTTTGGGCTGGGATAGAGGGCAGGAGAGGAGGAGGAGAGGAGAGGAGGAAAGGAGGAAAGGAGGATGGAGTAGGGATTTTTTTTGCTGTGTCAGGTCCCACACCCACCAATCTGTGCCTGATCTTGCACCTGCTTTGGGTACAAAATGTTCAACCACAAACCCCAGTTAAAGATAAAACAAGTGAAGAAACAACTGTAGAAACAAGAATATTTTTATTGTGAACTGCGAACAAACAAGTATCTAAGGAGACTTTCGGTGAGTGGAGTTGGAAAAGCAACCGAGGGTCCATTTTACGCCGTTTTCTCATCACAAACAGACCTGGAGTTGTGTTTTGTTTCATTCACACATGTTTAAGAACACAGTGGAGCACTTCCTGTATTACCACATGACATCACAAGGTGGAACAGAGCATGCTGGGATTGTGTGTTCAACTCCACACGCCTTCACTCGAATCATTTGGATCATTTCAGCTCTGAAACGGTCAATTTCTAGTGAAAAGAAGGTAAAAAAAACACAGCTGTTAACATGAAAATTACCACTTCATGACATCACAAGGTGGAACAGAGCATTTTGAGCTTTGGAGATGTAACAGACTCATAATAAAGTGTTACTCAAATATGTGTGAATGAAAAAACACAACTCCAGGTCTGTTTTTGAGGAGGTAACAACATAATAACATGACTTACAGCTCACAAGAGTCAAGTTCTTAATCTCAATCATAATTTTGATAAAGTGATATTTTTGCTCTAAGACACAAGCAAAATATTGTGAATGAAGTGTAAATTAACCCCAAAAGTGCAGAACGACATCAGCTCTGACTGTTTTGTTTGTGCATCTGCCAGATTTTATTTTTTAATCCTGTCGTAAACAATATACCGTTTTTTTTTCTCTTTTTTTTTCATAGTTTGGCCGGGGCTGCGACTTATACTCAGGTGCGACTTATATGTGAAATATGTTTTTTTTCTTCATTATTATGCATTTTTTTTGGCTGGCGCGACTTCTACTCTTGAAAATACAGTACTGCACCTCCGACTAGATGCTCCAGAACTCACAGTAGCTCAGTGGCTTTCGCTCATACCTCCCAGCAAGAAGGTCCCAGGTTTGATTCCCGAGTCGCCCAATTCAATTTGATTTATCTTTTCAGTGTATCTTTATTTATACAGGGACTTTCTTGTTTGCGGGTGCTCTGTTCAAATACTGAACAACAAAACGACGAGTCTGAAACGGGCAACAGTTTTTCAATAGAAAGTGAATTGGAGCCAGAGTCAATGAAGACGGACGCACGCCCATGATCTCTTTCTATTTCAAACGCAGCGACTAGCACGTTAGCTACTTCCATTTATATAAACAGTCAACGGAATGGAATGAATTTATATATATAATTTTCTATTCAACTGGAAAAGGAAGGTTAAACAAAACATTCAACAAACTCACGGCCCGGGGACCAATTGCGGCCCAAGAGACGATATTTTGCGGCCGCGGGACAATATGAAAGTTTAATGTTACGTAATGTCACTCGCGCTGTGTACTCCCGTCACAAACGATTCAACAAATAACGACGTATATCCGTAAAATCCACAATAATCGGAATATTTCTTCATGTACGAGAAGATTTTAACAAAGCTTTTTTTTTGCGGAATACAAAAAAACGGGCGGGATTTAACGCACGCTTACGTTTTCGCGTTCGTTAACCAGCTTGAAATAAATAAATACATAATAAAAATAATAATAATAGCGATGCGTCAACTGAAACGGGAAGTAAAGTGCTTTATAAACTCTTAGAATGACAGGTTTAGCTGTAGATTCGCTCTCCGCTTATGGCCACTGGCAGCTACAGTATGTCCATAATACATTTTCATTTCACACCTCGCTGACAAGAGACCCGAGGTGACTTGGCCCTTACGTCTGCGGTTACGCGATTATAAATCACGCTGGACGGAAAATAATCTAGAAACATACTGTGATCAATAGAGCACAAATCAAGGCCCATCGCATTAACCGGCAGCCCTCCATCCATCTATAAGGGGAATACGTGCCGTCGTCTTCTCCGGCAGCGCCATGGAACTGCAGGCGGATTCACTCCTGTCATCGGCACCGTCTTAATCAATACGATGATGTCAAAATCTCAGATGGAGGCGCAGGGCCCGGCGTTACTCTGTGGCCGAGGAGGTGTGGTTAAAGAGCCCGTGTTACGCTACTACTGTGTTGTTTCCTCGTCAAAAACAGACCTGGAGTTGTGTTTTTGTTTCATTTACGCATTTTTAACGCAACAAATCCCGCATGTTTAAGCATATTTATCCCTAGAAATGACAACCGTTGTTATAATTGATAAGTAATTAACAGTTTAGGATAACATTTGATATCATTTGAATGGGAAAAGTGCTTGAAAAGTGGGAAGTTGACACCCAGAAATGCGTTTTTTTTATTCCTGCGTTTGACAGATTCACTCGTTTTGCTGGGATATCACCTGTGCTAAATATTTCTCGTTGTTCTGCATCTGTTAAGTGTCAATCTGTGAAGACATTTTGAAAAGTTTGAACGTTTTAAGTTCTGAAGCAGGACCTCTACCTCTACTGTTTTGTTTATCAGGAAGTAAAATGATAAATTACGAAACTAGAAAACATTTTTTTGGTAAAATGCTTTAGCGAAATGAGGATTGTGTTTTTAAACTCCACACACCTTCACTGGAACAATTTGGATGATTTGAGCCCTGGAATTGCCCAATCTGTACTGAATTAAAGGTAAAAAGTAGACGTTAACTTGAAAACTACCACTTCATGACATCATAAGGTGGAACAGAGCATTTTGAGCTTTGGAGATGTGACAGATTAATAATAAAGTGTTAAAGTATAAAGTGTGTTAAGTGCACACAAAATCTAGCTCTCTATACGCTGAATCAGTGGGAGCCACATTTTTTTCTTCTTTCCTTCTTGTTCACGTTTGTTTCTTTCAAAAAACTCTAAAGTCGTATCTTTTAATCCCGGGCGCTTAGTCTCCATGAGCCGAAGCCGTTTTGAAGGTTTCATTTCCTCGTTCGCTTTTCTCGGCGTATGACGCAGAGCGGACTCGACGCCTGAGAGTCACCTGCAGCGACAAACACATATTTTAAGTAGGACTCCTGGGGTTTCTGTTAAATTTAGCTTTCTTTTTCTTGGAGGTCATAGGCTCCTCTTCTGGCTCCTCTTCTGGCTCCTCTTCTGGCTCCTCTTCTGGCTCCTCTTCTGGCTCCTCTTCTGGCTCCTCTTTTGGCTCTGGCTCCTCTTCTGGCTCCTCTTGTGGCTTCTCTTCTTCCTCCTCTTCTTCCTCCTCTTCTGTCTCTGGCTCCTATTCTAACTCCTCTTCTGGCTCCTCTTCTGGCTCCTCTTCTGGCTCCTCTTCTGGCTCCTCTTCTGGCTCCTCTTCTGGCTCCTCTTCTGGCTCCTCTTCTGGCTCCTCTTCTGGCTCCTCTTCTGGCTCCTCTTCTGGCCTTTTTCCCTCTCCAAAGACTTTCTGGCTCATTTTCACTCTCTTGTGGCTCTTTTGTGCGTCGTGTCTGATGTTTTACTCGTGATACGTCGGCACAGATATAATAAACTGGAGCCTTTTGTGCCGTGATTTTAAACCGTGACGTCTTAGTGTTTTAACAGTAACCATGGAAACGGTGATCCCAGCTCTTTTCAGGTCATTGACCAGCTCCTCACGTGTAGTTCTGGGTTGATTCTTCATCTTTCTTAGGATCATTGAGACTCCACGAGGTGAGATCCTGCATGGAGCTGTTACGTCGCTGATAAATTATTTACCTACGTGGACTTAAACAAATTTTACAAACTGCAGTAAACCGAGAAGGTTGAACACGTCATTGAAAAGAACGAAAGTAACAGGTGTCAGTTGCGTTCTTACTGAGAAACAAGTTCACCTCAATGTTTTTAACACACAGTTCAAGAGTAAAGTGATAAAACAAAAAAAATCATGCTTTTATCAAAACCTACTACAAAAATGAAGCTTTTTTCAGAACTTTTGACCACGTTATAGTCGTTTCCTCACTTGAAGTTGTTTTTGGACTGACTTTTAACTCTGTCCCCTATTGTCTTTTATTGATTTGATCCTATTGATTTTAATTGATTGTTTTATTTGATTTGATTGCTTTATTGCTTTTATATACATATTTATTATTTTAATTTTGCTGTTTGATTCTACTTGTTTTTATTTATAATGTATTTGTGCAGCACTTTGGAAACTGCATTTGTTTGTGAAATGTGCCATATAAATAAAGTGGATTGGAGTCATATTTAATCGTTTATTTTCAAGGCGCCATATTGTCGCTCAACCCCCGTTTTCACCTCCGCGGCACACGCCCGCTGTGACGTACGCAGTTTATTTTATTAGCCAGTGATACACGAAGGATTCTGCAGCGTCGCGTAGTTATTTTGGCGCAAATGAAGAAAAAAAATACAAAAAACGCTACTTGCTTGTGTGATGCGCAGCTATTCGTAGGAGGAGCCGTAAACATCATCATCACGACGTCAGTTCTCGTTGGGCTGCAGTTTTAGACGAATATTGTGATTTAAAATGTGCAAATTGTAACAAAGATCCACAACTGTCTAATAGATTATAAGTAAAGAGAAGACACACGCACAATAGGACACAAAAGATAAACATTTCAAGCCAAAATCTACTTCAAGTCAGAAGCAAAACTCGCCTTCTGCCCTGTCCTCCGTCTCCATCTCAGCCAGAGGTTTTTCAGATTTATGTGACGCCATTACGTGAACACGACCTGGATCTGGCATCAAAGAAGGAAATAGAGCCGCTGCACGTAAGTTTGGCATCAAAGAAGGAAATAGAGCCACTGCACGTAAGTTTGGCATCAAAGAAGGAAATAGAGCAACTGCACGTAAGTTTGGCATCAAAGAAGGAAATAGAGCCACTGCACGTAAGTTTGGCATCAAAGAAGGAAATAGAGCCACTGCACGCAAGTTTGGCATTAATGAATCGATGGTGCGACGTTGCAGGCAGAAGCGGGAAGAATTTAGTCAATGTAAAAAGACGACAAAAGCTTTCAGAGGAAATAAAAGCAGAGGGCTCATGTTGGTGCTGTTTTGTTTTTTTTCTACACTTGCAGGTGTGTTCATCCCGTGTTGGTGCCGATTTTCAGGCACAGTTTGACAAAAAGCGTGTCTTAAAACTTAAGAAAAACCTCCGTGTAGCACAGTGGTTCTCAAATAGTGGGGCGCGGTGAGATGCCAGTGGGGGGCACGTATGACTCTGTGTATGACGTAGTTATTTTGGTACAAATGAAGAAAAAAAAACAAAAAACGCTACTTGCTTGTGTGATGCGCAGCTAGACGTAGGAGGAGCCGTAAACATCATCATCACGACGTCAGTTCTCGTTGGGCTGCAGTTTTAGACGAATATTGTGATTTAAAATGCGCAAATTGTAACAAAGATCCACAACGGTCTAATAGATTATAAGTAAAGAGAAGACACACGCACAATAGGACACAACAGATAAACATTTCAAGCCAAAATCTACTTCAAGTCAGAAGCAAAACTCGCCTTCTGCCCTGTCCTCCGTCTCCGTCTCAGCCAGAGGTTTTTTCAGATTTATGTGACGCCATTACGTGAACACGACCTATTGTCCAGCGCAGCCTCCCCATGTAACTACAGGCCTGAATCCCCCTGATCATGACCGGCATCATAATCAATGCCGGCTCCCTGGGTCATTGTCGTGAGCCGAGTCCCATCCATCAAAGAGCAGCGCGACCGGACACCGTGACAAACCCGGAGTGAAGCGGCCAGCCTCGGGTGGAGCCGCGGACGGGGGGGGGGGTCATAGGTCTCCGCAATGTGACCGTGCACGGTGTTAATTGGCGCGGTGGAGGTGTGGGAGGCGGCGCGAGGTGAGAGATGGATGGAGGGGGAAGAGGGAGGAGGTAAAGGAGGAGTCGATGGAGAGGGGATTGAGAGTTTTTGACAGTTGAGAGAATGGAGCCCGGAGATGTTTTTTTTGGTTTTAAGTTTACAGAAAGTCTTGGCACATTTTTAAAAAGATTTTAAAAAAGTGAAAAAGTGTAAGTAAACAAAACTGAAAGAAAAAAAATCAAAATCCACGGAACCAACTGACAAACATACTGTAAATTTTGGACGATAGCTTGCAACTTTTTTCCCTACGCTCTGAACCCTGCAGCTTGTACAACGGTGCGGCTAATTTATAGATTTTTACTGGTTAACGGCCACCGGGGGGCGCTCTCTAGCAGTAAAGGCAAAAGTGAGACAGACGTGGGGAAAGTTTTGATTTTGAACCGTCATTTTGCGCATCATGGACACACCCTCATCACGAAAAACACACAAAGAAATACAAATAATGCAGCTTTTAAGTTAAAGGCAATGGATCTGGCGTCAAAGAAGGAAATAGAGCCACTGCACGTAAGTTTGGCATTAATGAATCGATGGCGCGATGTTGGAAGCGGCAGCGGAAAAACTTAGACGATCTAAAAAGACGACAAAAGCTTTCAGAGGAAATAAAGGCAGATGTGTTGGTGCTGTTTTATTTTCTAAACCTTTCAAAAAGTATGTTCATCTCGTGTTGGTGCCGATTTTCAGGCACAGTTTGACAAAAAGCGTGTCTTAAAACTCAAAAAAACCTCTGTGTACCGTCTTTCTTTGTAAATATTTCACGTTACAACATGAAAACCAGCGACTTATATTCAAGTGTGGCCTATATATGTAAAAAAAATGCATTTTCGTTTAAAATTTAGCTGGTGCGGCTTATATTCAGGTGCGTGCAATAGTCCCAAATTTACCGTAACCTGTTTTTTAAGGTGAAAACTCATTTTTAAACTCACAAACCCCCCTTCTGTCAGCAAGCCCTGCAGGACACCTCCCCCTCTTTCCTTCTAAGTGCTTGTGAACCCAAAGCACGGCGTTCTTTAAAAGCCATCGTTGCTCAGACCACAGCTAAGTGATGGAGTGTAAAACGACACCGTGGCCCTTTACCGGCAGAGGTTCGCTTCTCCGCAAGACCAAGGCAGCCCATAAAACATACGCCCCATATATACGAGCTCTAACCTATGGGAACGATAATTAGCATCGCGAGGGTTTTTCCAAGAAGCCGTAACAATTTCGAGCTGGTTTAAGGCTATGGCTGTTATTCATCAACGCGGGCGGCGCAGGTAAAGATAAGGTAATGTAATGTGCGCCGTTAATGAGCCTCACCGTCGGTAAATTCAGATATTAAAATGGAGTCCGGGGTCAGTTGGGTTGTATTCTTTTCTTGTTAAAACCTCGTGTTTATCTGGAAATTGGACCAAGATTAAGAAAAATAAATACTTTTTTGTAAGACTGTAGGCGTAACATGAATAATACCCATAAATATTTAGAGTTTTCGCTTGAATTTACTGAGAAAAATATCCCACAAACTTAACAGCCAAGTTTAAAGTTATATTTTTTGTTATAATTTAAAACTGAAAAATACTTGAGGCACTCTTGATGTAACCTGAGACTTTACTTTATTTTATTAAAAAAAAAAAGAAATCTTATCTTTAGGTCCATAATTGGTTAAATGAAACTAAAACATAAAATATAGGACAACGCAATTAGTCAAAAACAGTAGCGGAGTTGGTAGAATGCTCATCCACTGATCCACAGGTTGGCGGTCCCATTCCACGTCCCACAAATTAATGCTGTCGTTGTGTCCTTGGGCAAGACACTTGATAAATGTGTGCGTGAATGAGTAAAGCGCTACGTAAAAATGTGACTTTTTGGAGCACTTTTTGTATTTCTTTTCTGTATTTCTGTCTTTCCCGTGTGAGATTTTGGCATCCTCAAAATGTAACATCGGCGTGAACCTATTGACTAACAAAAAAACGCAGAGAACAACGACAAAAAATAAATAAATTCTCCAAGAAATCAAGCCGCTCGTAGGTGGTTGTGAGGGATCGTGACCCGTGTTCAGCCGACAGACAATCCGCTCGAGGCTGCAGACTGCCAGACGTGTTAGCACAGTGAATAATGATGCAGTGACCCCCCGGAAGTCAAAGGTCAGCCCTCTCCAGGACAGTGCCCGGGCGGGACGGTGACCGGGGGGCAAGGGGAGTGGGAGGGGAGTGTGGGATTGTGCGATGCGTTTGCGTTTATCTCGACTGCTGCGTGGTTAAGGACGTGTTAAAGTAAAGGGTGTCGGCGGAGTGGGACTGGGGACACGGGTCAACGGGAGCAGGGTCCAAAGCAGCTGGTCTTAATGACGCCGGGACAGGTGAAAGCCCACTCACGCATTTACATCTCCTTTAGGCCTCGTCCCACGTCAGGACTTCGATCTGCTGACTTAAGAAGGATTATGCGAGTTTGTGTAGTGATCGTTTGCTTTGGGAACTCAAAAGTAACTGATAAATAAGTGACGGGAAGAATACAGGGTGTCCAACAAGTCGCTTTACAATTTAAAAATGTAATAACAAAAGGTACTTGATGAGATATTAATTTGATTTGTTCTTATGCAAGTTTATAATCACATTGCGTTTTTGTATTTCAGGCGTCCTGCTGATTAAAGAGGCGTCCTTTTAAATAAACTCCTAAGACAGCGGTGTCCAAACTTTTTTCAGTCGAATGGTGCATTTAACACAGGTTTGACAGACGCATTGTACCTTTAAAAAGACTCAAACTCAAGGCCCGTGGGCCAAATGCGGCCCGCCAGGTCATTTTATGTGGCCCGTGACAAAGTAAATTAAAAGTTATGACTGTTTTAAAATGTCAGTTTATCATTAGATACACAGTTAAACAGCCATTTTTTCATATCTATGCAAATCTCTATGCAATATTTGTAACTTGAATAAGTAATAAATATAGAAACGGTTAATTAACAAGATTCAAAAGTAGTTGCATTTATTTTACATTAAATTTGGTGACATTTAGTGACATTTATCTTACATTTAGTGACATCTGGCCCTTTGAGAGCAACCATTTTGTTGATGTGGCCCTTTGTGAAAATGAGTTGACACCCCTGCTCTAGATGATTATTTTTACGTCTCAGTGCAAAGTAATGTTATTCAGGTTATAGACGTAGAATCGCGTCAATTTGTAGTAAAAAAAATACTTCCTGATCAATTGGGCCAGTTTAGGAGGAGGCATGACGGCCGACAAAAATTAATCTGAGGGCCACGTTTAGCCCTTGGGCCATAGTTTGGACAGTCCTGCCTTAAGAAATGGCTCATCCTCAAGAGAAAGCACAGTATGGATCATGGTTTCTACGAGGCCGTGTTAAAGATATCGTGAATTGAACAAAGATACAGGACTTTACGGAACTAAAGCAAAAGATACAGATGCGATTGAACCGTCGATGAGGCTCTGGTACAGCGAAAAACGGCGAGAAATCCAGTCCTGTCTTGATACGCTTCATGCGACTAATGGAGTTCGTATAGAAGTAGATTAAATGAGGTTAAAAACTTTGGAAACCACTGAGTACAACAAAACAAGTCTGATTAATATATCTGATCAACTGTAAAGAAACGTAATGGACCTACACTGCATTCCGTTACATGAGATAATCAGAATACTGCGTTCTGAATACTTAGAATACTCCTGCACCAAGCTGTGTTACATATTTTAGTGAGAGAAATACTGCAAAGTATTACAAACTGCTTTATTTCTGTTGCCCCGTTTGTTATCGATCAACTTCTGTCTAATTAAACAAGAAAAATTGCACAAGCCCACACTGCAACAACGGCATTTTCTTTCTACACTCACTAAAAACCTGCAGTACAAAGACAAAATGACATGATAAACTGCCAGGAATTACTTTTAAATTTAGGAAAGTAACTGTATTCGGAAAAATTTGTACTGAATAAATGTTGATACAGGTCAGTAAGAACTAAAATATAAATATGTGGTGTGAAAATTAAGTGATTTAAAGTTGAGGTATAGTCCAAAAAGGTTTAAAAGTGCAGTAGTAGTGACAGTTTCATCATTTGCAAAGTTAGATTTCATAAGGCACAGATAATTAGACGTCTTCTTTTCATTATGTGCACAGGTTTAAAATGATAAATTACAGGTAACAGATACAGCCTTATGTGACACCAGCGTCTTGCCATTTTTGCAACTTATTTTCAAAAGACGTCTGTGTAAAACCTCAGTCGTCCGGGTATGTAATAAAAATTAAAAATAAATAAAAAATAAATAAAAATAAAAATAAATAATTAAAAATAAAATAAATAAAATAAAAATAAATGAAAATAAAAAATAAATACATAAATACATAAAAATAAAGAATTAAAAATAAAATAAATGAAAAAAATAAAATAAAAATAAATGAATAAATAAATAAATACATACATAAAAAAATAAAAAATAAAGAATTAAAAATAAAATAAATGAAAAAAATAAAATAAAAATAAATGAATAAATAAATAAATACATACATAAAAAAATAAAAAAATAAAGAATTAAAAATAAAAATAAATGAAAATAAATAAAATACAAATAAATAAAATACAAAAAAAATACAAAAATACAAAAAATACAAAAATAAATAAAAAACAAAAATTAAATAAAATAAAATAAATAAATAAATTCAATGAAATGAGTAAAAAGACTTAATGGACACTCTCTATTACAAATCAAAGCATTGACACTCTCTATTTTATCTCACCACATCACAAACAAATTATGCTTTGAGAAATCGTGAGTAACTACAAGCCACAAGTCACTGTTCTGTTGCCTCGTTTGCACTTTCAAAATCTCAACAAAAGTTTCCGAAAATATTGGATGAAAATTGATGAAGCCGAATGTTCCGCTGCAGCAGAAACGGGAAAAATGAGCTCCCCGTCTCCTCCTCATGGACATAAGAAAACCCCATAGGCCTTTGTTGCCAGATCCTTCACTGAGGGACAGACACAACATCTGCTGGCTCACACATTGATTAATTGGCTGATCGGGCGCCCGCGGTGTAAACTGATTGATTGATTATCTTGTGTTTGGGGGCCGCCTTTATCTGGAGCCCAGGGGAGTGACCCTCTGGAGGTCCTCAGTCATCTGTCACGTCCTGCGAAGAAGAGGAGGCGAAGAGGAGACGAAGAGCAGACAAACAGAGGAGGGTTCATTACCAAAAAACACGGGGGGCATGTTTGAACCGGTCTGCCCTGCGATTTGGGATGATTTTTGGGGGATTTTTTTCTGGCAAACGTTGCGATTACGTTTAGATTTTCGATTTATGCTTTAGTAAAAAGATTTCAAAGTTCACATTTTGGTTTCACTTTATAATAACTTCACTTTTAATAGCGTTCGAGCTCCATCCAAGCTGTAACATTAGTACTTTTTTTAACCAGTAGATGGCAGATGATACTAGATACTCACTGGAGCAATTATTGATACTGCAAATAAAATGACAAAAAATAAAATAAATAACATTAACAGGACAAAATCTGAACTTCTCTGAACAGTTTTAGTCCAATTTTTAGCTTTATCAGAACAAATATAAGATCTCACGCATTTATTATGTATATGAAAATTACATTCTGTTACTAAAAACGGCAAACGTATTAGGATGATTCGGGTTTGACATTGATTTCTAGATTATATAAGGACTTTCATGACATAAAATCTGGACATTAAGACTATATTAAACATGAAACCTGGTTGAAACACGATACTTTCCAATGGAAGATCTGCAATTCAAATCCATGGAGATGTTTTGGATGGAAGCGCGTCATCCGGTTCTTGGAGGAACTTGTTCAGGTAGCAAATCATTTTCATTTGTTTTGGGCATGTCCAATGATACAGAACTTCTGGAATAACCTTTGATCGGAGTTAAGAGTAATATTTAATTTACAAACGTCTTTAAATTGGACTTTTAGATTCTGCGGAGATAAGCGCTGAGATGGGACGTTTGTTTGGAATGTCGATATCTAAAAAAATGGTTAAAGACGGACCTCCCCATCCTGGACGATTGGCACAACCTCGTATAACGTTTGTCATGGAACGGATTATCACGTACAACAGACTCCAAAAGGACAAATTTGACAAGATGTGGGAGAAATGGAAAGCTTATATTTTGCTTCGAAGATTGTTTTTTATGTGAGATTGTAACCGTACACTTTTGTTTCTTTTGTTTACTGTTTGAATGTTGTTACGTCCTTTTTTAATCCTGTAGTATCAAAATAAAGTTCGAAATGTCTGTATCGTGACTCAAACCGAACTTACTCTCCAGATTTTGGTTGGAAATATCAAAAAGCATCACTAGACTACACTCTGCAAGTTTTTTTGTTTGTTTTAGCAGCAGAAAAAATGTATAATTTCACCGCAAACAACACTCAGAGGGTTTTAGCCCACGATAAGAATGCCATTATCGGCTCACTTGGTTTTAAAGGTAGATAGGTGTTGTTTTTTGCAAGAGTTTGAAACAAAACAACACTTGGGAAAATTATGAAAAAAACAAACGTAGAGTGTAAAGCAAAAAAAAAAAAAAAAGGAAAAAAAGTAGACAGTTTATTTTAGTGCTGGCGAAGGATTTGGCAAAAACGTAGGATTTTAGTCTCTCAGATGGGTAATTGTTTTAGTGGGATTATAACAATTTGTATGTTTTTTCTGTCTTTTAACCTACAAATATGTCATTTATAATAAGACGTTTTTGTGTAGTTATGGTCAGATCTTAAATTTTGGTCATCTTTGGTCTGATAAATTTAAAACCTAACGATCTAATCCAGCCCATCGCCAACTTCCAAATATACAAATATGTTGTCTTGTTTACAGGTTTTGTTAGTCTTGGTTTAGACTTAGTTTTATTCTGGGTTAGTACTAGTTTAATCCTGGTTTAGTCCTTGTATAATTCTGCTTTAGACCTGGTTTAGTCCTAGTTCTGGATGAGTCTGCTCTTTGGAACGTGAGCGGTTGGATCCGGATCTCAGTTTTTAAAAGAATTAAATCTTTTTCTTTCTGATTTTTATGCATTTATACACAAATTAACGCTGAACCAACACAAGAATCAGTACAGAACATAGACTGTATATAGACTTTATACCATCTATGGAAGAAAAAAAAAAAAAAAAAAAAAAAAAATCACAAAAAAATCACACAAAAAAATCACAAAAAAACCCACAAAAAATCATAATAGCAATTAGCTTTAAAATTATTATTATCATTATTATTATTATTATTATTATTATTATTATTGTCATTTATTATTATTATTATTGTCATTTATTATTATTATTATTATTATTATTATTATTGTCATTATTATTATTATTATTGTCATTATTATTATTATTATTATTATATATTTGTATTTATTTATTTTTTTGTATTTTTTTAAATTATGCAACATTTTATTTAGATTCTGTATAATGTCTAAGGCTAAACTCTCTCTGTGATTACTTCGCAGCTAAAATGAGTTCTGACACTGGCCTCTGACATAAATAAACAGTAAAAGAGCCAGTCTTTTGAACGGCTCTTTAAAAAGAACAGATCCAAAAGATTCGGATCCCATAAAAGACCCGAAAGTCTCATCTCTGCCCAGCTGGTTCTAGTCTAGTCTTAGTTTAGTCCTTGCTCAGTTCTGGATTGGCACTTTAGCAGAGCAATGCTGGTGAAGAATTTTTCACAAAAATGTAATATAGCAGCTGTGATTATGTTTATAATGGGACACAGAAAGGAGAGGAAGATGGAGCAGGGGGGACAAAAGTGTGGAGAACGCAGACACTCGGAGCAGAGACTGAAAAATCCTTTTGTTGACGGCAGAGGACACAGTGAATGACCTGTGAGTGGAGCAGCCATATTGCCTTTGGACAACGCAAGTCCCGAGGGATCCGGGCAAACGGGAAGAATACGAGGGGAAAAACACTTGAGGAAGCACGAAACATAGATGGAAAAGATGATACGAAAAGACATGCTAAGGTACAGGAACAGCGCTATCACGTGTTAAAGAAGATTACATATTCAAATCATGCAGACTTTGGATATGATCGTACTGCTAAACATAAGGAGGGTTCGGATAGGGCCCCGGAGAGATCGCTAGATTACTCAGACATGAATGGTTGACATCTAAAACCTCTTCAGGCATGTTTTTGATGAGGGAATAAAGTTAAAACATGGGAGAAAGAGACTTGTAATTCGACTTATAGCGATGTACAAACATGTTCTGAAACGTGAGTGTTATTAGTATTAGCTTAGCAATTCATATTTCAAACTGTTTGTTAATTAAACTGGAAGAACATGAGAGGAAAAGATGCTAGCGGAGAGGCTAGATGGAAAAGACAAAACAAAAAGACATGCTAAGGTAAAGAACAACGCTACGATGTGTTAGCACCACTGAACCTTAACGCTAGCTGCATGCGCTAACCTCTTTATATTAGGTTTAGATTAGGGATGATATTCAAATCTGTCAGTGCAATACTTTCACAATATGCGTCTTACAGTACGATATTAATTGCGATAATTGTGAGGATAACACATTTGTAAATATGTTACTTTTTCTTTTAAAATGCCTTGACTGGATGGAAAAGACAAAACAAAAAGCTACAGACACAGCACTTTGATGCGTTAGCACCACTGAACCTTAATGCTAGCAGCATGCGCTAACCTCTTTGAATTAGCTTTCGATTAGGGATGATATGTGTCGCGATACTTTCACAATATGCATCTCACGGGACTATATTAATTGTGATAACTGTGAGGCTAACAAAACAGAATATGCTACTTTTCCATCTAGTTAAGGCATTTTAAAAGGAAAAAGAAAATACAAAAAGATACGCTAAGCTACAGGAACAGCGCTATGACGTATTAGCGCCACTGAAACTTAACGCTAGCTGCATGCGCTAACCTCTTTATATTAGGTTTAGATTAGGGATGATATCCAAATCTGTCAGTGTAATAGTTTAACAATACGCAACTCACGATACAATATTTTGTGGAGACTCACACAATTATTAATATTTCCTTTTAAAATGCCTTGACAGACTCGATGGAAAAGACAAAACAAAAAGATAAAATAAAAAGAGATCCTAAGCTACAGGAACAGTGCCACTGAACCTTAATGCTAGCTGCATGCGCTAACCTCTTTGAATTAGGTTTAGATTAGAGACGATATCTAAATCTGCAATACTTTCGCAATATGCATCTCACGGTATGATATTAATTGCGATATTTTGTGGAGGCTAACACAATTATTCATTTTTCCTTTTACAATGCTAACAGAATTGCAAATACACTAATTTTTCCTTTTAAAATGCCTTGACAGACTAGATGGAAAAGACAATACAAAAAGACATGCTAAGCTACATGAACAGCGCTATGATGTGTTAGCGCCACTGAACCTTAACGCTAGCTGCATGCGCTAACCTCTTTAGAGTAAGTTTAGATTAGGGAAGATATTCAAATCTGTCAGCGTAAAAGTTTCACAGTTTGCATCTCACGGAACGATATTAATTCCGATAATTGCAAGGCTAAAACAATTGCAAATACGCTACTTTTTCCTTTTAAAATGCCTTGACACACTGGATGGAAAAGACAATACAAAAAAGACACGCTAAGCTACACGAACGGCGCTATGATGTGTTAGCGCCATTGAACCTTAACGCTAGCCGCATGCGCTAACCTCCTTCTGAACCTAAATCCATTATTATAGTTTGAAACCATCTTGATGTACACGACAGTCTTTATTATGCTAATGGCGTAGGCACACTGTACGTTTATCACAGGGGTGCATGCTGGGTATTAATGCATATTCATCTGGTCCAGCAGCAGGCGGCACCTCCAGTCCTGATAAAGCCGAGGGGAGGGGGTCGGTCCACCTTTACTTGTATCTTTATCTCAATATCAACTTTCAGGGTCACCTTTATATGCAAAACTGTCATACAAAATGCTTATTAAACGCCATTCTCCGGGGTTATATCTTCAATAGCGTATGCCACAGGTCGTGTTCGCAGCTTGGAACTAGTCCCCCGCCGAACGCCGTCTCAGTCGTTATCATTTTAATTAGTGAAATGTAATTAATTTATTCAAACTGGTTAATATTTGACCACATTAATGCAATCTTTAACATAGAACCGCCGCGAAATAGAAGATTACGAGTCTTGCGGGGAAGAGTAGATGGAAACGAGCGAAACCGCGAAGTTAAATCCGTCAACTGGACGAAAAGTTGTAGGAGCGAAGACGTTTTGACGCAAATTTTTCAGTTCTGGTCAGATTACTGCTGGACACTGCCTTATATCTGTCTGAAAACAGCTATTGTCTCCAGTTTCAGCCTTAATAGCCTTTAGTCAACCTTTAATGGCCCTACTGGCTCGCTCTACGGTGCTCTTTGTTTCTTTTTTTTGTTCGCTTTGGGTCTAAGGATGGAATTATACAGGGTCAAAAAACAAAATTACACTGTCGTTCAAAGAAAATGAAATGATTTGAATGGCTATTTGCAAAATGTAATCAGGAATAAAAAGTTTGAGCATCTGTTACGTGAGTCTGAAATAGAGTTATTTGTTTGTAATTCCCTCAAACGGTTCTGTGAATTAAAAGACGTTTCGCTGCTCGTCTAAGCCGCTTCTTCAGTTCTGGTCAGATTACTGTTGTACGCTGCCTTATATCTATCTAAAAACAAACACTGTCTCCAGTTTCAGCCTTAAATAGCCTTTATTCAACCTTTAATGGCTCTTCTCTTTGTTTCTTTTGTTTGCTTTGGGTCTGTGGATGGAATTATACTGGGTCAAAAACCAAAATGACACTGTTGTTGAAAGAAAGAAATGATTTGAAAGGCTATTTGGAAAACATAATCAGAAATAAAAAGTCTGAGCGTCAGTTACCTGGAGTTTTTCGTCTGTAATCGTCTGAGTCGGTTCTGTGAATTAAAGACGTTTCGCCGCTCGTCCAAGCCGCTTCTTCAGTTCTGGTCAAATTTCAGGTTAGTTTCAGTGTAGTTAGCTCCTCCCTTCAGACAAATATATGACAGTTTCCACCAGTAATCTGACCAGAACTGAAGAAGCGTCTTGGATGAGCAGCCAAATGTCTTTTTTTTTATGTTCTTCTTCGCATTTGCATCTCTACAAAAATACGCTTCATCAGAAATAGACCAACAACCGAGGCAGAAATCAGTGAGGCAGATATTCTCCTGGAAACTTCCACGGTTACATCCAGCCAGTCAAAAGGACACGGATTATAGAGCAGAGAGTGGACTAGTCTAGAGTGCACTTTTGACTATTTTAACTATTTAAAACCTTAATGGAAAACAGTTGTTGTAAACTTCCAAATGTTATTTTTAATCAGCTCTTTTTTGAACCAGGACACGCTGAAGGGACTATGGGTCTCAGCTGGCCGGGGAACGCCTTGGGGTCCAACTGGAGGAGCTGGAGGAAGCGTCTGGGATGAAAGAAGTCCCCCGCCTGCAACCTAACCCCAGATAAATGGAAGAAAACGGATGGATACTGGCTCTTTTACCTTGACGAATCAAACCTACCTGTGTTGAAACGCACTGGCTCGTCCCAAGTAACTAATAAACGGACTTTTTAAAGTTTCCAACAGACTGTTTGTCATCGTTTGTCAGGATTTTGAGCCTCCTCCTAAACGCCATACTCCAAAATCGACTTCACGACATTCACGATAGCTTTCTTATTACAATAATTTGCTAACTTCTACATGAGATGAACATTTGAATAGCAAAATAAACTCACAACTCAAACTGTAAAGTCAACACTTCCCCAATGCCAAATGTTTTCACAACTTTATTCCCGCAACTTTATTCCCGCAATTCTGCTTTACTTTAATTCTGACCATAGACTGTATAAAAAAGTGAGTTTGACGTCACACATGGCGTTCATCTCCAGTCAAACGAAGCTCATCGAGGCTAGCGGTTATAGCGGCTAATTTGGCGCAGAGTTCCACGTTTGGAATTCCGACCGCGAGTATCATAGCAACCAAAGAGCCGATCCAGAGCGAGGCCGTTGAAGTTAACGCCTCTTCCCGCCTGCACCGATGGTTTAGCTGAGAGCGGACACTTAGCAACGCTGTCAATCAAACCTGTTGCTAACGCTAGCGGGAGTGACCTTGGAGAACGACAGCGCGTGATTCTGTCTGTTATTAATGTTCATATCTTGAGTTCTGGATACGATAATGAAAGAAAAACGGCAGGATCATGTAGAGCGGGTTAATACGAACATTTTAAGACCAAAATGACAAAAAAACTGATTGGAACGCGGCGCTAGCAGGTTAGCTATGTCCTTTTATATATACAGTATGATCACAATTCTGAGTTCTATTATGGTTAGCACTTCTGTTTGGAATCAAATTAATTTCTAAGGCCAACTAGAGTAAAGTCTTTTTGCTAAAATATGACGTGAAGTAAGTTTGTTTAGTTTGTATAAAATGTGTAAATAGACTCGCCCCTTTCTTTAGGAGTCTTGAAAACTGCTTTGTAACGCGTTTATTAAAGTACGCTAGCAAAAGTACAACTCTTTTGAACGTACTACACGCCGGATAGGGTTTACCGTGTACATTTATTCGCGTCTCCCGTTCTCTCGCACCGTCTAAAGCTCGCGCAGATCTATGGCTCTGCTCACCGCGGCGTCGACCGTCTTGTCATCCCCGCTCTCTTCCATATGTTTAAAATCTCCCCATCGCTCCGTCACACTCCTCCCCAAAGCAGCATTAGCCAAGCCGAACCTCATTAATACTGCGTCTGTCACCACTGAAGGCGAAACACGGCTCCGGATACAGAAAAATAATACGAAAATTGTCATATCAGCAAGTATGTGCAGTTCAATGGCAGAATGTATGGATAAAAGCAGCAGAGACACTGACGGCTAATGTGTTGTTTTAATGGAGCTGCCAGAGTAATTACACGATCTCACACAAAACGGTCACTGAATGGTCATTATGAAATGCACAGTTTGCATTTTTTTATATTTAAACCTCCTCGTAAACAAGATCCAGTCTCCACAGAGTCAAACAGATACACCAGGAGTTTAGAGATTTACAAATGTGTTTAGAAATACATGAGATTATTGTATTAGCTGGAAGTTCATGTTTAGGCGTCTTTAATGACGACTACTACTGCTACTGCTACTACTACTACTGCTACTACTACTACTGCTACTACTGCTACTGCTACTACTACTACTGCTACTACTGCTACTACTGCTACTACTACTGCTACTACTGCTACTGCTACTACTACTACTGCTACTACTGCTACTGCTACTACTACTTCTGCTACTACTACTGCTACTGCTGCTACTACTTCTACTACTACTACTACTACTACTACTACTGCTACTGTGGAAGAGGAAGAGGAGGAAGAGGAGCAGTAGGAAGGAGAGGAAGAAGAAGCAGAAGAAGAGGAACAAAACAAAGAAGAGGAAGAAAAGAAGGAAGAAGAGAAAGAAGAAGACGAAGAAGAAGAGGAAGAAAAGAACGAAGAAGAGAAAGAAGAAGAGGAAAAAGGTGAGGAGGAAGAAGAGGAGGAAGAAGAGGAGAAAGAGGAAGAAGAGGAGGAAGATGAAGAAGAGGAAGAAAATGAGGAAGAAGGAGAGGAAGAAGAGGAACCTTCTTTAATGAATACTACTACTACTGAAGAAGAAAAAGAAAAGGAAAAAGAACAAGAGGAAGAAGAAAAAGAAGAGGAAGAAAATGAAGAGGCAGAAGACAAAGAAGATGAAGAAGAAGAAGAAGAGGAAGAAAAGAAGGAAGAAGAAGAGGAACCTTCTTTAATAGATACTACTACTACTGAAGAAGAAGAAAAAGAAGAGGAAAAGAAGAAGAAGCAGAGGAAAAAGGTGAGGAGGAAGAAGAGGAGAAAGAGGAAGAAGAGGCAGAAAAAGAGGAGGAAGATGAAGAAGAGGAAGAAGGAGAGGAAGAAGAGGAACCTTCTTTAATGAATACTACTACTACTGAAGAAGAAAAAGAAAAGGAAAAAGAACAAGAGGAAGAAGAAGAAGAAAAAGAAGAGGAAGAAAAGGAAGAGGCAGAAGACAAAGAAGATGAAGAAGAAGAAGAAGAGGAAGAAGAAGAAGAAGAGGAAGAAGAAGAAGAAGAAGAGGAAGAAGAAGGTCTTGGCAAAGGACAAAATGACCCCACTGCGTCACCCAAGTGTCTCCCCTCCAAGTACCAACCAGACCCAGCCCTTTCTGAGACCAACTTGAGGAAAAAAAAAAGTCTCCTGTACCGTCTCTGATATAAACGGTAAATGGTCTTTTCCATGTTCAAGTCACTCACACACACACACACACACACACACACACACGTTTTATATCACGGACCCGCTCACATATTCACGAGATGTCGAGATGTGACGCCTACTACGAGCAGCATAATCTAAACAAAAATCTGGAACACAAACCTTAAACATATCCCCAATCTCAGCTGAATAGTGACTGTAGTTTAATTAATGGGGTTATTATTATTATGACTTTGTACTTAAACACTTTCACTTTCTGAAGCAGGACCTCACAGAAGCCTTTTCTCTGTGGAGCTGTCATTGTGCTGCTGCTGCTGTTCTTGACCCTTTCCTCTGCAGCACTGGGGAAGTTTTTGATGAGCAGAGCCTAATTACATCGAACACTCAGAAAGGTTGAGTGGTAAAAGTTGTAGCCAAGTTCACGTAGAAACTTTATGTCGAAGAACAGCGCAGTTAACGGACCGGTTTTGCTTATTTTTGGTTTAAATTGTTGTATTAATGACAGAGATTACTGGTTAATTGCTGCGCTTTGTTGTTTAAGTTTGACTCACGATCCAACGTCGTTTTGATGATTATTCCGTCCACTTCAAATACGTCATTATAGAAAAGTCTGGTGCGCCCCCTGTTGTTAAAGTGACCTGGACGCACAACGACCCGGCGCATCCACCCGCCCATAAAACGGACCCGCTTCCTACTTCCTGTCGCTGCTCGTCCGACTCGACTCCGCCTGGCCACGCCCTCAACCGCTCACAACATTAGCATTTTAGCACAATTTGCACGTATTTAGAGTAAATTATTGACGAAACGCTCCAACTGAGAGCTTAAAACCTTCGAGTTGTGTCTGCCATCTTTGTTTCGGTCACACAAGGTCGGAACTTAACATGAAGATGAAGTGTCTTTGCTAAAAAATATATTAAAATACATCAAATAAAATTGCTAAATGTGTTTTTTTTTTATTTTGGATGTTTTTCTTGCACGTAAAAACTTCTAAAAACTTGCTTATTTACTCTGAGCGGGCTTGCAGCTCCACAAACCTGACTCTTATTTGGTCTAGAAGCAGGCGCAGTGCCAGAGACGGCCTTGAGGGGGCACTAGCCTCCCCTAGAATGGCAAAAACTCCCCGAGTAGCTCCCCCAAAGAGTTTTTTTTGCCCCGTTTTCACAGCACGTCCAGTCTGAGCTCAAATTCTTCCAATAGCAACTGCGTTTAAAGTCAAAGTTTAAAGTTTTATTGCAATCAAAATGAGGTTAAACTAAAAACAAGACTTCCGTAATAGGTTTTACGGATCACTACAGGGGCTAACGACATTTAAACTAGCTTAAAAAAGTGACGCAAACATGGTAGAGGGTGGAGGTGCGTTTGCGTGTATATAAGACTCTTGAATTAACATGTTAAGTGCGCATTCAACACAACTCAGCACCACCTATAGCATCTCCAACCAAAAACATCTGGTACCAAAGGGCCTGCACCTGCTCGTTTCCATGGAAATGTTGTTGATTTACCTATAATTCCCATCTCCAACGACAATATTCCGAACTCTGAAACCTTAACGCGACTGGAGATGTTTACAAGGTGCGAATCTGATTGCAACGCTACTCAGAAAAATCACAGTTTAGATGTTTTTTTTTTATAAATAAAATCAAATAAAATAATCCTAAAATAAAATAAAATGAGCCTGTAATAAAATCAAATAAAATAATCCTAAAATAAAATAAAATGAGCCTGTAATAAAATCAAATAAAATAATCCTAAAATAAAATAAAATGAGCCTGAAATAAAATCAAATAAAATAACCCTAAAATAAAAACATATATATCCTAAAATAAAAAAATAAAAAAATCCTGCAACGCTACTCAGAAAAATCACAGTTTAGATGTTTTTTTTTATAAATTAAATAAAATAAAATAATCCTAAAATAAAATAAAATGAGCCTGTAATAAAATCAAATAAAATAATCCTAAAATAAAATAAAATGAGCCTGAAATAAAATCAAATAAAATAACCCTAAAATAAAAACATATATATCCTAAAATAAAAAAATTAAAAAATCCTGCAACGCTACTCAGAAAAATCACAGTTTAGATGTTTTTTTTGGTTTTTTTTCCCAAAATGGTGCAGCTCCGCTTGAGACAGATCCAAAGAGCAGATAAGAAGTAGCATAGCAGACATGTAATAACTCCCATTCCCGTTGGCGCGCAGGCAGTAAATTGACTGTACAGGCTGCGGTGCCAGACAGAAAGCTCCCTGACATCGGTATCCATCCATCAATCGAAGCTACGTTCCCGCGCTCAGGCCGGCCTCGCTCTGTAGCCGTGCCAATTAGCCGACAGTGAGAGGGCCCCCGCGCAGAGTGCCAGCTCCAGACTCTGCCAATTACAAACTG
This sequence comes from Periophthalmus magnuspinnatus, assembly GCF_009829125.3. Taxonomy (NCBI): domain Eukaryota; kingdom Metazoa; phylum Chordata; class Actinopteri; order Gobiiformes; family Gobiidae; genus Periophthalmus; species Periophthalmus magnuspinnatus. The sequence continues at coordinate 15,086,807 of NC_047137.1, forward strand.
ACCTACCGTCCTGCCCCAAACACTGGCGCGGCGAGTGGGCACCGAACCCTCAACGGGGCGAGCGACACCCCTCCATATGTAAAGGACTGTTGAGTGGACCCCCGCCAAGACAAAGCACACGCAGTTTAGAGTCGAGAGACGAGAGACGGTAGTGTGTTGAAGAGCAGATGTTCTAGAGTTATGGAGTCAGACTTAGACGTAGGGCCGGGTCATATCGTATCGCCGGTGATTTATCGTGATATACTTAGGGTTGATGTGAAATTCCACCACTATATAACTTCAAAATAAGTTATAAAAACGAATGAAACCGAGTGTCATAGCAACCGAAGAGTCAATCCAGTGACTACTGCGTTAGCCATGTCCATTAGCTGTATACAGTCTATGGTTCAAACTAAACTTTTGGGGGGTTATATTTATCGTGGGTCATTTTTTTGTGCTAGTAGGGTACTTTTTAAATTATTTTTCAAGCTTTTCTTTAACCCCGGAGAGCCAAGAACCCTTTGCTTCTTTGGAAAATTATGAACAATGCATTAAATTACTGCTATAAGTTCACTGGACATTGAAATATCCACTTTTTCAATAAAATAATCCTAAAATTAAAATAAAATAACTCTAAAATAAATAAGTCTAAAATAAGCCTAAAAACAAACAAAATAACCCTAAAATAAAATAAAATGAGCCAGTAATAAAATCAAATAAAATAATTCTAAAATAAAATGAGCCTGAAATAAAATCAAATAAAATAATCCTAAAATAAAAACATATATATCCTAAAATATAAAAATTTTAAAAATCCTAAAATAAAAAATATATATCCTAAAATAAAATAAAAAATCCTAAAATAAAATAAAATAACCCTAAAGTTATTTATTTATTTTAAATAACCTTGAAATAAAAGAAAAGAAAATACATTTAAACAAATAAAATAAATAATAGGACTTAAAAAAGAATCCTACCCGGACTTTTTTTTTTGTTTTTGTTTTTTTAACCTCCTTAAATTCCCCAAATCTCATTCTTCAATTTTAACCCTTTATTCCCCAATTTAGGATCAGGGCCAGATTTGACCCATTGGGCTCGCCAATTTATCCAGAAAGAATATAAAACGCACTTCTAGACATTCTATGAGCTATTACTAAAAAGATTAACAAAATTGCTAAATAACCCGGCTTATATAGTGCTATTCTACAATATATTGCATGTGTCCTCAAAGGTAAAATTCATTATTATATTGCATATTGTCCGTAAGTAAAATATTATTCATTTTGGGTAGCGGCAATTAACTGCATCCAAATTTGACCTCGTCCCTTTGGCAGCAGGACTTACTTCGGTCTGTAGTGTTGGTATAAATCGTAGAGTCTCAGAGCAGAACCACCAACTTGAAAATGACTTCTGGACGGAGGTTGAAAGGTCGTGAAAGGTCTTGATCACATCTGAGCTGAAGACGGTTGAATAAATAACTTTCACGATTCATTATAGATTCACTTTGCTATCATTTTTCAGGAATTTCATATAAAGACATTTTTGCACTGTGTAACTTTCCTGGTGGAGGGTTCAAGCTCGTGTCCATGGAGATATACTGGGGATGATGTGAATTTTTTGAATATCGTGAAATAATTGCGAACACGCTGCAGCTGATTTTCGTCTCAGTTGTGAGAAAAGGCAGACAGAGATCGTCTAATTGCTACGGCTAAAGGCGAGAGCGATTTAAACACTTGACTGTGGAGGCTAAAACTCTAATAATGAAGAAGATGAGACAAAATGGAATCAGAATGTAAAGCTAGAATTTAAAAAGCCTGAAACAAATAAATGATAAACGGTCATATTTTTATATAGCACTTTGAAACACCAAACTTCGGATCGGACAAGCGCTGAACCAACTGAGCTACTGCCTCCAAACTAAGAACAAATATCATAAAAATCACCATTAGAGCATCAGTTATACAGTTATGAGAATTGTTCTGTTTATATTGCAACAACAAAAACTGGCGACACCTTCCAGTGCCTGTGAGAAGTGCATGTAAAAGTACAGAAGTAACGAACTGAGCCACGACAAAAATGTACAGATTCGGGGTTTTGCATGGACGTCAGCCATTTTGTGATTCAGAGTGGCAGATTATGCATAAGATAATGGATTTATTTACAGTCAAGTCTGGGATGAAATTGGACCAGTTTGTACTATAATCCCACAAATAACTAAAATAACTTTAAAATAAAATAACTCTAAAATAAATTAAAATAAGCCTAAAATAAAATAAAATGAGCCTGAAATAAAATAACTCAAAAATAAAATAAAATAAAATAAACAGAAAATAAACATAAAATACGCCTAAAAAAAATTAAATAAAATAGGCCTAATTAAAATAAAATAAGCCTGAAATAAATTAAAATAAAATGAGCCTTAAATAAAATAATCCAAAAATAAAATAATCCAAAAATAAAATAACCCCAAAATAAAATAAAATATGCCAAAAAAAAAGCCTAAAATAAAATAATCCTATAATAAAATATAAATATATATATATAAAATATAAAATAAATTAAGTAAAAAAATTAAATAAAAAAAAAATGAATCCCACCTTTTTTGTTTTCTAACCTCCTGAAAATCCCTAAATCTCATTCTAAGTGATAAATACTTCAGTTTTGACATGGGACCATTCAAACCCCAACCACCGACCTACTGTCCATCCCTCCAGACACCAGCTCTACCTGTGCTTATATTTACCAAAAATCATCCAGGCTGGATTTTGGAGTCTGATGTTTCTCTGTTGTCTGATCCGCTCTCATTATAAGTGGGAGCAGCTCTGCACAGAGGCCAAAACTACAGAGCTCCAGCTTCACAAAGAGCCCGGCCGTTTGTCTGTGCTCCAAAGAGTTCAGATACAGCTTCAGTTTGAAATGGGGCTCATTTTAGACAAAAAAGGCTGGATTTGTACGAGGTTAAGGTTGATTTGGATCATTTTACCCAATTATACACAAGAACAGCACCCCCTTGTGATGGACTCAACTAAATATCAGCCTAAAATTGAATCGCTAGACGACCCGTTTGGAATAAAACCAAATCATTTAGTAGAAAAAGTACTTAGCTAACCACTACTGCGCAGCCAAAGTTGATGTTTTATAGAAATGACTGTGAGCGAATTCAGAAATCCTGCAAATAAAACAGTTCTCGCTCAAAATAACGTCCTTGCAAAGTGTTTTATTTCTTTGTCTTAAAAGAGCAACGCGCAGGTGTCGAGCTAAGAGTAAACCAACACTGTGAAAATGTATGTCACATCTTTACGCACACGCTGACAAGTTTCTATTTCCAACTTCCTGTTTCTCGAGCTGTTATTAGCACGTTCTCTGGGTCCATGACATCGTGATAAAACTGATGTCGAAAATGCACCTGCTCGTCTCCATGGAGATGTTTTACCGCTTTTGTACGACGTTTAACTTGGTTTGTTGACATCACCTGCTTGTCTCACTGGAGTTGGACAAGTTTAATGTCATACTGCGGAACATTCCAGGCAACGTTTACATCCTCCACAACAGTAGCGACCCGTATTATGCAGTTTTCTATGTCATAATGTCGTTTCCTCGTCACAAACAGACCTGGAGTTGTGTTTTTTTTTCATTCACACATGTTTTTGAGGTCTTCTCTTAGACTGAAAACGCGCTGTTCCACCTTGTGATGTCATCATGTGGCGATACAGGAAGTGCTCCGCTGTGTTTTTAAACTCCACACACCTTCACTAGAATCGTTTGGATGATTTCAACCCTGGTATTGCCAATTTTTACTGAACTAAAGGTAAAAAGGTAGATGTTAATTTGGAAACTACCACTTCATGACATCACAAGGTGGAACGGAGCATTTAGAGCTTTGGAAATGTAGATAAACTAATGAAAAGGGTTAATCAAACATGTGAATCAACCAAAACACTACTAAGAAGAAGAGGGGGAAAAAAGGAAAGGAAGAAGAGGAAGAAGAAGACCAGGAGGAAAAAGAGGAAGAAGAAAAAGAAGAAGAAAAAGAAGATGAGGAGGAAGAAGAGGAAGAAGAATATGAGGAGGAAGAAGAGGAAAAAGACAAGGAGGAAGAAGAGGAAGAAGAAGGAAAGGAAGAAGAGGAAGAAGAAGGAAAGGAAGAAGAGGAAGAAGAAGGAAAGGAAGAAGAGGAAGAAGAAGACCAGGAGGAAAAAGAGGAAGAAGAAAAAGAAGAGGAAAAAGAAGACGAGGAGGAAGAAGAGGAAAAAGACAAGGAGGAAGAGGAGGAAGAAGAAGACGAGGAGGAAGAAGAAGGAAAGGAAGAAGAGGACCAGGAGGAAGAAGAGGAAGAAGAAAAGGAGGAAGGAGAGGAAGAAGTAGAAGAAAAAGAAGATGAAGAAGAAGATGAGGAGAAAGAAGAGGAAGAAGAAAAGGAGAAGGAAGAAGAAGATGATGAGGAGGAAGGAGAAGACGGAAAGGAAGAAGAGGAAGGAGAGGAAGAAGAGGAAATAAAGAGGAAGAAAAGTCAGTTAAGGAGATATAAACACACGTTGCAGAAAAAATATGATTTATTTAATGCAGTGTTTCTATAAAATGTCCCTTAACATCATCAAATTAATCTGTTTTTCCAGTTTGTCCTACAACCAGCCAACGCACAGACCTGAAGTGTACACAAGACATTGGCGGGAGGCTGCCGTTTTCCCATCATGCCTTGCAGAAAGCAGCGGGGACGGTCGGGAAGAAGTGTGGAGCTTGTGGCATTAAAAATGTTAAGCTTTTTCCGAAGTCATTTTCAAACCAGCCAGGCATCAAATGGAGCAGTTTAAGGAAAGAGCAGGGACTGATTTTCTCTGGGAAGACTTGACAAGATGGACACAAGATGGTGGCCGTGTTTGTGTGACGGTGTGCGTGTGTGCGAGTGTGTGCGAGTGTGTGTAACATCCAAACAAACATACTCGCAGCATTATCTCCCCCGGTGAAGACGAGGAAGAGGGAAAAATCACAGGACATCGCATTAGAAACTGGTAACTGCCTTTTGGTTTTGTGCGTTTGTGTGTGCGCTTGTGTTTGTGTGTGTTTACGTGTGTGTTTGTGCGTTTGTGTGTGTGTGTGTGAGGAGGGAGATAAAGACCAGAAGTGGAACAGACAGGGGCAATAATACATAACTAGAAGCCTGAAAGGTTCAACTCTGGGATTAAACGAATACAATTTTCACTATTATTCTAAAAACAAAAACACGTGTGATGCTAAACAGTGTTGTCGGTCGTGTGGTTTCGCGCCGTTTCAGAGTTAGTTTCCGTTTAAAGGTGGTTTTAGACCTGACTCTGGGTTTAAAAAGCGAGTAAAATAGTTTGAACATTTCCGTGGAGGTGGAAACATACGGTAATTACTTCAAAATATGTTTAACTAGTACTTTTCATACGATTTGAGGGGTTATTTTTGCTATGTTTGTGCTAACATCCTGACTAAAGTTTCGTGCTCAAGCTTCGGCTTTGAGCAAAACATAAATAAATACACAAAATTCATAAGAAAAATGAAGAAATTGATTTGTAGGCCGTAGGACAGTAGTCTGTATACTTAAAAGTAAATGTAACACTACAATTTTCAACTCTTTTTTGGTATTTTTAGGTCATTTTCATCAGCTGCTAAAAAAGAAAGACGCTGGTTCTTCCATAAGTTCAGAATGGATAAAGACTGTGAATAACATATATGTGATGGAAACAATCACCTACTATTCGTCGTATAAAACCAGTTTTCATTAAATTATGGTCTAATTGGGTTAAATATTTAAAGCCTTTTGCCGTAAAGGAGCTGTCCCCTTGTTTTTGTTTCAGCTTTTGTACTTAATTTTCTTTCTTTATTTATTATTACATGTGTATTTAAGGTACACTGGTTCTTTCTCTCCCTTGTATAAAGCTGTTTCTGAAAAAAAAAGAAAAAAAAAGACAGAAAGTGGATGACTACGGTGCTGTATCTGGTCCAATAATATAAACCACTATCTGAAAATAAAGAATTACAAAGAAAATGAAAGAAATTGATTCATATTGTTGGTGTTGATCAAAATATACTTCATTTTTAATCAATATTTAATCAATCATTGAACACTTTAACAAATTACCGTAAATTTCAGACTAAAACCTGCTACTTTTTTCCCCACACTTTGAACCCTGCGGCTTATACAATGGTGCAGCTAATTTATACATTTTTACTGGTTAACGTCCACCGGGGGGCGCTCTCTAGCAGTAAACGCAAAAGTGAGACAGACGTGGGGAAAGATTATGCGCTTAAGAATACACTAGTTTTGATTTTGAACTGTCATTTTCCGCATCTTTTAAGTTAAAGGCAACGGATCCGACGTCAAACGAAGGAAATAGATCCACCGCACGTAAGTTTAGCATCAATGAAGCGAAGGTGCGACGTTGAGGCGGCAGCGGGAAGAACTTAGTCGATGTAAAAAGACAACAAAAGCTTTCAGAGGAAATAAAAGCAGATGGATCATTTCTAAACCTGTAGCATGTTCATCCCGTGTTGATGTCGCATCGGTGCCGATTTTCAGGCACAGTTTGAACAAAAGCGTTAAATTAAAACGCAAAAAACCTCTGTGTAAATATCTCACGTTACAACATATTTGTAACGTGCGGCTTATATTCGGGTGCGACCTATATATGTACAAACTGTATTTTATTTTAAAATTTAGCAGGTGCGGCTTATACTCAGGTGCGCTCTAGTCCGAAATTTACGCTAACACTTGTGCAAAATCCTTTTACTTTCACTTGAGTAACTTTTAGGCTCTGTACCTGTACTTTTACTTCATCCAGCACTGATTAGCGATTAGAAACAACGCTAAAGAAACATCCCGTCATATCGTGTCACGTACGGCAGGTGTTTGTAGCGTCCAAAACAACACGACCATCGCCGAAAGGTACAGCACCAGACCAGAGCTCAGGCCTCAAGATTAATGACACACGCTTTGATTGAAAAGTGAGCCTCTGGGTGTGTGTACGGGTGTGTGTGCATTTGTGCGTGTGTGTGTGTGCGTGAAAAGCAGGGGCCAGTGATGGATCGGCCGCCGGGGCACTGCTCCACCGCGGGGAGTCGAGGCGTTGAATATACAAAACAAAAGTCTATTATTAGAATAATAAAAGGTGAGAGATGGCAGATGGCTGTGGACAGAGCGATGCAGACGTGGGGTAGTATATTTACTCAAGTGCACATTGATCACCTGCAGCTGTCCGTAATAATATTAATCATGAATATATCTGAGCTAAAATTGTGCGATAAATCTAAGAGGAAGCAGTCGCGGTTCGCAATGAAAAGATGAGATATTGATGGAGGTGAATATTGGTCGTAGGAAAGTCTAAAGACGAAAGAAATGGTAGAAAATGCTAACTAAGCTAACGTAACATCAAGATAATTGGCTTGAAAATACTATAAAGGTCTTAAATTACACTAAATCAGGGTTGGCAACCTTCAATACCGAGCCATTTGGACCCGGTTTGCACGAAAAAGAAAATACTGGAAGTCGCAGATACTTTTTGACGCCTAAAATGAACATAACACTGTATATATTGCGGGGGGTTTTTTACCTTTACGCTTTGTATAAACAACTATAGTGCGTTACTTATGAAAATATCTGTATAAATATTTGTTTTACCTGATTTACCTGGGACTTCTGCTCTAGAAATAAAAAAAAACCTCCAAAAAACCCTCTGTGTAAATATTTCACGTTAAAACATATCGTCTGCAAATACGCGCCAGTACACCGGTTTCCGTGAGTGTTACGGTTATTTTGAGCGCCGAAAAATAATAAAATATAACTTTATTTTGATATTTTAAGATCTGAATAATCTTCCAATTTAAACTACAATTAAAAAAAAAACTAACACAAATAAAATACACTTCAATTATATACTAATAATGTATTTTCCCAAGTCACGTGAGGCCGTAGTTTAAGGATGAAAGTGCCACGTTTGGCCCTGGAGCCGCGTGTTACCGAACCTCTGCACTAAATTGACTCTTGTGAGATTTAAGTTGTGTTATAATGTTGTTACTTCCTCAAAAACAGACCTGGAGTTGTGTTTTGTTTCATTTACACATGTTTGAGTAATTTATTATTAGTTTGTCGTCATCTCCAAAGCTCTGTTCCACCTTGTGATGTCATCAGGTGGTAGTTTTCAAGTTAACAGCTCCCTTTTTACCTTTAGTTCGGTAGAAATTGACAATTCCAGAGGCTGAAATGATCCAAATGATTCTAGTGAAGTGTGTGGAGTTTAAAAACACAGTGGAAATCTGTCATCCGGAGTGAAGTCTTCAGGAATCAAGAATCGTCCAAAGACTCCCATGTAAGCCCTCTCCCTCCTCTGTTTGAGTGAGCTCTCCTCTCTGTTCCTCAGTGACTGGCAGAACATGTGCACGCGCTGACAACCAACACGGCCCTCTCAGAAAACACAACCGAAAGAACCGAACGACAACGACAGGGACAACACAACACTGACGTCTGCACCGCTCTGCAGTTTCAATTACAGCGAGGTTAGTGCGCTCGAGCCTGCCACTCAGACTGTCAGGAGAGAGGGGGAGAGAGGGAGGGGGGGAGAGGGGGAGAGAAGGAGAGGGGAGGAGAGGGAGAGAAAGGGAGAGGAGAGGGAGAGAAAGGGAGAGGAGAGGGAGAAGAGAGGGGGAGAGGAGAGAGGGGAGAGAGGAGGTTAGTGCGCTCGAGCCTGCCACTCAGACTGTCAGGAGAGAGGGGGAGAGAGGGAGGGGGGGAGAGGGGGAGAGAAGGAGAGGGGAGGAGAGGGAGAGAAAGGGAGAGGAGAGGGAGAAGAGAGGGGGAGAGGAGAGAGGGGAGAGAGGGGAGAGAGGAGGTTAGTGTGCTCGAGCCTGCCACTCAGACTGTCAGGAGAGAGGGGGAGAGAGGGAGGGGGGGAGAGGGGGAGAGAGGGAGAGGGGAGGAGAGGGAGAGAAAGGGAGAGGAGAGGGAGAAGAGAGGGGGAGAGGAGAGAGGGGAGAGAGGGGAGAGAGGAGGTTAGTGTGCTCGAGCCTGCCACTCAGACTGTCAGGAGAGAGGGGGAGAGAGGGAGACGGGGAGAGGGGGAGAGAGGGAGAGAGGGGAGAGAGGGGAGAGAGGGAGAGGAGAGAGAGGGGGAGAGAGGGAGAGGTTAGTGCGCTCGAGCCTGCCACTCAGACTGTCAGGAGAGAGGGGGAGAGAGGGGGAGAGGGAGAGAGGGGCTAGAGAGGGGGAGAGAGGGGAGAGGGGGAGGGAGGAGAGCGGGGGGAAGAGAGGGAGAGGGGGAGAGGAGAGGGGGAAGAGAGGGAGGAAAGAGGGGGAAGAGAGGGAGAGAGGAGTGGGAGGGAGAGAGGGGGAAGAGCGGGGGAGAGAGGGGGAGAGACAGGAGAAGGAAAGAGGGGGGAGGGTGAGAAGAGAGAGGGGGAGAGGAGGGAGGAGAGGGGAGGAGATGAGAGGGGGAGAAGAAAGGAGAGGGGGAGAGAGGAGGAGAGGGGAGGGGGGAGGAGAGAGGGGGAGACAATTTCCAGGACATTTGGGCTTTTTCCCATTTTCCACAGGCCTGTTATTTTTTGTTTTAATGGACAAATGCTACAGAAATACAGGAAGTGTTTTTTGTGTTGTGATTTATCGCGTCCGTCGTCACAAACTCAAGAACAATTTTAGAAAATAAAACTTTACGTCTTTGAAATAGAAAAGTAAATGAGTGGAAGACTAGAGCGAGAAGTCAACAGTATGGAATATTCACTGATTATACAACAGGAAGACTCGGATCAAACAAGGGGAAGAAAGAAGGAAAGAAAGAGAGAAAGGGACGGAAAGAAAAAGGAAAGGAAAGGAACAGAAGGAAGGAAGAAAAGAAAAAGAAAGGAAAATAAATGTATAGAAAGAGAAAGATAAAGAAGGAAGAAATAGAAAGGAAAAGAGATAGACAGAAAGACAGATACAGACAGAAAGAAAGGAAGTAAAAGAAAAGATAGACTGAAAGAAAGATAGAAAGAGAAAGAGAAAAACAAAGTAAAATAGATAGGTAGATGGATAGATATGGACCGAAAGAAACTGAGTAAAAGAAAAGAAAGACAGAAAGTAAAAGCGATAGAAAGAAAAGAACAAAAGAAAGAAAAGAAAAAGATAAGTAGACAGACAGAAAGATACATGGATAAAAAGAAAGAAAGAAAGAAAAAGAGATAGATTGATAGATTGATAGGTAGATAGATAGAGAGATAGATAGATAGATAGACAGAGAGATAGATAGATACTGAGTAAAACAAAATAGTCAAAGAAAGAAAAGAACAAAAGAAAGAAAAGGAAAAGAAAAGGCATAGATAGATAGATGATAGATGGATGGATAGATAGATAGATGGGCACATGGATAGACAGATAGATAGATAGACAGACAGACAGACGGATAAACAAATAGATGGATAGACAGATAGACGGATAGATGGATAGACTAAACCCACACACTCCCAGTTCCTTTTTGGCTCGAGGCTCCAGTTCTGCTCTTTCTCGTAACATCAACATCAGCTGCTGAAAACGGCGGCTAAAGCGGCGCTCCGGCCCCCGATGGCGGCGCTCTGGCCCCCGACGGCGGCGCTGTAATTAGCTGGAGCTGGATGCAGAGCTGGCAACGCGAGGCTCTCATTGTGTCGTTGTCATTGAGCGGTGAAGTAGATGAGCTATTGTACAGGGTCCTGCCGGCCACTGTGACCTGCATCTTAATGAGACCCACCGATCAATACGGCTCCACATAACAAACACAGGAGCCGCTGTCAGGGAATCGAGGAGTCAGGGAGCCGTGTGCACATGGATCTTTCTCAGCGACAATGAAAAGGACACTTCTGGCAAACTGTATCGAAATAATCGCACTAGAATCACAGCATTTATGTGTAAAATCTGTGTAATGTGTAAGGTTTTTGTACAATCAAATCAAACAAAGCAACGAGTCAAGACAAAACACAGAATAATTGTAAAAAATAAAGCTGATACTTCACGGATTTGGTTTATGGCGGGTTATTTTTATAACGTAACCCCCCACGATAAACGAGGGACCACTGTATATACGATAAACGATAATATTGCAACTAATTTATGCCACTGACGCAACAACCCACGAGCAGCTTTTAACCACGAAAACTACTCTAAATCTACAATATTGTCAAAAAACAAGCAGAATAAAACACTGTAGTCGTTAGTTTGCGTCTGTAATGAGTCTTGAAAGTAATTTATTCAACCCTCCATAGCTCAAATCTGTGAAGTAAATTTTTTTGTCATTTGTGTTGGTGCAGATCTGATTCCAGTTTTCAAACAGAGCATCTCTACACGTGGCAATGACTGAATTAAAAAGCTCTACCCCTTCTCCATTGCTCATACCTTATGGAGTTGTCCAAAAATATCCCCCTATTGGACAAAAAATATTTCCTAAGCCGTCAGATGTTTGTCAGTTACAGTTTGATCCTGATCCTTTGGTGAATCCTCGGTTTTTGCAAATTGTCATCATTGGCTAGAAGACTTATCTTATTGAATTGGAAACAAAAAAAACCCTCAAATTTACAATCTATTTTATGACATAATGAAACATGTTCAACTAGAAAAGTGGACATTTTTCACTTGACATAAAATGTGTTTCTGGAGTACTTTGACAAACAGGTGAATATGTAAGTATAAAGTATGTTACCTGAACCCCGCCCCCTTTTGATTTTATTTTATATTTTATTTAATTATTTTATTTTTTTATATTATTTTATATTTTATTTTATATTTTATTTTATATTTTATTTTATATTTTATTTTATATTTTATATTTGTTTTTATTTTTTTTATTTTTATTTTTTTTATTTTATTTTTTTTTAAATTTTATTTATTTGATTTTCTTTTTCATTTCTTTTTTATTTTATATGTCTGTTGTCTTATTTATGCAATTGCTTGTATACAGATTTTTGTTATTATTATTATTACATTTTATTTTTTATTTTTTTTTATGTATATTTTTTTTTTACTTCACCCATTAAAAAATGTAATAAAAAACAAAACAAAAAAAAGTTGTATCCCTTCACAAACAACTTAAATATTTGACCTGTTTTCCATATATAATAATTTAGGCTTTGAAAATACGAAACACTAAACTGGTAGTGAAGTTGTCAGAGATCACTATTAAAACAACATAACATCATCATCTACGCCAACACACTCCAAGACGTCAACTTAAATACAATTGAAAATATCGTTTCCAACATCAAAACAATGCCATTCCCATTCCTACTTATCTCACAGCAGGAAAACCCCATTTTTCTTCAAATAATTCCTTGAGAAATAACGCAACCATCGTCGGCGTAAACAAATAACGTACAAAAGGTGGTGCTAGAAAACTAACAAACTAACTAACTAACTGACTGACTGACTAACAAACTAACAAACAAACAAACAAGCTAACAAACTAACTAACTAACTGACTGACTGACTAACAAACAAACAAACAAGCTAACTAACTAACAAACTAACTAACAAACATACAAACTAACTAACAAACAAACAAACTAGCTAACTAACTAACAAACAAACTAGCTAACTAACAAACAAGCTAACTAACAAACAAGCTAACAAACAAACTAACTAATTAACAAACAAACAAACAAGCTAACAAACTAACAAGCTAACAAACTAACAAGCTAACAAACTAACAAACAAGCTAACAAACTAACAAACTAACTAACAAACAAGCTAACAGACAAACAAACATGAAAAAGAAAAGAGTAAAGTGCTCTAATCCCTAGATAAATAGATAAATAAATAAATAATAGCAATAAGTTTTGATCAGAGATGTCGAGGCGTGGACACGAGACATGACGTGTTGACAGGTTTGTAATAATATATGAGCCTGTACATGGAGCGCTGAAGTGTACGTAACGCCGCGTCCTTTCTCAGGCTCGATATTTACTCCGTGCATCAATCAGGGCCGATTTCATCTTCCAATTACAATCACTTATACGCGGTACAACTCGAGGAACAGACTGCTCTGCGTGGGTGAGTACAGCCGGAATGAAAGTGGTCGTAGTTAAAAATCAGTGCAGAAGAGAACTTTTCCATACAGATCTGCAGATATATAAAAGTCTCACGGGGCACGGTTTGGAGTAAAAGTATTTACACTGTGTTTTTTGACGTTTTAATATCATAAAAAGGCTTGTACACGACTGTTTGTATAAGAAGCTCTTGAGGTCAAAATAAGTCGCGTGTGCTGCATCGGAAAGAAATGCACTTTTCATTTTGTATTTATCTTTATTTATACTGTAGATCATATAAACAACTGGACATGGCTAATGTGTTAGCCCCGCGTTTCAAACAGGGACTGAGTATGGGCTTCAGCTCCAGCTCCAGCAACTTTCTTTACATTTTTCCATCTTTCCTTTCTTCTATCTTTCCTTCCTTCTTTCTTTCCTTCCTTCCATCTTCCTTTTCTTCCATCTTTGCATCTTTCCTTCCTTCCATCCTTCCTTCCTTCCACCTTTCCATTTTTCCTTCCTTCCTTCCTTCCTTCCTTCCTTCCTTCCTTCCTTCCTTCCGTCTTTCCTTCCTTCCTTCCACCTTTCCATTTTTCCTTCCTTCCTTCCGTCTTTCCTTCCTTCTTTCTTTCCTTCCTTCCATCTTCCTTTTCTTCCATCTTTGCATCTTTCCTTCCTTCCATCCTTTCTTCCTTCCACCTTTCCATTTTTCCTTCCTTCCTTCCTTCCATCTTTCCTTACTTCCTTCCTACTTTCCATCTTTCCTTTCTTTCTTCCTTCCATCTTTCTTTCCTTCCTTTCTTCCACCTTTCCTTTTTTCCATCCTTTCTTCCTTCTTTCCATCTTTCCTTCCTTCCTTCCTTCCACCTTTCTATCTTTCTTTCCTCCCTTCCTTCCATCTTTCCTTCCTTCCTTCCTTCCACCTTTCCTTTTACCTTCCTTTCATCTCTCTTTCCTTTCATACAGCACTTCAGAGTCACACTGCGATCCAACGTTTATGTAAATTTGTCTGAACACATTCTGTACTGGACAGGAGACACGGCACGGAGGAGACTGATGGACAATGGTCTACAGTCCAACAGCCAATCAGGACGCAGAACACAATGGTCTACAGTCCAACAGCCAATCAGGACAAAGAACACAATGGTCTACAGTCCAACAGCCAATCAGGACGCAGAACACAATGCACGAAACAGCGAGACCGCGAAAGGTGAACCGCGATATACCGAGGGAAAAATGTACCAAACTTTTTCCCCATTTAAATCCTCACAATCCAAATAAAACGTTCAGCCGACGAGTACAAACTTTGCTCGACGGAGACGCCACCGCCCGTCCAGAACGCCACCTCTACTCCGCTCGAATCAGAACCAAACCGGCCCGTCCAGACCCGCTCCCGTCGTTTATATTTCGGCCTCGCTTTGTACCGCGGCTGTAAAAGAATTTGAAAAACAGAGACGCACACAGACCGAGCGAGCCCAGAGGAAACGCCGCAAAATACGCTTTATGTTTTATCAAAGACGAGTTCACTGTGGGTGGCGGCCAATCCCTCCGTTTGACAAACACGGAGCAATAATAACGGACGGGAGCGTCTCGGGCGAACGCTTGTCTTTAAAAAGGGGGAAAACGTCCATTTTAGTTTCAAAAAGAAAGTCTGTGATGAGGAGCGAGACTCGACAATTACAGGAGTGTTACCGGCAGCACTGCGCCGGCCCAGATAACCCGCGCAATCCGGAAAAAAACTCAGGCGCTTTCAGTACGAAATATTGAAATAGAGGCATTATCGCGTACAGGCACATTTAAAATACTGCAGTACTCTGTGTTTTTCCACGTGTGGGATTCAACAAGTGAAGGACGAGCGGGAATGTTCACTGTGAATGTGACTTTTATACAGAATCAGTGGAGAATGTGTCTGAAAACTACTGTGGTTTATTTAGGTCTTTAGAGGTACTACAGTAAATACAGGAACTACTACAACTACTACTACTACTACTACAGCAACTACTACGATAAATACAGCTACTACTACAACTACTACTACAATAAATACAGGAACTACTACAACTACTACAGTAAATACAGCTACTACTACAACTACTACTACTACTACAGCAACTACTATGATAAATACAGCTACTACTACAACTACTACTACTACTACAGCAACTACTACAATAAATACAGCAACTACTACAATAAATACAGCAACTACTACAACTACTACGATAAATACAGCAACTACTACGATAAATACAGCAACTACTACAACAACTACTACAATAAATACAGCAACTACTACAACAACTACTACTACTACAATAAATACAGCAGCTACTACAACTACTACTACTACTACAGCAACTACTACAATAAATACAGCAACTACTACAACTACTACGATAAATACAGCAACTACTACGATAAATACAGCAACTACTACAACTACTACAATAAATACAGCAACTACTACAACAACTACTACTACAGCAACTAATAATACTACAGCAACTACTGCTATAACTACTAAAACTACTGCAGCAACTACTACAACTACAGCAACTACTACAATAAATACAGCAACTACTACAACAACTACTACTAAAGCAACTACTACAATAAATACAGCAACTACTACAACAATAATTACTACAGCAACTAATAATACTACAGCAACTACTGCTATAACTACTACTACAACTACAGCAACTACTACAATAAATACAGCAACTACTACAACAACTACTACAGCAACTAATAATACTACAGCAACTACTGCTATAACTACTAAAACTACTGCAGCAACTACTACAACTACAGCATCTACTAAAACTACTACAGCAAATACTACTACAACAACAAATACAGCAACTACTACAACTATTACTACTATAGCTACTATGACAGCAACTACTACTACAACTACTAAAACTACTACAACAACAAATACAGCAACTACTACAGCTACTACTACAACTATTACTACATCAACTAATACTACAACAACTACTACTACATCTACTACAACTACAACAACTACTACTACTACACCTACAACAGAAACTAGTACTACAGCAACTAAGACTACAACTGCTACTGCAACAGCAACTAGTACAACTATTACTACAGCAACTACAACAACTACTATAACTAATACAATTACAACTGCTACTACAACTACTAAAATTACAATTAAAACTACAACTACTACGACTTTGATGTTTTTATCTTGTTTATTTCAGTTTGTTTTGTCCTAAACTTTGAGCTACTTCGCCGTGTTTCCGAATGTGTTTGAAAATTCCAGTGTTGCAACGCACAGCTAAAAAACGACTAGTGCGGATGCTAAAATTTCAAACTTGATTTTGACACTAACGAATAGAATCGATACTCATACCGATTCCGATACCACAATGAAAACAATCTTTAGACAATAGAATGTGATTTTCATTACATTAAATGGTAGTACTTTTTCCTGCGAATGAGACTTTCTGAGTATCGATACTTGCTCAAACGAGTATCTACTTCCGATATTAGCTTTAGCATCGTTTAGCATCTGATTTCCGATACTTTTAACAACCGTGAAACAAATGTGTAGCATATTTATCATCAAAACTGTATAGAAAAAATTTGTCTAGCACAAACTTGAGGCAAAATGTGACAAATACGTGTTTCTGGAGTAAAAATGAAATCAATTCTTTTCTTGAGTTGAAGCGCTGCCGAGGGCTCCGGGTTAGCCTTTAGGGGTACAAGCGGAGTCTTCATGCTGAGCGGGATTTGAGCTCGTCTCCCGGAAAAAAGATAAAGAAGATAACACTTCGGGAGCGCCCAGCCAGAGAGACATCCGCAAGAACCTCGACATCGCAAAAAACTCCAAAACAACGGAGCTAATGCTTTTTATACACAGTGCAACAGTTCAACATTACATCACACAATATTTACAAAGATTTACACAAATATATTTCCCTGGCAAATCCATAATGATATTTCTCTGCATTTTTTATACAGTTTTATATCAGTTATAAGGGAATTTGGAGCCGATTTCCATATTAGGAAGTCTGACTGCGAGTATCATAGCAACCAAAGAGCCAATCCAGAGCGAGGATTTAAAAAATGTTTAAAAATTGGTATAAAACATGACTTTTTGAAAATTACATGACTCAAGAATGATTCATGTGAACTGCCGTGGTTTGTAGTTTTTCTTTTGTTTACATCAAACATGCCCAAACTGTGGCCCGGGGGCGAAATGCGGCTCTCAGACCAACTTTTCTTGGCCCATATTACCTTAAACGGTACTTTTTACTGTATATTTCTGAAAATCTACTATCTAATGTCCCATTGAGTGAATAAAGGTAAATGGTTCAGTCTAACTTGTAATAATAACGCAGATTTTAAAGTATTCACTGTATTGGTGACCAGGCTATGGCCCTCAATCGGCCCTCAGCTTTGTCTGTGTTTTTATATGTGGCCCTTAATGAGAAAAGTTTGGACACCACTGATTTACATATTGAGTCATTTGTTGTAGAACTGATGCTCCTTTTCTTGGAATTCTTGTGCATTGTTATTATTAAATAGTGTTAGGCTTTGTAAGTACATTTAATGCCATACTGTGGGACATTCTAGGCAAAGCAATGACGCACAAGAACTCTACCAGAAAAATTACAGTATTTTCCGGATTATAGCACTTTTTTTTCATAGTTTGGCTGGGAGTGCGACTTATACTCAGGTGCATTATTTATGTGAAATATACGTTGTTGTTTTTTTTGTCATTATTATGTATTTTTTGGTTCATGCGACTTATACTCATGTGCAATTTATATATGAATTACATTTTTTTTCTTCATTATTATGCATTTTTTTGGCTGGTGCGACTTATACTCCAGTGCGATTTATACTCAGATGTGATTTATATGTTAATTAGATGTTCTTTTCTTCATTATTATATATTTTTTGGCTGGTGCGATTTATACTCAGATGCGATTTATATGTGAAATATGTTTGTTTTTCTTCATTAAGCTTTTTTTGACTGGTGCGACTTATACTCCAGTGCGACTTATACTCAGATGCGATTTATATGTGAAATATGTTTGTTTTTCTTCATTATTAAGCTTTTTTTTGGCTGGTGCAACTTATACTCCGGTGCAACTTGTACTCAGATGCAATTTATATGTTAATTAGATGTTCTTTTCTTCATTATTATGCATTTTTTGGCTGGTGCGACTTATACTCCAGTGCGACTTATACAAAAATACAGTAAAGTATTTAAGTCTATAGCAAACATTTACCAGTATACAGTCTGACAGTGAAAGGCGGCGTCAGAGAACCTACTTTTACCCTGTAGACTGCAGCCCCTCTGCACACACATTACAACAAGACTAAATCACGATTTTTCCAATTGCTAAAGGGAAAAACACATCACATATGTCTTGCCGTCCGCCATCTTTCTCCATTTGATTTGAACGTTGCTCCAAATGAGGCCTCCCTTACACACTTGTCCCGGGGCAGGATCACGCCCGCCCCCCCCCTCTCTGTTCTCCACAAAATGATTCATTTTTCTATTATAGAGATGAGCGTGTGAAATGAGCTATATAATCAATAGCACAGGTTTGTAAACAGAGGCCACACTCCAGGGAAAAAATGGTTTCTCTTGGAAAACAATACGCTGTCTGTGTCGGTGTGTGTGCTCAACAGTGTTCATCTACAAGGACAATTTACACGAAATAAAGACGCCAAAATGGAGGCTACGTTAAAGCCCGTGGAGGAGGGGCTATTGAGCAAGACGTTTATGTGTCTTTAACGTGTCGCGTATCTGAGTTATGTCTTATTATTCCCAATGAAATAGTTAACTTTGGCGGAGTAGCTTCTTTTCTCGACCTCCATGATCAATATCACTACTTCTTCTGCCTTTTTCTT
The DNA here is from genome assembly GCF_009829125.3 of Periophthalmus magnuspinnatus. Taxonomy (NCBI): domain Eukaryota; kingdom Metazoa; phylum Chordata; class Actinopteri; order Gobiiformes; family Gobiidae; genus Periophthalmus; species Periophthalmus magnuspinnatus. Next base: position 15,105,674 of record NC_047137.1, read on the forward strand.
TCTAGGAGCTCCCCCTACAGTTAATTTCCAAGTACTGACAAAACACCGTAGTGCGATTGACTCAAGTATGATATCTCACGAGTTTAGTTTAGTTTAAGTTTTTTATTCTGTTGAAAGTTTTGTGATTTAGCTTCTCTAACAACGTAAATAGGGAAATAAACAGTATTGCTAGCTTGATGTTTGGCTAACCAGGAAGCGCCATTTTCTCACAAGACGTCAAAAAAAAAACAAACCAAAGGAGTAGATGGGATGGGACAAATGAGTCTGTTGTCGCAGGGTCTTAGGGGCCCCCGAATTGGACCTTCTTCCTATTAATTTATATTTGAGGGGGGCCCATGTGAGGCTTCTTGCCCCGAGCCCCCAAAATTTCTGTTAACGCCCCTGTTGACAACTGTTACCAAGATGGAAAATGGTAAAGAAATAATTTAATTAACATGGATATTAAGGGTAAACTAAACAAAAGTGGTCTAAAAAAATTGAAGGTTTAAACTAAAACAAAAGGTAATGTTAACTAAAACACAAATTTCACAATAACATAACAAAATCTTGACGAACTTACACAAAACTCATAAAAAAGTTTAAAAACACAGAGAAGTACTTCCTGTATCACCACATGATGACATCACAAGGTGTAACAGAGCGTTTTCAGTCTGTTTGTGACGACGAAACATTATAATATAGATCAGAAAACATGGTAATGTGGACACTTTAAAAGTCCTAAAAAAAGGTTAATTGGCGGTAAAACGGTTAAATTGCTAGCCCTCCAACACTGCGCTAATGAGACGCGCTTTGAATTACATCACCTTTGACCCTGCGTCGCCGTGGAGATGACAGGCATGCGACACATCAGACCCGAACTATTTATAAGTCCAAAAATATGTGCAAAAATGTGTGCAAGGTTATGTGGATCAAATGAACAATGTCAGAGCATCCTCCGTCTAAACGAACGGCACGAGCTGAAAGTAATTTTACATTTTGAAATCACAAATGAAAAGCACTTAAACGAGCCAGCAAAAGCGTAACAAGGTCAGATTAACCAACCCATGATATAAAGGGATATTTTTACAAACTACTGCTACTACATCACGGTAAAATCGGAGCGTTTTTTTGCAACTTCGAGGCAGTCAACGCGGTGGGAGCGAGGTCTTGCCCAAGGATTCGTTGGATCAAACCGCTCAACCGATGTTTATTTCGAGAGCGGGATTCGAAGCGCTAACCTTCAGATCAAAGGACAAACGCTCAACTGAACCAACTGAACTACTCTTAACTTCATAAAACTACACTATTTACAGCCTTAATAAAAACAAAATCCTTGCAACTTTTTTTCTTGTAATATGGATTTGTAAATAAAATAATAAAAAAATGTGTGATTTATTGTGCCCCCCGTCCCGAGGAGAGAATGAGGTGATAAAAGTAGAGGTTTTTATGGGACTTTTATGGGATTTGGCAACTTCTACTGAACTATTAAAGTCTATCTAATTTGCAGATACGTGTTGCTGCTTATTTTTAAATGTTCCCTTTAGGTTTGCATGATTTGATTGAGCTGTTATGACCAAATTAACGAAGCAAAATAATAAAAAAGAGGAGTTGCTCAGGAGTTTATTTTAGACTCTTTTCAGACCAAGGTTTAGTTTGGACTGCTCACTAGCGCCCTTCCTCTTAGTGGTCATAAGGTGTTACTGCAACGTGTCAGATCAGCGGATTTAAGCAGGTTTTTAGCGCTGTTTTTCTACCGATGTTGGCAAAACGGCAGCGCCATCTGCAGTCTGACTTCTCCATGACAGTCTGCGCAGTGTGGTGACAGTAAAAAAAAGCCCCCTCGTCCCCGTTTAAAGCCCGCACAGGTTTGAACTCGGGTGTTGTCGTACTCACGTAGAGCTGAACCCTGCGTTGCTCGTTCTCCGTGGCGATCCTCTCTCGGACGATGGCTTGCTGGAGGTTGTCTTCGGCGGCCGCTCTCTCTTCAGACAGGATCTTGGACACTTGATCCTTGACCTGGGATTGAGCCGTGGTCTGGGCGTGCGCCGTGATGCTGGCCCTCTCCGACTCCAACCTACAGAGACATGGTTTTCGGTTTGAGAAAGAAGAACTCAGCCTAAATACGCAGGATTTGTGACGAGGAAACAACATTATAACATCGATCTGTACAGGAATCTAGTATGTAACTGATTTGACTGGATTGTTCCCCAGTTTGGCATTAAACTTCTCAATCACGATGGAGACAAACATTTGACACAATCAGGACAAAGTACAAGTCAAGTCATCTACGGAGAGGACATGAAGCCGCAGGTATATTTAAAAGAAAACTAATAGATAATAGTGTTTTTCACAAATATTTAGCTTGTGGACTTGATTCAACTGGATAAAATATCGTGAAATGGGGGTGAAGAGGAATTTTTCCCCATAGATGTATTCATGGGTTTCAGTTTTTTTTCAGTTTCAGTGTCAAAAGATGCCATTTTGAGGATGGCTGACCATTCAAAAATATAATAATAATAATAACAAAAAATAAAAATAAATGAATAAATAAATAAATAAATGAATAAATAAATAAATAAATAAATGAATAAATAAAATAAATAAATGAATAAATACATACATAAATAATGATAAAATGAGAATATAAATAATACAAACAATACAATAATAATAAAAAGATATATTATTTATTTTTAATTGTTAATTGCTATGGCAGTTGCCCTAACCCCATTCTGAAACCCAAACATGCCCTGCTCAAAAATATAACGCAGCAGGACAAAACTATGAAAAGCACTGAGACTTCTTTTTACCCACAATTTTTGTATAATTTCCATTTTTCAGCAGCATTTCAGCAAATACAACTTGTGATTTCACTTGATAAGCCACGACTTGACTGTACAAGTACGACAAGTAATGGGGCGAGAGTAGAGCGTTTGTCCACTGATTCGGAAGGTTGGCGGTTTGAATCCCGCTCCCACAAATCAATACTGTCATTGTGTTCTTGGGCAAGACACTTAAGCCACTTCTCCCCCAGTGCCTGTGTACTCTGGTGTATGAAATGGCTGAGTGGTTCCTTGATGTAAAGTTATCTGAAGTGTCTCGAAGGTGGAAAATATGACTGTTTACCATTTAATCTACAAAACTTAGGATACAACTAAGCAACCACACAGCATCTTTGCACTACGGACGGAACGATAAACAATAATATCATTTATCATGTTAAAAAGGGGTTAACAATAACCGTTGTAATCGCCATTGTGTGACCAAAATGTGCAGAAAAAAACCGACTTCTCCCTGATGATCTTATAACAAAGTACAATATTTCAACAGTTGTTTAAATATGGAACCTATTCATAATATTGAAACTGTAATTATTCATATCTAGAACATTTTAACCTGTCAGGACCAATAATTATCGTGATATAATCGTTAATCGTAATTATTTTGGTAATGATAACTTCAGTATCATACCATGCCCACTTTGCATCAGTTTTGAGGTTGGAAACAAGAAGATTTGATGTAAAAAAAAAAATTAAAAAATATTCTATACTTAAGATTCAAATGTATTTAAATGCTATGTGTTTTGAGACCTGTCAGACAACAAATAAAAACACTTTACCCAAACTCAAACTCGCTCCTTTAACCGTGACTTGTGCAAACTTCAGATTTATGCCACTTCCTCTTCATAGTAACGTCCTGGCAGTATAATTTGTAATGTAAAAGTGATATAGACGGTGGAAATACTCTCCGTGCAGAAACAAGACCAGAGTTTGAACCCTGTCACCGGATTCTCACAGTCGCCTAGCAACGCACTGCCTTCAGCGCGACAGGGCGGTTTGATCGGAGCGTCCCTGAATCTCCTCCTCCGCCAACGAACGAGGGAAAACTGAGGTAAAATAAAATAAACAGCAATAAGTTAAGATGTAGATGTGTGAATGATGACATAATGACAGCTATAGGAGCTTAATTTAACAGAGAATCAAGTCAGGAAATATTAAAAGGTGCAATCCGTAACTTTCCCTGCATGGAAACTGAAAGCTAAAGCCATACTTTGGAACATTTGCCGTGTAGGTAGATGTTTTATTTTGTTATTTTTATGTGTTTATAAAGGGACATCGCATATTAATGAACATTTACATAAAAAAACGCTGAGATTATGAACCAATGTGGCTAATTTCGTCTTTTTTTCAGTCTCTCAAACAGGTTTTGTGCCATACTGTGGAACATTATCGCCAAAAAAACTATATTTCCATGGAAAGAAGCAGATAAAAGTCAGGTATATGGAGATGCAAGCCCGCTCACTGTATAGAATTCTGTAGGTTTGTCACGATAATGCATTTTGAAGTGCGATGTATTGCTGAAGAAAATATACACGATAAAAAGGGTAATAATGAAACTGATTTTTGCCACTGACGCAACAATCCTGAAAACTATTCTAAAGGTACAACATGAACAAACAGCAGAATTAAATACTTTAGAATAGGGTTTGTATCTGTGATGAGTCGATATAGTAACTTTCGTGACAGTACAATTAACACACACACAAAAAAAAAATCCATGCTTTGTTTTATTTTCTTGGCTAAAAGTTCCATAATGTGGCTTTAAGATAAGTAAATATGTCATACCAGTATTTACCAATGAAAGAAGTGGGACTTAGGGCGGCACGATACTGGATAAAGATGCTATATTTGGTCATGTTTACTGCAGATTATCACAATGTACAGGGTCAAACCGGCGAAGCTGGAGGAAGCGTCTGCGCTGAGGGAAGTCTGGCGGTCCCTGGTTTGACGGCTACCCCATTGACTAAGCTGGATACGTGGAAAAAACTGGATGGATGGACATGAAATGCGATAATCCCTGTTCTCAATAAATACAATATAACGTAATAACAGTAACACTAGGGGTCAGCATTTAGTGCGGTACTTTTAAATCGGTCATTTTAATGTACTATGACAAGATTTGAGCTGAAGAAGTCAACCAAGTCTGTCATTACTTCTATGACTCATTATAGATAAGAACTAACTACTTAAGTGTTTAATTTCTGCCGTTTATTTACTGCAGCTCATATTTTTTCACAATATTGTACATTTTTAATACTTTAGGGCAGGGATGTCGAACTCTATTTCACCGAGGGCCACATCAGCAAAATGGTTGCACTCAAATTTGCATAGGTGTAAAAAATATGCGCATCTCCTTATAAACTGACATTTTAAGACAGTCATACGTTTTAATTTACCTTGTCGCGGGCCACATAAAATGATGTGGCGGGCCGCATTTGGTTCCCGGGCCTGGAGTTTGACACATGTGCTTTAGGGAATAATTTTGCTTTACGGTTTGGTTTTAATAAGATAAGATAAGATAAGCCTTTATTAGTCCCACAGTGAGGAAATTCCAGTATTGCACCGCACAGTTAAAGAACAGAAGGGAAATGGTACATGCAATAAAACAAGATAATAGATAAATAGCTTAAAATAAAATAAAAATAGACTTAAAAATAAACTAAAAATTGACTCTAATATAACATAATAAGATAATAATATTAATGTTTATTATATTGTCTATAATTCCCGAATCAGTATCAGATCTATGGTTTGAGGAAAGATATAGCAATTAAGCTAACGTAGGCATGAGTATTTGTATTTATTATTGGAATAAAGGGTTAAAAAAGAAAAAAGGGGGATATTCTTAATACTGTTTTTAAGTGTGTTTACAAATGGACGCAGCTGTAGAGTCGAGTTTAAAGCTGTTGTCTCCGTAAACGCACAAGTGTAAAGAGTCAAGACAAAGAGCGATCCCTCATCAGCCCCACACCGACAGGGCGACTCTCATAAACACACTGGACCTGTGCGGGTTTAAAGAAGAAGACTAGAGCAACGGTCACACTGGAGGAAAGAGGAGGAGGGAGGGAGGGAGGGAGGAGGAGGAGGAGGAGGAGGAGGGAGGGAGGGAGAGGGAGAGAGGAGGAGTCCACATGTCAGGGGAGGAGAGGGAGAAGAGGAGAGAAGGTGATGGAGACATAGGGAGATAGGAAAGACGGAGGTGGGAGATGTAGAGGGAGGAGGGAGTGGGAGGGAGAGTGAGGAAGGGGTGGAAACGGGGGGAAGGAGAGAGAGAGGAGAGAGAATGAGGGAGGGGGAGAGGGAGGGGCGTAGTGGGAAGAGGGAGAGAGAGAGAGGGAGGGAGAGAGGAGGAGTCCACATGTTAGGGGAGGAGAGGGAGAAGAGGAGAGAAGGTGATGGAGACATGGAGAGAGAAGGAAAGACAGGGGTGGGAGATGTAGAGGGAGGAGGGAGTGGGAAGGAGAGAGAGAGGGTGATGAGAGAGAGGGAGGGGGAGAGGGTCATGCAGAGAAAGAGGGAGTGAGAAGGTGAAGAGAGATGTAGAGGGAGGAGGTAGTGGGAGTGAGAGTGAGAGAGAGGAAGGGGTGGAAACGGGGGGAAGGAGAAAGAGAGAGAGAGTGATGGAGAGAAAGAATGAGGGAGGGGGAGGGGGAGAGGGAGGGGCGTAGTGGGAAGAGGGAGAGAGAGAGAGAGAGGGGGGAGAGGGAGGAAGAAGTAGCGGGAGAAGGTGATGAACAGACAGAGAGGGAGAGAGGGAAGGAGGGAGGGGGGAGGGAAAGAGAGGAAGAAAGAGAGAGGGTGATGGAGAGAAGGAGGGAGCGAGAGAAATTTCGGGTGATGCAGAGAGAGGGTGGGAGAGAGAGAGAGAAAGAGAGGGAAAAGAGAGAGGGTGATGAGAGAGGGAGAGAGGGTCAGGGCCGGGGGGAAAGGCTGGAGAGGGAAGTGATAGAGAGAGGGTGTAGAGTAAGAAAAAAGAGAGAGAAGATACAGTGAGAGAGAAAGAATGCATAAGAAAGTGAAAGAGAGGGATTGAACGTGAGAGGAAAAGAAAACAGAGGTGGGGACTAAGAACAAAAGATGGAGAAAACCAGAGGAGTCCAGTCTCAGTCCAGTGGTCAGCAGACGTCAGCACACGCCATCCATCATCAGCCTCGTCCCTCTCTCGCTCTCTCCCTCCATCTCTCTCACTCTCTATAAACTCTCCATCTTTCTCTCTCTCCTGCCCCTCTCACTCTTCCTCTATAACCTCCATCTCTCTCCTACCTCTATCTCTTCCATCTCCCTCTCTCTCTATCTCCCTCCCCCTCTCTCTATCTACTACCTCTCTCTGTCTCTCTTCTGTCACTCTCTCTCTCTCTCTCTCTACTACCCTCCTCTCTGTCTCTCTCTACAACTTCTCCATCTTCCTCTCTCTCTCCCCCTTTCTCTCTCTCTCTTGTGCCGCTCTCTCTCTCTACTACCTTCCTCTCTCTGTCTCTGTCTACTTCCCCTTTCACTCCTTCTCTCTCTCTCTACTACCTCTGTCTCTTGTGTTGCGCTCTCTTTACTACCTTTCTCTCTCTGTCTCTCTCAACTACCTCTCTCTCTAGGTCTCTTGTGCCGCTCTCTCTCTCAACTACCTTCCTCTCTCTGTCTCTCTACAACACCTTTCACTCCACCCCACGCTCTCTACAACTTCTCCATCTCCCTCCTTCTCTCTCTCTCACTTTCTCTCTCTACTACGTCTGTCTCTCTTCTGCCGTGCTCTCTCTCTCTACTACCTTCCTCTCTGTCTCTCTCTACAACCACATTCTCTCAACTACCTTCTCTTGTGCCGCTCTCTCTCTACTACCTTCCGCTCTCCGTCTCTCTACTACCCCTTTCTCGTCCTCCCTCTCTCTTGCTACTATCTCTCTCTCTGTGTCTCTCTTCTGCCTTTCTCTCTCTCTACTACCCCTTTCTCTCCCCCGCTCTCTTTCTCTATTACCTCTCCATCTCTGTCTCTTCTGTCGCTCTCTACTACCTTCCTCGCTCTCGCTCTCTCTACTACCTCTCCGTCTCTATAACTTCTCCATCTCCCTCTCTCTCTGCCTCTCTTCTGCCGCTCTCTCTCTCTCTGCTACCTTCCTCTTTCTGTCTCTCTCTACTACCCCTTTCACTCCCCCTCTCTTTTTCTTCTACCTCTCTCTTTCTCTCTTACTCTCTCTCACACTATGAACCTCCTAATGCCATTTAACACTCTCCAATGCCCCTCTCTCCCTCCGTCTCCTCCTCCTCCTCCTCCTCCTCCTCCTCTCCCTAATCCCCCCACAGTGCACCTCCAGCTGAACTCCTGTCCTCCTCTATTGTTGCAGGCGTGACAGGGGAGAGCGGGTGATGGAAAGTCCTGCTAAAGTATGCGCCGCGAGAGCAACAACCGACCCAGGCTTATCCATTATTAAACCACCAGTGTACCAGAACATCAGCTGAAGAAGAAGAAGAAGAGACTGTAGCAGAACATCAGCAGAAGAAGAAGAAGAGACTGTACCAGAACATCAGCAGAAGAAGAAGAAGAGACTGTACCAGAACATCAGCAGAAGAAGAAGAAGAGACTGTACCAGAACATCAGCAGAAGAAGAAGAAGAAGAAGAAGAAGAGACTGTACCAGAACATCAGCAGAAGAAGAAGAAGAGACTGTACCAGAACATCAGCAGGACTCGGGGGCGAGCAGGCCGTATAGCAGCTGACACCTCTCACCCTGGACATGGACTATTTGAGCCACTTCCCTCTGGCAGGAGGCTACGGTCCATTGGGACCAGAACCTCTCGCCATAAGAACAGTTTCTTCCCCTCTGCTGTTTGTCTCATGAACACTCTATAATATCGGCACTAAACTGGACACTTTATAACACCGGTCACTTTAATAAGCCACTTTGCACTGTTGTTCTGATGCTGCTATTGTACATATTTTTTCCCTTTAAGTATTTCATTTGATTTTTTTAAGCATATCTTTTTAACTTTGTGCATGCTCTTATTTGTATTTGTATTTATTCAGTGTGTTTATGTTGCACTTTTTCACCGTATCAAGTTCCTAGTTTGTGAACTGTGTTCACAGACTATGGCAATAAAAGTCTTCTGATTCTGATTCAGAAGAAGAAGAAGAAGAAGAAGAAGAGACTGTACCAGAACATCAGCAGAAGAAGAAGAAGAAGAAGAAGAGACTGTACCAGAACATCAGCAGAAGAAGAAGAAGAAGAAGAAGAGACTGTACCAGAACATCAGCAGAAGAAGAAGAAGAAGAAGAAGAAGAGACTGTACCAGAACATCAGCAGAAGAAGAAGAAGAAGAAGAAGAAGAGACTGTACCAGAACATCAGCTGAAGAAGAAGAAGAAGAAGAAGAGACTGTACCAGAACACCAGCAGAAGAAGAAGAAGAAGAAGAAGAAGAGACTGTACCAGAACATCAGCAGAAGAAGAAGAGACTGTACCAGAACATCAGCAGAAGAAGAAGAAGAGACTGTACCAGAACATCAGCAGAAGCCGCAGCAGAAGAAGAAGCAGCAGAAGAAGAAGCAGCAGAAGAAGAAGCAGAAGAAGAAGAAAAAACTGTGCTATAGCATTAAAATCAGAAGAATCAGAATAAGAATAAGAAGAATCAGAAAAATCAGAATCAGAAGAAGAATCAGAAAAATCAGAAGAAGAATCAGAAAAATCAGAAGAATCAGAAGAAGAAACTGTCATAACATCAGGTGAAGAAGAAGAGATGGGGAGCAGGAGGTCTGGACGTTTGGGTCAGTTTACAGATTCCCACATGCTCATATTCACAAAAATAAACGGTCAGTGGTCATGGTCATGTTTTAATAAAGCGCTTTTCCACCTTCAAGGCACTCGGAGCACTTCACATTCACACACACATTCACACACACACTCACACACACACTCACACACCAGTGCACACAGACACTGGGGGCGAGGTGGGCCAAGTGTCTTGCCCCAGGACACAACAGCGTTCATCTGTGGGAGCTGGAATCACATCGCTAATCTGTGGTTCGGTGGACCAGCCAACCAGGAGCGGGACTCGAACCACCAACCTTCAGATCGGTGGACAAACGCTCTTCAAACTGAGCTACTGACCCTCAACAGTAAAAATACAAATAGTCAAGTTACCAAATTGTACAGAATAAGAAAAGGGAAATAAAAAAAGCAACATTATTATGAGATTAACAACACAATCCAACAGTTTTCAACATTTACAGTTCAAACTAAACCACTTTATTTAAGCCAAGTATCACAACAGAGCAGGATTTTTCCCAGAGCAGGATTTTCCAAGTCAAATTAGCCTTGGAATTTTGCTTCTGCGCTTTAAACGAGCAGTGTTTCAAATTTGCACAGGCATCGGTTTAACAGCATATAATATTGACAGGGTTACGGAGCATAGGGGCATTTATCCTCTGCATTTGACCCATATTTCAATGCTGCTGGGGCAAACTGTCAGAACCGGTCCAGATCTTGAGCTAGTCTTATTCAGGACCACTTTAGCTTGAGGATTTTACCTATTGTTCATGTTTTAGACGACCCGGGAATCGAACCCAGAACCTTCTTGCTGTGAAACAAAAGTGCTAGCTACAAGAGATGGTAAAAATGTGCGTTTTAGATGGATCGTTTATTATAATTAAATGATTCTGACTCGACGCAGACGTGCCGATAATCAGATTCAAAGTCATCAGAGCCGTCCACCGTCTCCAATGTCTCCAACGTCTGTCCATTCAGGATTTGTCCGAGGCTTTATTTCGTTCACGTTTAAGTTTTCAGGAACGGCTTCGTGTTTTAAAGTCTCCTGTATCGGCTCTTGAGACTCAGAATCGTAATCGAAGTGAATCGTGAGACACACATAGATTCCCAGCCCTACTACCCACTCAGACACTTGTAGTTTTTTTGTTTTTTTTGTAACTTTTCTTGTAGACGGTCGGCTATATCCTCTTGTCTACGTGACGCTATTATTTTGGCTGGAATGTTCCACAGTACGGCATACAACTCAGATCGATAGAGATGGAATACATGGAAGAAGATACACGTTTATCTCTGTTCTCCGCTGTGGACCAGGCCAATAACAAGTCCAGGGGTCAAGAAGGTGGAGAGACGCTATAAAAGTTACGCACCGCAGCTTTAAAAATAAATCTCTTTCTCCCATCGCTCCTATTTCCAGTGAGAAAAGCCAAGCATTGTGTTTACAGACCTGTGGAAATGAGACAGAGGAGTTTGGGGAAAATAGACACCCCAGAAAGAAAAAAAAAAGTCTTTGAACTGACTTCCCCACAAGTGCTAACCCAAGCACAGAGCGCTATCAGCAGCTGGATGCTATCTGTCTGCTTCACCTCTATTGCTTTGCACTCATTATTGCCCTGTCCCTGGGATATTGGACGCATTTTTCATCCCACTGTAGAAGATTGGCAGGAGAGGGAGCCGGTGAGCAGAGCGGGGTTTACTCAGACACACAAAGAAGAGGAGTCAGAGGGAGAGAGATGAAGAGAGAGACACACAGACGTCAGAGGAAAGAGAGGGGAGAAGATGGAGCAGGGAGTGAGAAGGAGTCAGAGAGGGAGATGAAGAGAGAGACACAGACGTCAGAGGAAAGAGAGAGGAGAAGATGGAGTCAGAGGGAGAGAGATGAAGAGAGAGACACACAGACGTCAGAGGAAAGAGAGAGGAGAAGATGGAGTCAGAGGGAGAGAGATGAAGAGAGAGACACACAGACGTCAGAGGAAAGAGAGAGGAGAAGATGGAGTCAGAGGGAGAGAGATGAAGAGAGAGACACACAGACGTCAGAGGAAAGAGAGGGGAGAAGATGGAGCAGGGAGTGAGAAGGAGACAGAGAGAGATGAAGAGAGAGACACACAGACGTCAGAGGAAAGAGAGAGGAGAAGATGGAGCAGGGAGTGAGAGGGAGTCAGAGAGAGAGATGAAGAGAGAGACACACAAATGAGAGGAAAGAGAGAGGAGAAGATGGAGTCAGAGAGAGATGAAGAGAGAGACACAGATGCATCAGAGGAAAGAGAGAGGAGATGATGGAGCACGGAGTGAGAGGGAGACAGAGGGAGATGAAGAGAGAGACACACAAATGAGAGGAAAGAGAGAGGAGAAGATGGAGTCAGAGAGAGATGAAGAGAGAGATACAGAGACGTCAGAGGAAAGAGGGGAGAAGATGGAGCAGGGAGTGAGAAGGAGTCAGAGAGAGAGAGATGAAGAGAGAGACACACAGACGTCAGAGGAAAGAGAGAGGAGAAGATGGAGCACGGAGTGAGAGGGAGACAAAGAGAGATGAAGAGAGAGACACACAAATGAGAGGAAAGAGAGAGGAGAAGATGAGTCAGAGAGAGGAGAAGAGAGAGAGACACAAATCAGAGGAAAAAGAGAGGAGAAGGTAGAGGGGGGAGTGAGAGAGAGTCAGGGAGAGATGAAGAGAGAGACACACAAACATCAGAGGAAAGAGAGAGGAGAGTGAGTAGGAGTCAGAGAGAGATGAAGAGAGAGTTACACAGACACATCAGAGGAAAGAGAGAGGAGAAGATGGAGCAGGGAGTGAAAAGGAGTCAGAGAGGAATGAAGAATCAGACTAAAAGAGGAGAAGATAGCGCGCAGAGTGAGCGGGAGTCAAGAGAGAGAGAAGAGAGACACAGATGCATCAGAGGAAAGAGAGAGGAGAAGATGGAGAGGAGGGAGAGAGAGGGAGTCTGAGAGAGATGAAGAGAAAGACACACATCACAGTAAAAAGAGAGAGAAGAGAGTGACATAGATAGAGAGGGAGAGAGAGAGAGAGGTAGCAGAGATAAAGAGTGAAACAAGACAGAGAGAAAGTGAGAGGTGGAAGAGAGAGAGATGAAGAGAAAGACACAAATCAGAGTAAAAAGAGAGAGAAGAGAGTGGCATAGATAGAGAGGGAGAGAGAGAGAGGTAGCAGAGATAAAGAGTGAAACAAGACAGACAGAAAGTGAGAGGGGGAAGAGAGAGACATGAGGAGAGAGCAATAGAGACAGGTAGTAGAGAGAGAGGTAGCAGAGATAAAGAGTAAAATATGAAAGAATGAGAGGTGGAAAAGACAGAGAGGGAGAGAGAGAGGTAGCAGAGATAAAGAGTGAAACAAGACAGAGAAAGTGAGAGGTGGAAGAGAGAGAGAGATGGAGAGAGCACTAGAGACAGGTAGTAGTAGTAGAGAGAGAGAGAGGTAGCAGAGATAAAGAGTAAAATATGAAAGAATGAGAGGTGGAAAAGACAGATAGATAGAGAGGGAGAGAGAGAGGTAGCAGAGATAAAGAGTGAAACATGAGAGAGAGAGAGAGGGGGATATAAAGCACAATGTCTTGAGGAGATAAGGCTGATATTTGGCCCGGGATAGTGGACAGAATAGTGGGGATAATCTTGGCCCGGTAACCCGTGTTTTGATGGCTCACTGGACTGGATCGAGAGGCAGGAAGATGGAGAGACAGACGCATTCACGAGTCATTAATGTGAAAAGGAAGCGGCAGACGGGAGGCCGGACGGCGCTTAGCCTCTCACAAAAGTAACTCACAATTTTCAGACGACGACCTTCAACACGAGTACAGCCGAAGAAAAGAGTTTCTTTATGCCGCGAGTCCAGATAAGATCAGAGGACAAAGAAACAAAATATAAAGCCGTACTTAAGGAAATGTCCCGAAAGAAAAACGCAGCTATTAACTTATGAGAATCAAATTAACTGCGTGTCAAAAGTGAGATAAAACAGATCAGGGCATCTCCGAAAATCTGTTCTTTTCTCTCTATTAACTGTTGGTGACTTTCAAAAGGATTGTAGTACTCAGTTATATTTACTCGAGTAACTTTTTAATACAGTTCTTGCAGTTTAAAGTCCCCATTTGTAACTAGCCTGGCTGCATTCTCACATATGACCACTAGAGGCGATCTGTTTTACTGCTGCCTGATAACGCGGCAACTGACAAAGGTTTTAAGTCGACGATACGAGATGATTTAAAGTGATTCTTGTACCGTTCGTTCAAATATGATTCCGTTTTTCTGATTTATTTTATCTTTCTTTCACATATTTGTATTTTAGAATAGCTTTTTCAGCTCCGATACCGATTCTGATACTGTAGATTTAAGCGTCTGCCGATACCTGCTATTAACCGATACCAGAGCAGAGACTGAAAACAGCATTTATTTTCTTAAAACAAAAATAAAATAAGACAAAGCTGATCCAAATGTGTTATGTAACTGTTATTTATCACTCAAGTAACGACAGAACTTTGTGTAAATAAAAGTTCAAATATTACGAGACTTTCTGGGTCGACTACGACATCAATTTATGCGTTCAACCAGGATATTGACTGAACTGATCCAGCTAAATTTTCTGTATCATTGCCAATACTCGAAAACATCAGCTGATCAAAAAGCGTATTTCTATGTCACCGCGCTTTAATCAAACAGAGCCCAGCTTCCCCTAAACGTGGTGTCTTTTCTTTCACCTGTGGCTCAATGCACATATAAAATACAAACAAATAAATACACACAAATATGCAACGACTGTACGCACTGGGGGCAGAGGAGAAAAAGCTTTTAGAACGACACAGAAACAGACCCGGATTAATTTGCGCAGACAGACCAAGGCTCATCCGCGCAGACAGACTCAGACTCACCTGCACAGAAAGACTTAGCCTCACCTGCACAGACAGACCCAGATTCACCTGCGCAGACAGACTTAGGCTCATCTGCGCAGACAGACTCCATGCTCGCCTGCGCAGACAGACTCCATGCTCGCCTGCGCAGACACTCCATGCTCACCTGCGCAGACAGACTCCATGCTCACCTGCGCAGACAGACTCCATGCTCATCTGCACAGACAGACTCCATGCTCATCTGCACAGACAGACTCCATGCTCACCTGCGCAGACAGACTTAGGCCCACCTGCGCAGACAGACTCAGGCTCATCTGCGCAGACAAATCCAGCCTCCCCTGCGCAGACAGACTCCATGCTCACCTGCGCAGACAGGCTCCATGCTCAACCCAGCCTCACCTGCGCAGACAAAGGCAGCAGGAGACGTGTCGCCGATATTAAGTTAATCTAAACTGCCTCGTCATGAACACGTCAAACAGCAGTTCTCCAGCGTTCATTCACAAAAATAAACGTGATCCGAGCGCTTGTGTTCACGCCGCACTCAGCTCGCCCCAGAGTGCGAGTGGAGCCGTGACCTCCTGAGACGTCGGCTACACGCTTCTGAATGTTTCTTATTATACATAATTGTAGTTTTTTGCTATTTTCAGTAATTAAACTTTCAGTTTTCTCCATCCGGTCTAAAAAGGAAACACTCATGGTCCAAAACAACTGAAGATAAACAAGTAAAACAATATAACCATCGAAACATCGCCTTCTCGCACCACGCAAACGTAAAACATGGCTGAACTGTTGAATCATTTGAACTTTGCAAAGTATCTTATTACTCCAAAGCTGCACCTCAAGCCACAAAACTCCAGCTAAAGCCTCGTATAAAGTGAAGAGGCCTGACTTGCTCCGCCTGCTGCGCCGTTTCAACAGATTCGCAACATATTTTTAATTCACGACACACATAACTTACAATAAAATATATTAAAACAGTATTTCCTGACATTTTACACACACAATATTAAAGTCTACAAATAAAAGTACCCATTATAGCCATCGAGTCGTCATCTGCGCAAGAATTACTCCAGGCCGGGTTGATTATGCTACACCATTTGTGACAGAGCAGCAAAACAGCCCTGGCTCCGACAAAGCCCTGGGAAACAAAGGCATTTAAAGCCCCGATGCAATATTGATGTAGGGAATTATGTCGTCGAATGCTGACTATGAATATTTTATAGAGCTATACACTGGGTCTGACACACAGCAGCACACGTGAACCAAAAGCAGCAACCTGGAGGTAACATTTAAAGCTCCTATATTACGCAAAAAACAAAAATAAATGAATAATAATAATGTAGTCAAGAATGGGACAAAATCTCGAGGCATAAAAGATCAAATTTTTAGATAAAATTGTCACAAGATTGGGCAAAAATTTTGAAAAATGTACATTTGGATTGGACAAAAAAAAAGGGAAAGTGCTGGTGAGTCACTCTGAGCACTTGAGAAGCTGTAGATTGCATAGTTAATTTATTTAATTAAGTCAAAATCCCAACTTGTGTCATTCACGTGGACCCAGTTTTGTGTCACATTGTGTCTTTTGTCTTCACTAAAGGTCTCATATTACACAAAACTGAGTCTTGTGAGGTTAAAGTCATGTTATAATGCTGTTAACTCATCAAAAACAGACCAGGAGCTGTGTTTTGTTTCATCCACACAGGTTTGAGAAACTCTGGTTTATTAGTTTGTTTACATATCCAAAGCTCAAGACGCTCCGTTCCACCTTGTGATGTCACAAAGTGGTACTTTTCAAGTTAACATCTACCTTTTTACATTTTGTTTAGTTAAGACAATCCAAGTGGAGACAATTCCAGGTCTGAAATGATCTAAATGAGTGAAGGTGTGTGGAGTTTAAAAACACAATGGAGCACTTCCTGTATCACCACACGATGACATCACAAGGTGGAACGGAGTGTTTTCAGTTTGAGAGAAAAACTCATCCTCAATACTGTAATTTCCAGAGTATAAATCGCACCGGAGTACAAGTCGCACTAGGCAAAAACTGCGTAATAATTAAGAAAAAAAAACATATTTCACGTATAAATCGCATCTGAGTATAAGTCGCACCCTCGGACAAACTATGAAAAAAAAGTGCGGTTTATAATCCGGAAAATACGCTACGCAGGGTTTGTGTGTTAAACATGTGTGAATGAAACAAAAAAACACAACTCCAGGTCTGTTTTTGATGAGGAAACAACATTATAACATAGATCAGAAAATGGAGTGTGCCCTTTAAACTGTGTGGAATTCCGTGCAAAAGTAATAATTATTTCACAAGCATCTTCCTCTACGCTGGCGAGCTTTAGGGCTGCGTGATATGGCCTTATAAAATTACATTCTGATCGAACCCCTCTGGCGATTTGTGGAGAGAATATTATATCACGGTTAAGTGCGTTTCTGTTCTTTTAATTAAAGGTTAAGGTTAAGGCTCGTTTTATTGTCCCCGTAGGGAAATGTGTCCTCTACATTTGACCCATCCTCCAAAGCTTCTGGAGCGACCACGGAGAAGCACCCAGGGACCAACCTCCAGATCTTGAGCTCGTCTTGGTGTGTTTTGGGGAAAAAAGGCCTGGTGACTCGGGGATTGAACTCACAACCTTCTTGCTGCGAGGTGTGAGAGCTAACCGCTGTGCCGCCCTAATGCAGCTCTAAAATTTAATTGTTTTTATTTATTCCAGAACCCGGAACTGATCTGTTTAACGCACAAACCCAGCATATTTAGGCTGAGTTCTTCTCCCAAACAGAAAACACTCTGTTCCACCTTGTGATGTCATCATGTGGTAATACAGGAAGTGCTCCGCTGTGTTTTAAACTGTTTTTAAACTTTCACGAGAATCATTTGGATAATTCAAGATCTTGAATTGCTAAACCTTAATGAACTAAACGTAAAAAGGTAGCTGTTGAACTTGAAATCTACCACTTCATGACATCACAAGGTGGAACAGAGCATTTTGAGCTTTGGAAATAATAATAAAGTGTTACTCAAACATGTGCCAATGAAAAAAAAACATAACTCCAGGTCTGTTTTGATGAGATAGCAACATTATAACATGACTTAAACCTTACAAAACTCAACTTTACGTAATACAGGAGCTTTAAATATCAAACAAACTTACAGATTGTAGCTTTAAGTCAGCGAGACACCTTTAACTATCTTACCGTGGTGGAATATTACATTTAAAACCCTCCTCTTTTCCATATTTTTCAAAGAAGCCACGTTTTGAATTGCAGATAACCAGCAGATTGGAGCACTGTAAAATACATTAGCTGCTTTTTCAGTAGTAACGGCTGCAGGTGTGACTTTTATAGAAATGGACGGTTTTATGAGAGGGAAGAGCAATTGGGGTTAAAGTGCTCTCTTTACTGTATATCCACTCATGCAGGTGAATATAAATAGCCTCAAGATTTTTTTAAAGTCTAAAATCACATGGTTCCAAAGCATAACGCTACAGTTGAAACCAAAAGTTTAAATACACTATATAAAAAGACACATACGTTTTTTTTTTCTCACTGTCTGACATGAAATCAGACTAAACTTTTCCTGTTTTAGCTCAATTAGGATTAACAAAATTATTTCTATTTGCTAAATGCCAGAATAGTGAGAGAAATATTTTTTTAGACAATTTTTCATTCAATTTTTTAAGTCAGAACTGAATTAGTATTTGGTGCCATTTCCTTTAAACTGTGTGACTTGGGTTTTAAATATCCTTCCACAAATTTCACAATACAATAATTTGGCAGGAATTCTGGCCCATTCCTCCTAAAGAACTGGTGTAACTGAGCCAAGTTTGTAGGCCACCTTGCTCGCACATGCCGCAAAACATTGACTTTGTTACCCTTGAACCACTTGATAACCACTATCCATTTGGAAGACCCATTTGCACCCAAGCTGTAACTTCCTGGCTGATATTCTGCGATGTTGCCTCAGTATTTCCACATAATGTTCTTTCCTCATGATGCCATCTATTTTGTGAAGTGCACCAGTCCCTCCTGCAGCAAAACAATCCCACGACATGATGCTGCCACCCCCGTATTTCACTTTTGGGATGGTGTTGTCAGGCTGCAAGTTTCCCTCTTTTTCCTCCAAATGTAACAACGCTCATTATGGCCAAACAAAAAAATAAATTGGTATATTTCCACATTTTTTTCAGTTTCCATCATGAGGTAAAAAGTGTTGCGCAAAAGACACAATGGAGCGTGTATTGAGGTGACGTTTTAAAGGTGCTGCACTATGGAACTTTTCTGGTGATTGGTGCTTTATATGCGGATATCGGAGCGGTTACGGAAAAAAAAAAAATCGCTGGATCAGATACCGCCGTCCAAATATCGGCTTCTGGCTTCTGTCATATAAAAAAATATTAAAAGAGCCAGTCTTTTGAACGGCTCTTTGAAGTGAATGGATCCAAAAGAATCGGATCCCATTAAAGAGCCGAAATTCCCATTACTAATAAACAAATTCTTCATAAAGATGTAATTTTGAAAGCGCTGTACCTGATTTTGACAAACTGAAGCATCCTTATTCACCGCAATGAGCGTTTTCCCCGACTTTCAGAAACTGGAGCGGAGTTTGCTACTGTCACGGTAATGTTAGCAACAACTAGCATGCTAATAGCGTACCAGCCTTACTTCAGGATTGTGGATGATATAAACACTTTGGAATTAGACAGAACAAACAGAACAAGAGCTGATTTACAATATGTCTCTACTCGGGCAAAACTCAAGCAAATACTTTAATGCTCTGAGTCTTTCCTCCGTTTGCTCTCCATGCAAGTCACTCCACCTTCAGAGCGCCATAATAACACAATCAGCGTGCGTGGTGCTAATGAAACTACTACACATCACGTCAGGTTTGTGAAGCTGTAGTGTACAGTTTTGCGTCATGCTTTTGTATATTTATGGAGAATTGTCATGTGGGAGCATTGTAGGCTTGTGGGCGGAGCAAAAACGGTCCGGGAGAGATCACTAAATTACTCAAACATGCATGAATGACACCTAAAACCACTTCAGGCATGTTTTTGATGATAGAAAAACATTATAACAGAGTAAAAAGCTAAAACGAATAAAATAAACAACTGATTTTGCACAATACTCCTCTATAAATTTTGAAAAATAACAAATCAAACATAAATGATTCAACAAAGCTCAGCTAAAGCAACAGTATGTACCTCTTTAGCCAGAATATAAACTACAATAAAAGCATGTTATCGTTGTTTTTTTGGTTCATTTCAGATGTTGAGTCCTCGCGCTTGCATCTCCACAAACCTGACTCTTATCTGACCTGGTTGTTTCCATAAAAAATATTGTTCTAAAGTTCTGACGTTTGCGAAATCCTGCTGGTGACGTACTACCTCCCATAAATTACACGCTACCTTTGTACCTTTAAACATTCCCTGAAATGTTTAAAGTGTAGGAAATAAAAAATTAGAAGCATGAAATTATCGATGAACGAGAAACAGGCCATTTTTAATAATTTTTTGGTGAAATTTTAACAATTTTAAAAGCCATTTTGAGGACTGGAGTTGCAAATTAGCTTAAAATATAACCACTGTGATACCTGCAGCAGATGACTGAAGCTGTATCCATCCTCATTCAAAGAAACAATCAAATAAACAGTTAAAATGAGCAGATTTGGGAGTTTTCCAGGTTCACAATGACACAGTGACGACAGCTCCAGTCTCTCCTTGTGACTATTCCTCCCCTCAGTCCCGTTCTGCTCCATTGGCTCACGCAGAAGTGGCTCAGGCAAATCTCTCCCTCCAGCCGCCCTGTGCTACAAATGAGTTTAGCTGCTCACAAATTAACTCCTCACAGCTTCACTTCAGCGCTGCCAGAACAAAACATGCAAAGCCTCATCTTTGGAGTTCATTTATGAAGTCTGAGTTCAGCTAAAAAAAAAAAAACATCTTATAGTTTAAAAGCGCCCGTTTTACGCTGTTATCATGTTGTTTCCTCATCACAAACGTACCTGGAGTTTTTGTTTCATTCACACATGTTTAACACACAAACCCTGCATATTTAAGCTGAGTTCTTCTCTCAAAAGGAAAACACTCGGTTCCACCTTGTGACGTCATGACGTGGTAATACAGGAAGTGCTCCACTGTGTTTGTAAACTCCACGCACCTTCGCTAGTCATTTCAGCTCTGGGTTTGCCGATTTCTACTGAACTAAAAAGGTAAAAAGGTAGATGTTAACTTGAAAACTACCACTTCGTGACATCACAACGTGGAGCAGAGCGTTTTGAGCTTTGGAAATGTAGACAGACTAATAATAAAGACGTGGGAATGAAACAAAACACAACTCCAGGTCTGTTTTTAATGAAGTAACAACATTATAACATGACTTAAAACTCACAAGAGTCAATTTTGTGTAATACAGGACCTTTTAAAAACTACTACTCCACCTTTTCTAGTTCTGTTCACTACTGCTGGGGTTGTGTCCTTGGGCAAGACACTTCACTCATATGTGGAAAAAGGGAAGGTTCGAAATATATTCATATTTCGAACCTTCCCTTTTAGATTAGTTAGATTTTAATCATCATTTTTGTTCTGTATTTATAGCGGAAGAGCTGTTGCCGTGGAATGTGCGCCTCCATCATTCACCCACAGTGGATCGCGCATACAAGTGGCCGAAACGCGCTTCCCTCCGTGGCCGGGCGCACCCTTAGGAGCTCCGTCACACGGGGGGAGCTCAGAGTATAGCCGCTGCTCCTACACGTCGAGAGGAGCGGCCGATGTGGCTCGGGCGTCTGCTCAGGATGCCCCTGGACGCCTCACTAGGGAGGTGTTTCCGGGCATGTTCCACTCTGTTCCACGCCTTGGGGTCCCACCGGAGGAGCTGGAGGACGTGTCTGGGGTGAGGGAAGTCTGGGAGTCCCTGGTTACACTGCTGCCCCCGTGACCCAGCCCCGGATAAGAGGAAGAAAATGGATGGATGGTTTACTATGGTTTAGATAGGGCTGTTACAATAGGACTTTTTAGGGTTATGGTTATTGTGGAGACGAAAAACATCACAAAGTTTATAATATAGACACCAAACAATTCACGTGATGCAATAGACTGTATGTTATTAGCTTTATAAAATCTAACATCTCAGAATGATAAAGTTAAAGCGACATAAACAGCCAGATACAAACACTTCATAATAATATAAATAAGGTTCACTATTTTGCAGCACAGTTTGAGATGAAATTACTTACTTTTACTACTAGAATTGTTAGCTGTGCTGTTTAAAATGTCGCATTTTTATTAGAGCTGCGCAGAGGTTAAAGATATTACTAGCTATTACTGTATTTTCTGGACTATAAGTCGCTCTGGAGTATAAGTCGCATCAGTAAAATAAAAAAGTGTAATAATGAAGAAAAAAACATATATAAGTCGCACTGGAGTATAAGTCGCATTTTTGGAGAACTTTATTTTACAAAATCCGAGACCAAGAACAGACATTTTATCTTTAAAGTCAAATTATAATAAAAACATCTGAGTATAAGTCGCACTCCCAGACAAACTATATAAAAAAGTGTGACTTATACTCCAGAAAATACTGAAACATGTTGCGTTCTTAGGTCAAAAAACTAGAATACTCCTTTTTGGCTTTTAAATATCTCCGTATTTGACCAATTAATCCTAAATACGCTGTAGTACTCACCCAGTGCTTTGCTGTTTAGACTTGGATATGAGTTTCCAATGCACCAGGGACTTGAAAATGAAAAATATCAAATCCAAATCATATCAAAAGGCTCAGTATAAAGTGTAAAGCTCGTTGTTTTTTTTCGACTGTCGACTTTCAAATATAGGACTGGGATGTTATTTAACCTTTTGAAGCTGAAACTTCAATGTTTTATATCAAAAAGCCTCTGTTCCTTTGGCTGTTCTGTGTAGTCTGCTGCTCTTATGAGACAAACAGAAGGATGGTAGAGTCCTGGTTTAGTCCTGGTTCAGATCTGGGAATCAGTCCTTACATTTAGTCCTGGTTTAGTCCTGGTTGAGTTCTGCTGTGCACTGAAAACTATATTCACTTCTCACATGTTTAAAAAGCAAAGTAAACAGTTTTGCTCTGGTATTTGTACTTTTAGACTGACTACTTCATCCAGAACTGCTTATATTCCTAAATACACGTGTTTGGATGATGGAAAAACAAAATGGACGATGTTTTGGTTGGACTCGGTCTGAAAATAAAGCCTAAATCTTCTTTAGAGGTGGTAAAAAGCATGAAGCACTCAGCAACAGAGCGACATCGATAACAGCACGAAATCATTTTAAGACTTTTATTCTGAGGCTAATTCGAGGTTTATTTACAGTACCGCTGAGTGTCCACAGGAGGCAGCGCGTGCACACACTGACCCTGAGTCTGAGGTTTTCTGGAGAGAGGCACAGAGCAGAGGAAGAGTGACCTGCAGCTCTCTGTGTGTGCACTCCTGCTGTGTGACTTTACACTGAGGGCGCACTCGTTAGCTGGACTTTATCTCACACACACACACACACAGACATAGACACACATACACACACAGATACACACACAGACAGACACACCCATGGACACATACAGACAAACGCATGCACACGCAGACACATTCACATAGACATACACATGCACACACTCACAGACACACCCCCACAGGCATATCCACATAAGCATATGCATACACACATTGACAGACGCACATACATAGACACGATCACATACACATGCACATAGACACACACTCACACATATACGCATACACACGCATACAGACAAACGCGCACGTACACACAAACACAGACACATGCACATAGACACAGGTATGCACACACACACACGCATAAACACACACACATATACACACATGCATACGTACACATGCACACAGAGACACACACACTTATAGACACTCATAAACCCACACACAGACACATGCATACACACACATGCGCATATAAGCACACACACTCACACATATACGCATACACATACACACACATACACACCCCAACGCGCACGTACACACACACACATAGACACAGGTATGCACACACACATGCATAAACACACACATATAGATACATGCACATGGACACAGATACACACATGCACACACATGCACATAGAGACAGACACACACACACAGACACACATATACATGCACATAAAGACACACACACACATATACACACATAAACACACACATATAGACACACTCACACACAGACACACGCATACAATTACACACATGAACATAGGCACACGCATGAACACACACACACACACACACACACACACACACACAGTCTTTCCTCCGGCTCAGATCTGCTCTAAACTCTTCCTCACTTCACTCTCTCAGATCCAGGGAGGTCCAACCTTCACCCTGCTGTTTATCCCCAACTGTAAAAGTTTTCTGTCGATTCAAGTTTAATTGACAGAGGACGGGACGGGAAGCTGAGCAATTTTTGGCAACAATAAAACAACTAGATACGCCCGATAACACAGTTTGACATAGACTGAGGTGGAAGAAACAGCCTTATAACGAGAAGGTTGGCTGTTCAAATCCCGGTGTAATGGTCTTTCTATGTATTTTTTTATCCAGATTGATATCAGTCTGCAGTTTGTTACGTAATAAGTTCATATTTGAGCTCTAGCGGGGAAAATAAATAACTTCTATGGCTTATAATTGGTTCATTTTGCCATTTATCTGTTGCAGCTCAGGCTTTTTAATGACACTATATATTTAAAACAACATTATAACATGGCTCAAAGCTCACAAAAGTCAATTTTGCGTAATACGGGACCTTCAAACTATCAGCATCAGAGAACGTTCCTCTCATTACTGGCCATTTGCGATTTAAAGTCTTCTCAACTTGGATTTTAGCTTGTGCCGCGCTAAAACTGAGGCCAAGAAAAACACTATGATTAAAATTAATGGCAAAAAAGGGTGTAATTTTGAAGCACTTGCACTGAACAGGCATGAATACACAAAGTCCACACAAAATGAGACCACCCGAGGTATAAAGCGTCAATACCGAGCGATTTCTTTGGAATACTTGTTTATTTGTGTCTTCTTAAATAGCATCGTCAAAAGAAGCTAATCGATGCTAACGCTAGCCGCTAAATGGAGAAGTTTCTTTCTTGTACAGTTTAAAGAGAGCGTCTGGAGAGTAATGGGAGCTGCTCGTTCACGGGTTAATCATCGACGGCTGTTACAGAGGGATCCAGGGGCAATTACTGAAGATTATGGTATGTGCACGTGCTTCTTGGAGGTCAAACAGGTGGAGAGTGGAGTGGGCAATCGAACGCGCGTACGAACGAGCTAGAAAAATGTAAATTATGGCTAAACTGTGTGAAATTGAAGTTATCAGTAATGACATCATACCAGAAATGAGCTAAAACAAGTCTGAAAATGTCTTTGAGTTGAGGTTCAAGTATTGCCGTAGATCAGGGGTGTCCAAACTATGGCCCGTGGGCAAAATGCGGCCCTCAGACCAATTTTTACGGGCCCTCAGGCTTTCAGTTGAACTGGCCCAATTGATCAAAATCAGTAGTTTTTATGGCAAATTTGAGTAATCCCACCAATATAACCTAAATAACATCACACTGCATTGTTCTACAGACCTAATATTAATATTTCAAGCCTTATTTAAAGTATGAAGTCTGAATTAGCCATTGTATTGACAACTGGCCCTCCGTGTCAAATATTTTTAAAGATATGGTCCTCGGTGAAAAGAGTTTGGGCACCGCTGAGGTAGACTGTATAAAGAAGTGGACTAAGTGAGTGTGACGTCACCCGCAGCGTTCGGCTCCAGTCAAATGAAGCTCATTGAAGCTAGGGGCCAAGTCATATATTTAGAACTCCGATTGCGAGTATCATAGCATCCAAAAAGCCAATCAGGAGCGAGGTTGTTAAAGGTAACGCCCCTTCCCGCCCACACCACTGGTTTAGCAGGGAGCGGGCGCTTAGCAACGCTGTCAATCAAACCTATTGCTAACGCTAGCATGATCAACCTCAGGGGAAAGAAGGAGCCTGATTTGTCTGTTATTAACGTTCATATCTTGATTTACAGACACAACAGTGAAATAAAAACATCAGGATCATGTAGAGCGGGTTAATACGAAAATTTAAGACAAAAATGACGACTCTGACAGCAGCAGTTAAAGAGAGACGGGTTAATTTTTCAATAGAAAGTGAATTGGAGCCAGAGTAGATGGCGCCAGAAGTGCACCTATGCTAACTTTCTATTTGTAACCATCAGCTAGCGTGTTAGCTGTGTCCATTTATATATAAAGTCTATGGTTCAGACTCACCTGTGATCTCTGTTGTTCTTCTGTCAGACCAAAACTAGTGGTGTTATGTGAGAATACAACATCTTTAATACCACTATGCCGCTTTAATACCACTATATTCATACTTATCTATTCAGGAAAGGTCAGACTTTTTTGTCAGCATCAATACCTGTTTTTCTACAACCCTATTTGCATTACATAACTCAACTACTGACAAGAAACCCAAGCAAAAGCCAAGTATACTTCTCACAAGAACAAGAACTTCATCAGACCAGGCTAATAGATCACCCACTCAACGCCCAGGAAATTACCACCGAATGGCGCCCTCCTTCGCCAGGCGTGATTAATTGATCCACAGACGCAGATAGGAGGAGGAAGAGGAGGAGGAAGAGGAGGAGGAGCAGGCAGGAAAAGTGCTGATGTGCTTCGGAAGAGAGAAGTGAAGATTGGAAAACGCAGTGGGGATTGGGCAGACTGCTCTGACCTTTTTGACTAATAATGAGAGCTGAATGCGGTAACATGCGGAAATGTCCTTGGTTTTTCTAATGCGGGAGCCGAAACACGAAGTGACACGAGCGCGCCGCGTGGATTCAATCTATCACCGTCCTCGCCAGAACGGGGAGGCAGGCGGGAAAAGGGTAAAAGAGAGGTAGATTAATGGGCAACTTTGGAAACTTACAAATAAAGTTTCACACTGGCGGAGCGACAATGAATGCACAACAAGTTAAGAACACAAAAGAAGGGAGTATTTAATGATGTCCTCGTGAATGAATGAGCTCGGCCTCGTAGACTGCTGGACATCATTCATGTTTAGCTGCTAATGGTAGTGTTAGTGTATAAAGCAAAAAGTCTAAGTAACTTACATGTCACTTCCAGGCACTCAAAGCACTTTACATCAAGGAATCACTCACCCATTCACACAAATATTCAAAGTACAGTGTACACAGACGCATGGTGGGTTAAGCGTCTGGCCTAGAGATCGGCTGATATGTGTTTGGTCATGGTCGATGGCGATACCGATTGTTTAGAATCCAAAGAAACCGATGGTTCTGCTGATGTTTTTGTGCTGATTTATAGGGGCCATTTTGATTATTTCCCCCAAATTATGTCATTTAAATATATACCCGTATTTTCCGGACTATAAGTTGCACTTTTTTCATAGTTTGGCCAGGGGTGCGACTTATACTTACTTATACTTGCGATTTATATGTGAACTATATGCTTTTTCTTCATTATTATGCATTTTTTAGCTGGTGCGGCTTATACTCCGGTGCTACTTATACTCCAGTGCTACTTATACTACAGTGCGACATATACTCAGGTGCGACTTGTACTACAGTGCGGCTTATACTCCGGTGCGGCTTATACTCCGGTGCGGCTTATACTCCGGTGCGGCTTATACTCCGGTGCGGCTTATACTCCGGTGCGGCTTATACTCCGGTGCGGCTTATACTCCGGTGCGACTTATACTCCGGTGCGACTTATACTCCGGTGCGACTTATACTCAGGTGCGACTTATACTTCTGGAGATATGGTAATCCTTTTTGACTGCAAACTTTTAAGAGCGCTGTGGAGTGTGGTTATGTCTTCGCTCTGAAGTCTTAAACGTAAACAAAACTTAAAGGTTTGTGTGTGTTTATGCAGCACGTCGGCCAAAATCAAATATCAGTCTGTGTTGAAGATTTAAGGCCGATCGTAGATATGCTAAAAAGTGCAAATATCAGCTCGTCGATGTCTAGTCTGGAACAATGACACATCAACAGTATTCATCTGTGGGAGCTGGAATCGCACCAACAACCTGTGGGTCGGTGGACTGACCGCTCAACCGAAGATGTTTACGTCGAGAGCGTCCATCACTTTTACTTCTTGGCTCAAAGTTTTCAAAAATAAGTCAATGACGTTTGAGTAATCTAATGTTTAAATGCAATAAGTTTTACGGGTCGTTTACGGCGAGGTTTCAGAGAACGCTGTGCTTCACTTTCTGCAAATTCTAGATCATTTTCAACACAAAACATAAGTGATTTTAATGTTCAGGACCACTCAAAATATCCTTACTATCAGCGTAAGGATATTGAAACTATTGAACCACATCATCATCTATGTATTAACAGCAGTGAAGTCTTTGGATAAAATATGAAACTGAATAATATCTACCCTACTTCCATAGCAACAGAAGGTTTAAAAAAGTACTCCAGTCGATCACTTTTAATAAAACACTCGCTGGGTTTATAATAGACAGATATTTACGTATGCCGTGTGTTCTCCAAATGTTCTGCGTGTGGTGTTGTATTACCAAGCCTGTAGTTCTCGTTCTGCGTTGGCTCTGTCGCTTTGCTGCTCTTTACTCAGCTCCTCTGTGATCTTCTTCTTCAGGGCCTCCTCGTCCACTGGAATATCCAAAACAAACACAAGCAAAAACAAAAGGGACATTTTAATGAACAAAAATACAAGAGGATTTGATACAGAAATGTAAACGATGGGTGAGATTGATGGATTGTTAGGATAATTTGGAATTCCAATATCAATTTTCAGTCCAGTTTACTTTGTTTTAGAAAAGAACATTTATTTATTTATGTATTTATTCATTTATTTAATTTGTACTTAATTTTAATTTATTTTATTTGTATGTATTTATTTTATTTTTATTTATGTATTTATTTATTTATTTTTATTAATTTATTTTATTTTTTTAAACTTTTTTAAGACAATGTACTTGATAGTCAATATTTTGTATATAATCAGGGCCGTCAACAGAATTTTGGGGGCCTTGGGCAAGAATCCAAACATGGGCCCCCCCTGTAATATTAATTAATAGGAAGAGGGTCCACTTCTGAGGCCTTTACAACTCTGGGGCCCGGGACAACAGACCTCTTGTCCTTCCCCTGTTGACTCCCCTGTATACACCTAAAATAGGGTTGGGCGATTTGGAAATAAAAATCAACTTGTTATATCCTTATCCTAATTGACGTATTTAGTTTATGTGTTTAGTGCAGCTCTATGGCCAAAAACAGACCCTTTCTACCACCCACTCCTCCTATTGGTCACCCTCTGTCAAGCTCTGAGTGAGTGACAGGTGTATTTAACCAATCACAGTGAAGAGGAAACGTTCTGACAGCGGATCCATTTAGTTACGTCTTAAAAGGCCCATTTTACGCTATTTTCTAATCAACGTTGTAATGTTTCCTCGTCACAAACAGACCTGGAGTTGTGGCTGAGTTCTTCTCTCAAACAGAAAACACTCTGTTCCACCTTGTGATGTCATCATGTGGTAATACAGAAAGTGCTCCACTGTGTTTTTAAACTCCATACACCTTCACTAGCATCATTTGGACCATTTTCAGCCCTCGAATTGCCAATCTCTACTGACCAAAATGTAAAATGTAGCTGTTAACTTAAAAACTACCAGTGGAACAGAGCATTTTGAGTTTTGAAAATGTAAACAAACTAATAATAAATTACTCAAACTCATGTGAGAATAAAACAAAACACAACTCCAGGTCTATTTTTGAGAAGGTAACAGCATTATAACAAGACTTAAAGTTCACAAAAGTCCATTTAGCGTAATATACGACCTTTAAAAGACTGAATAAAAAACACCAAGAAAACATGAATATTTAAGAAACTCGTGATATGAATTTCTGGCACAACGCCCAGCCAGAATCTAAAACAACAATTTCAGTCTCCATCGCTAACCCAGGACTATTTTGCCTTCGGTACTTTGAATGATTTGTTGAGTGTATTCTTTGTTCTTGCTTTGCGACTACACTCGGGCTCCGGGCTAGCATTAGCGCTACATAGCTGTGTCGGTGGAGATGTAACTGTCAAAAAAAAACTCCTAAACACCCATCAGAAAATATCCCCTCATATTAAAGTGAAATAGCTCCCTTCACTGGTGTCCAAAGCATCAACCTATCCGGGTATATTCACGACATGTGTGACTGCGTGTCTTCAGAGCTCTATCTTGGCAGGTAATTAACCATGAAAGTAAAAATGCCATGGCCGAAACGTGCTCTGAACACACAAGGAGGCCGCGGCGGTGCTAGCTAGGGGGGGAGTGTCTGCTAGTGTCAAGATTACTCCGTCGTTGCATTAGTTAGATGGGATAATCCTTATTGTCAGGGTCTATTATTAACTGGTAATTCTTGGTAACTGCAGGTCCAGCTAAAAGGGCTAAACGCTAGCACCAAAAGCTAATTCGAGGTAAATGACATTAACAATAGGAGGACAAAAAAGCAATGCATTTCTTAGCAGACGCGTTAACGCCACAAAACAGCACGTGCCAAGACTCATCGGGCCTTGTTCATGAAGAGGTTTTAGAAGCTAATTTGTACGTAAAAGGTCTGGTGACCGGATTTTCACTGTTCATTCTAGAGATCGACCGGTGTGTGTTTTTTCGTGGCCGATGTCGATACGATTGTTGAGAATACAAAGCGACTGATGGCTGATAAACTCAACTGATATTTCTGGGCCAATATATAGGGCCAATATTGATAATTTTGCCAGATTATGCCATTTAAATTTACTTTTTTTTAAATCACAAACCTTAAGAGAGCAGCGTATCACATTTAGCGCTTTGTTAAAGTGTTAAAATAAAGTTTTGTGTGTGTGTTCTAGGCAGCAAAGCGGCTAAAAACAAAATATTGGCCAGTGCTGGTGCTTTAAGGCTGATATATCGACTTTTTGACATATTGGCTACCGTTCCATCTCTAGTCTGTTCATAATCTGGGGGACTTTTTTTGTATTTTGGTCATTTTCACATTTGGTTTTCTGTATTTTAGCTAAACAAAAGGTAATATATTCACATCTTTACTGTTGGTGGGGTTCAAATTGGTCAAAAATGGGTGACACCTGGGACATTTCTTGTATAAAACAGGCACAAATCACTGGTTTTGGATAAATCTGCTGGGACAGGGGACACAGGGCTCCAAACTGGGACTGTCCCAGGTCAATAGGGGCGTCTTCTTATGAACATCTTTGCCATTCACACAATATTTTCTTAACTGAAAATGTTCTCCGGAAGAAAGAAAATCCTACGAAAACCCAGAAGCACTTGTAAGAACCAAAATTCAGCTGTTTTAGAATATTATTACTCTGATAATGCAACACAAAATTCAAATTCCTTGTCAAGATCCCAGTCTGCCTTGTGTTTTGTGCCGTTTTCCCCCCTCCCGTCTGCGTCAGAGCCTGACACATGAGACTGCTTGGCTCAGTCTCATGTTTTGCATTTGCTACTTTCCACCAAGTTGGATGTTTTTTTTTTTGCTCTTTGTCAGATCCCGCTCAGCTCCTCCGCCTCCGACCCAGCTCTCCTCGAACCTCACCCCCTCCGACCGGTACGGATTACCTCGTCTCTGACCCTGCTGCCCACGATCTACTCAAGGACGACTGCGAACGACCCCGCTCTCAACTGTCTGATCCATCTACCTTCATTTGCACATTACAATCTGTAAATAAACATTCTTACCCGAGTTCTGAATCTTTGGGTCCCCGTGTCAGTCGTTACAATATTCCTCCAGGATTGTAAATTAGACAGTTTCTTAAATTATTTCTTATAAAAATCTGACTATGTGATCCAACAACATTTATGAGGTCAAGCATGTGGTCCATTTGGTTTAACAGACTTCATATATACTATACCGTCCCAGTCCTCCCAGTGCTCTCCATATGGGTCCATGCATCTGATCACCACCCTGGACACCTCCACCCAGACCCCCTCCACCCCAAACCCCTTCCCCTCGCCATTTATCGCAGATCCGTCGCTCACAGATATGTTGAAAGAACTCGTTTATTTCATTAGGTCGGTGTTCATGTTTGGACGTTTTTAATCGCAGCTGAAACTCTAAAACAGCAGTAGTCTCCTCGTTTTTTTTTCCAAGCTTATATTGGCCACGTATGAAAATTCTGAGGGTGTTTCTTATTAAATACATATAAACTTTTATGTAAATGAGTTGTGGTGTTCGTATTAGGACGTTGGTGAATAAGACGTAGCGCTCATTTAAGAAGCAATCTGGCTGCTTAAGAACTGGCGCAGAGTTCTCCCAGCATCTTCTTAAAGTGGCAGTTATGAACATTTTTAAAGAAAACACTCATGAATGAGTCCCATTATTATAGCAATTATTTCCCAGGAGTCCTTTCTGCTGCCAACACTGACCAATACTTTCAACATTATTACACTGCTTTGCCGATATAAACCGCACCAAAACACTACTGGGATTTAGGAAGTAATATCTATTCTATTTGTTTGTTTGCTATTTCACATCAACAACTTAATCCAATTAAAGTGAGTTTTTCTATAGTAAGCCCAAAGCCAAACATGCAACATTTGAAATCTATATTCACAGCTTCTTAAAACCCCCTTCAGCAGAGAAGAAAGTACAAAGTTTTTGGGGTAGAGAGTGTTTTTCCTATTAAAAACAATTCTTGCCTTTAAATTACGTTTGCTCACACGAGTGGCGGCCACGTTCTTTGATCAGCGCAGCAAAATTAAGCCTTTTCAAATCCATCTAAGAAAACAAGAAAAATCCCCACAGCGGAAATAGTAAAAAATTTCAACTTCTGGGATGATTTGGGCAGAAGATATTAGCATTAAAATATTAGCAGTAGTTTATATTATATATTTTGGTATACAGAGCAGCGCAGTATGAAATTAGAAATGCTGACTCTCGATACGTAGATAAGTGAATGTTTGAACTATTACCCAAGAAATATCACAATGTTCTCCTCAACTGTTAACCTTGTAGCTCAAAAATGTTCTGAAATGCATGGGATTCTTGGATTAATTTAGCCGAAAAAAAAAGGGCGAACCACAGACACAAGGAGAATCGGGTAAGATTTTCAAGACTGCAGCGAAGAGACCGCACACCGCAAGCTAAAACATCATCAGCTGTTTCCTGTCTACAGTAAAACGCCTCACTCTGAGACTCTAAAGTGTTCCAAAGATCAGAACATTGTATTGCATTGTACTTTTACATAAGACACAAGTCAAAACTGTGAAATGTGCTGCAGCAGTTCAGATAAACGCTTTTAATGCACAGAAGGCTGAAGATAAACAACACAAGAAGTAGAGTCGCTATTGCTAATCTGCAGCAGCTTCAGCCTGATCCTCGCTGTGCGGATGTAAACAGACACACATGAGCGTCTACTCTCACGTTTTTACTTTTAAAGAACACTTCAAACTTGATAATAGCGCTGTCGTCTGTGGTTATTGACTCGGGGTCTAATGGATAATATGGACGAGAATGCAGCAGTTTAACTTCGCAACTTTACAAGAGCTGAGTAATAAAGTCGTCTCATTCTTTTCGCCATTTCCTGAGTTTGTATCTCACGTCTCTGTGTCCGTCACTCCTCTTTTATTGGCTGTTGCCGTGGTGTGTTTTGTGTGTTTTTTTTGTGTGACAGAGAAGCTCGAGAGTCGCACTGACGCCACACACGAGGAGCGCGGCGGATTCAAAAATCGCATACGGAGATCCAAAGTCGTGGAGAAGCGAATCGGTTCCTAAATCGAGCAAACGATCCCGTCAGACATGTTTAAAATCTGTACTGTGAACTGAACACTAATTTGAAAACTTAAATAACAATCGAACTGCAATACTTGTTAGAAAATTTTCGACGACACAAAAAAAGTACTTTCCATTTCATTTGACTGTGGAGCAAATAAAGGTTTTCTTAACTTGTCAGATTTGTTTTCCATCAATGTTTTGAGCTGGATATTTGTGTCTTTTTACTTGAATCATTCAATCAATCACATATATTTATACAGACATTTAAAAATAAAGCCGCGTGTTAATGTTGCAGACCGTAGTATCGGCTCAAACTGTGTCAAACGCCAACAAATAAAAACCAAGTGTTTAGTAAAGTTTCAAAAGTAATTCTAAATTTGACCGAAAACAGTGGTTACGCTAGCACTTTTTGGTCGAGGTCAACAATGCGGCAGCTGCTTTTTGCACCCCCTGAAGGCGACGGAGAGAAGCGCGATCCAAACCCCGGAACAGAGAGTTACAATATTCAAGTCTCGACGTTATAAAAGTATCGATGGCTTTTTCAAAATCTCTGGCAGGGAGGTAGACTTTAAGTTTGCTGAGGGATTTGAGGTGGAAACAGCTCGACTTGACAACTGTATGTTTTTTGAATGTAAAGTTATTTTCCGTGATCATCCCAAGGTTCTGCGCAGAGAAGTGGCAAAAGGCACTGACGCAGTTGTTAACCCTTTAGCATCAGAAACTATCGCCACCGATAGACTCGTGTTTGGGGACTTTCCATTACCGTAACTCTGCAATCAGTTGAGCGAGGACACCAGAGTCAGCAAAAGCAGCCATTTCTGTATTTTTGTTTGTTCAAACTAAGAAAATCCATCCAAAAGTGAATTTCATTGAGACACTCCAACAAGGAATGACTGAAGTGAATCTTTAGAACTAGGCTTAAGTGGAATATACATCTGCTAGTGATCTGCGTACATGTGGAATACAGACCTTGGGGAAGCAAGTACAACGTCCATTCTACAACTAAAGGCGTGCAAATATTTGATCAGACAGGTATCATGTACTGGCCCAATCTATAAACGATCCACAAATTTACAACTACTACTTATGTGAGCCAAGATCAATCGATCCAATCCAATCCAATGCATTTATAAAGAAAATGGCAGTCAATACCTGCTGGAGATCCCCAGAACCAAAAGGAAACAGTGGGGTGACCGTTCTTTTTCTGTGGCTGGTCCTAGACTTTGGAACTCTTTGCCCCTGGAGTTACGCCCAGTCACTACTTTGTCCCTGTTCAAAGCCAAAGCTAAAGACTCATTTGTTCACGATTGCCTTCAACTAATGACTGTTTTTATTGTTTGTTGTTTTGCACATAGAATTTTTGTTTTGTTTTTTTTACATTTTACATTGTACATTTTACATTTTAATGCACTTGAAAAGCACTTTGGTTCAGTTTTTGCTGTTGTAAAGTTTGATTGATTGATTGAAAATAAATGGTTCAAGAGGGGAGTTAAAGAAGCAGTTTTGGCTAAGTAAGACAATCCATCTTTGAAAAGGAATGGGGGCCTTAGACACATCTATCTCCTATTTATAACTCCATCCTTAGACCTATATCTAAACAAAGGAAACAATAGGGACAGCCAGTATGCAAACAGGTGTGGGAGCCTGAAAGATTATGCGAAGAATGACTCAGTTCAGACACAGTTCACAGTTGTGTAGCTCAATAGATCTGTAAACAAAAGTGTCGTTAGCTTCTCCGTTCAGACAGATATAAGACAGTGTCCAGCAGTGATCTGACCAGAACTGAAGAAGCGGCTTGAATGAACAGCGAAACATCTTCACTCCGTCTTTACATAATACAATTTTTCTTTTAATATGGATCACACAGACATTTATCTTGCATATTTTATGAACATCAGACAGTTTCTAAAGTGCTGTATGACAAATAAATACAGTAAAATAAAACAAATAATGAATAGTATTACAATACGTAAAGCTAAAAATGGTAAAAACAGTAGAATAAATCAAATCAAGTTAAAAAAAAAAGGACTCATGGCTCACGCGGTGTTAAAATCCAGAAAATAAAAGTGGGTTCACGTACGCAAACATCAATATCATGGTTCAAAAGAACGTTTTTGTCTCTTTAATGGGGTTACTTTGTTCACTTTTGTTGCTTAAATACATCACGACATATTACATTATTAAGTTTTAGAAGCCAAGCTCGTTTTAAACTTTTTTCCCCTCCTCGTACAAGTTTTATATATTCATTTGGTCTGATCAATAGTAAAAAAATGTAAACGCAGCACTTAGGGTCAAAACCAGACGGCTACGCTCTGTCTGTGTATAATTTTAAAGCATTTTATCGATTGTGAACCCGGAAATCTGTCGCGCTATTAGCAGACTGGGAGTTGTAAGCTTTACTGTGATGTTGAAACTCGGCTTTGGCTCCTGAAAGTTGTAAAATGAGTTAAGGAATAATAGAAAATGTGGATATATGTAAATTGCTAGGTGCTCGGCTTCTGCGGTGAATATAGTAAAAGGAAAAAGCGTTCACTTATTCCAAACTGCTTTTATTAGGACAATCTGGCAGTAAATGTGCTTAGAAACTCATTGCGGTGAAAAAACACTGCAAAATGTTTAAGCTTAACTACTTCTGGTTGTCACAATGTTAAAGCGGCGCCATTGTGCTTGTGTCGGGTCTATGGTTGTAATCTATGACACCTGTGGATCGTTATGTAAACATTTGCACATTTTAAATCAGAATATCCATCTAAAACAACTTAAAAAAAAACAAGTTCGCTGACTTCTGTGTTAGAAAACTGCAGTGTCTGATGGGAACTGACGTCACACGGCGCTGCGTAGCTGTTGGCTCCTCCTATGGACAGCTGCACGTGACACATTTTGAGTTTTTTTTTTTCCAATCGTACCACAACAACGCAACACTTCTGAATCCTAAACGTATCACCGAATAAGAAAATGTCAAGATCCCAGTCTGTCTGTGCTGTCTTCCTCCTTTCCTTCTGTGCCTGGCACCCTTGGCTCCGCCCACTACAAACCTGCAGCCAATCAGTGACCGAGCCTCTACCTCTGGAGTCCAAAGGGATCGTCAGTGTATCCTCTGTGGTACAGTCCTGCTTGGCTCAGTTGTTTTTTTCTGGTTATGATCATAGTACTCAGTTGGCGTTTCTCGTGTTGCACCAGATCACGTTTCTTGGACCCGCCTTGCACCTCCGCCTCCGACCCAGCTTCCTACGACCAGTTCGAACACCTCAGCCTCCGACCCAGCTACGTATGACCGGTTCAAGCACACCTCAGCCTCCGACCCAGCTTCCCACGACCGAATCGAGCACCTCAGCCTCCGACCCAGCTTCCTACGAACGTATCGAGCACCTCAGCCTCCGACCCAGCTTCCTACAACCTTACTCCGAGTCTGTATCTTTGATCCCCCAGACATTACGACAGAAAATAAACCTGAATAACGAAATAAGTACATAAACGAGGGGATTGATCTGCGATTATACCTTGCACAAACATGCACAAATCACTCCAAATACAACTTTGAGGAAAGGAAACAACTATAAAACATGATTAAAATCTCTATTAGTGGACCTATTCTGCAACGTGGACTTTTTTAGAGACGTTAAAGCCAATAGGAGGTCGTGCTGGAATACATTTTATTTGGGTATTTGTGATGCAATGCAAATGTTATAGGATTTCCGTCCATTTCAGCCAAATAAACAAACTTTGAAAAATGCAGACACTAGAGCCAACTGATACTGACACCCACAATCTGCGTATATTTATACCTCTCCCTCCTGTCATTCCCATGCATTTTTCATAAACCTCCCCAATAAACACGTCAACAGAGTAAAGACTATTCTCTCAAGTCGCATTGGCTTTCAACACTGCCACACTATAGTAGTCAGTCTGGGATTTTTTTGTGTGTGTGATTTCCACCTTCCCCAGACTTCAGTTCTCTGTACAAAAGGGCATAAAACAGGAGGCTGGACAAGTGGCAGGTACAGCTTCGGAAAGAGCAGAAGAAAAACGCGTAAACTCTGGGGGAGACTGACAATTGACAACGATTTGCAGAGCGTAGGATCCTCAAAGAGAGACACGGCTGTCACCTACTGTCCTCTGCGAGCACAATAATATCCATCACGGTGACAGCACTCGGAGGAACCTGGGTGTAGCAGCAGAGGAGAGCTTAATTACAAGTGTGTTGGAGCCGGGGGAAACGGGAGGATGACCTGTACCATGCGTTTGGGAGATATGTAAGTAATTTATGTTGTATGTTACGCGCCATTGAATTCAAAAGGGGCACTTCAGGACTGCCTGTTTACACTCAAATATAAGAGTTATATCAGTGTGTTTAAGAGACTGGAGCATGGTTTTAGATTATTTTGACAGATACGATATGGTTTTAGCACTTCAATCACACAAAAACACACACAAAAATCACAAACATTGGTGCGAGAACTTCCATTGGGAATGCACAATGATAGTAGATTGAACACAGGACAAAGTAGAAGGTACAGGTAGTGGTGGAAGAAGTACTCAATTTTGTTATTTAAGTAAAAGGACAGATGTCAACTGGACAAATCGTTGTAGGAGTGAAGATGTTTCGCTGCTCGTCCTTCAGTTCTGTCCAGATCGCTGATGGACAAGGCCTTATATCTGTCTGAAGAGAGGGAGTAACTACACTGAAACTGTAAACACCTATTGTCTCCAGTTTCAGCCTTAATGACTGTATTCAACCTGGAATAGTCCTATTGTTTCCTCCTCTTTGTTTCTTTTTGTTTGCTTTGGGTCTGAGGAGGGAATTGTAGATCTGTGTATCTGAGTTTATGTCTCAGGCCTCCATTCCTGTTTAAAGAAGGATTGTCTTTCCTAACAAAAATAGCTTCTTTAACTCTCCTCTCAAACCATTTCTTTTCTCTGGCTCAGATCTGAACCTCACTCTCTTCAAAGGAGTGGTTAGTGTCTTTGAGATGGAGATGGACAGCAGACTGGGGTCCTGAGCTGCTCTCACGCCGATGTTGGTACATTCTATTTAGGCTGAAACTGGAGACAACAGCTGTTTACAGTTTCAGTGAAGTTAGCTCCTCCCTTCAGACAGATATAAGCATCATCATAGACCACATCTGTAAAAAAACGAAACAAAGACTGTACTTTCTCCGTCGCCTCGGATCTTTTGGAGCCACTCGTCAGATCCTCCTACTGTTCTATACTGCTGTTATCCTCAGTGTGCTGCAGTACTGTAATACTGTGTGGTACAGCTGCTTGTCCACATCTGTAAAGTCTGGACTTAAACACCTGATCAAGATCTGTTCCAAGACTGTGGGTCAGCCATTAGAAGGTCAGTATGAGGCTGACTATCACAATAACACAATACGACTGGCAAGAATCATCATTTCTGACTCTAATCATGTTTTGAACTGTGAATATGCAATGCTTGCTTTAATAAGGTTAGGCTGAAGCATTCTTTTGTTCATCAGTCAATCCTTAAAATAAACAAGGAGCTTAATCCATAGCTATCGAAGTGCTAGAAAGTGAGTAAATGTATGTCACTTGAATTAATGTTTGTATAGTGTTTGTGTCGCATGTGTGATGTTAATGTGCAGTAACGGAGCCACTGTTTTATGTGCAAGACAAATTTCAGTATAATACAATAAAGTATTATCTATTTATCTATAAGGCAGTGTCCAGCAGTAATCTGACCAGAACTAAAGAAGCGGCTTGGACGAGCAGCGAAACGTCTTCACTCTTACAACGATTTGTCCAGCTGACAGATTTAAACTTCGTCTTTTGCTACAGATACTGAAGCAAAAAACAAAAACAAAACTAAAACTCAAGTAAAAATATCACATGAAAAATCTACTAGTAAAAGTATTAATTAAGGTACCTGTTTTAAAATGTGCTTTAAGAGTAAAAGTATTTCTCACAGATTTTGAGTTCTAATAGCTGAGATGTAGCAGTTTTTATTTGTTGTTATATTTTTGTTTGCTGATTTCATGAATATGTTAAAAACTAAAACTAAACCCCTCAGCCTTTTGAGCAGGTGTCAAGACAATAATAAAAAAAAAATACTTTAACTTTTCAGTCCTGTTCAAAAATGTAGTGGAGTTGAAAGTACAGATACTGTTCTCGGATGTAGTGAACTAAAAGTAAAAAGTATCCAGTGTACTTAAGTACAACTTTTAGGTATGTGTTCTCTACTTAAGGACAGTACTTTACTACTACTTCTGCGACTGGTAGAAGCAGGACAGGGGCAAACAGGACCGGGGCTGGAGCAGGACAGGAGTTGTTATATTTTGTCCTGGTATTTCACTTTAAATAACATATATAAAGTACTATCGTGCATTAACCTATAAATAAACTGACATATTGCACAAATCCTAAAGTACTGAAAGTATTGCTCCTTTAAATGACTTTTTTACTTCATTTAGTCAGTTCATTGAAATTGATGGCGCCATAGTCGACCAAAATTTTGTATTAGCCTATAATCCCAAAAAGATTAGCAGACTAATGACTTTTTAAGGACAAGCACAAAAAGTGAAGTCATATTAGCCATCTTGAGATTTGTGAGTGAATTGTGAGTTTACTCTTATTTCACAGACAAATACACTATTTACTAGTATTTATATGTATATAAATATCTGCAGCATGACCATAGGCTGTATATAAAGATGCACATAGCTAACGTGCTAGCCGCTACGTCCCAAATAGGAAGTGATCACGGGCTGCGCTTCCGGCTCCACGACATCTTTTGGTTGACTAAGAATTTCCTGAGTTAGCCACAGCTCTAGTAAGTAATTTAGTTGAGTTTATTCTTTAATTATCAGGGACCGTGAACAAATCTTACAAAAGAAAAGATGATTTGTATCAGATTTAGCTACTACTTAGCGACTTTCTATCTGCAGGTGCACACAGAGGAATTGAAAAAAACTCGACTGATACTCAGATGCAACTTACATGTGAAATATATGTATTTTTTTCATTATTACACATTTTTTGGCTGGTGCGACTTATACTCCAAAAAATACGGTACATGCACCAATCCAGCTTCTTCCGTTCTGATACTGACGCCAAGCTTTAAGTAACTGCCAAACAGCATTTATTTCCTGATTTTGTACAACTTTTATAACCAACAGTGGTGGAACAAGTACTCAATTTTGTTAAGTAAACGTACAGATTTTTCATGTGGTATTTTAACTTTTAAATACCTGTTTAAAAATGCGCTAAGTACTCTTACTTTTTACAGTTTAAGTACAAAGTTTGAGATCTGATAAAGCTTCAAATGTAGTGATTTTGATAAAGATTTGTGCTGAATTTTGTTCAACAGAAACAATAGAATTTTGTTTCCAAGCTTTTATTTGTATATTTTTCTTTGCTCAATCTATGACCTTGAGAAAAATAAACCCATCAGACTTTTCAGCAGATCTCAAACTATAACAACAAATACTTTTACTTTTCAGTCTAGTTCAAAAAATGTAGTGGAGTAGAAAGTACAGACACTGCTCTCAAATGCAGTGAAGTAAAAGTACAGTACTTCACTACTTTTACTCAGTTACGTTAACTATCAGGGACCGTGCACAAAACTTACAAAAGAAAAGTTGATTTGTACCAGATTTAGCTAGTTTCTATCTGCACGTGCACATAGAGGAATTGAAAAAACATGAACGTAAATCAGTATAAACTATTCAGAAGTTGTTTATATTTTGCCAGAAGTGATGATACTGTTAGGGATAGAGTAGTCGCAGTAGTAGCAGTAGTATTATCACTTGTGGAGTACTGGTAATGTTGTTGAAAAAGATTACTCAAAGGTAGTACCAATAAAAATAACTGCATTGTAATAGTGGTAGATGATTAACAGAGAGACTGGGAGCAGAACAAGAATCAGGCAGTGTTAGTATGAGGTAGTAGTAGTAGTGTTAGAGTACTTTTTGTATGCTGTAAATGAGCCTATATAATAAAACCAGTGTCATTTAAAAGGTACAAAAGGTTATTTTTCTGGTGGAGGGTCTACCATCTGCACGTCTCCACGAAGATGCCAGGAACGCACCTGTAATGGCATTAAACTTAAAAATCTCACACACATGACTTGATTTATTTATTTTTCTTTCTAGATATTTCTGTTTTAAGTCAAGGAAGCAAATCAAAACGCACAAAAGTCTGAAAAACGAATAGGTAGGCACTCATTCATTCATTCTCTACAGATTTGACTTTTAACTTTGGCCTTGTGGCGTCACCTGCTTCTCTCCATGAAGGTAGTTAAATTTAATGCTATACAGTGGAATTTCACATTTCGCAGCCAAAGCAACGTCATCTCCATGTGGACAAGCAAGTATCGGACCCTCAGAGTACTTACGTTGACCAAGGACCTGTTGCCTTGACTGTTTACTTTCCGTTATCAGCTAAATCGTCGACTCAAACGCCCTTTGCGACGAATACGAATTCCTACTTCCTGTATTGTCTACAACCTTCACGTCGCCGTATTAAAAGTAGCATTTTTAGAAGTTCGCTCACGGCTCAAACCGCTCGTCGGGTGGCGTACGGACTCTGGGTCAGCCTGGGAACCGCACCTGACGTGATAAATACTGTCCGGAGGTTCTATTGGGGTCGCGCGCACTTCCACATCGGCTAAACCGGCCGCCAATCCCGACTAGGACATGTAAATGGTAAAAAGATTAAAAACTCATCATCTTTTTCAACGCGTCGCCCTGTGATTTGAACGTATAAAGAATCAGACGCTGAACCCGGTGGAAAAACCCATAGAATGAGAAAGAGAGGAGGAGGAGGAGGAGGAGGAAAGGAGGAGGAGGAGAGTCTATGAAGGTAGACTCGATAATAGACACAGGCAAATTGCGTTTCTCATCAGGAGTTTCATTAACCCTTAGACCCGCTTGGAGGGCATAATCTGTAACATTACCACTTGCTCACGTACCCACCGGCGCGCGTTGGGTTTTGTCACCACACACCTTTCACAGTGTTCAAACAGAGATTAAGGGAAGAAGACGAAGAAGAAGAAGAAGCGCCAACAGCCGGTCTCCGTCTTGACAACGAAACGCAAGCAGGATCCAGGGCCTGTGGTGGTGCTTCAAAGTTTACCCAGGCCCGGCCGCATAAATGTCATCTGATAAAAGTTAATCAGAGTTGAACGTACAGACAGTGAGGGGTAATGTAAGGGATACTCATTAAAGCCATAGTGTGTAATTTCACTCAAGATTGGAGAAAGGGTCCGCAGGCTCTACACTCAGCCTGCACATCTGCTGTTGGACAATTTATTAATCCGGCCCTAACGAATTTCTCGAGCATTTCCTGACTGCTGTAATATTGGCTGAGAGGAATCGAATGTTAATGTGTTTAAAGGTGGATTAGGTAACTTTTTAGGAGGGTCCACCACCACCGATTGTCACCATGGAGACGGTATTGCGGGAGGAAGTGCTGGCCCTGGATAAATTGAAGAAAACAGATGGATGGATGGAC
This sequence comes from Periophthalmus magnuspinnatus, assembly GCF_009829125.3. NCBI lineage: Eukaryota > Metazoa > Chordata > Actinopteri > Gobiiformes > Gobiidae > Periophthalmus > Periophthalmus magnuspinnatus. Next base: position 15,148,357 of record NC_047137.1, read on the forward strand.
CGTTTCAAACTATTAAAACATTAACACTACACATCAACATAGATATAAACTGTATATTTCCACGGAGACTCCGATGTGATGCCTACAGACTGAGTTACAAGTAAGATCTGTGGAGAGGTAACCCGCAAAACAGTAAGATACGTTTTAGCGCTCCCGAAAGAACAGTTATGCAGTGTACTTTTAAGATTAAGGTACACGGTCACGTCAAATTTACATAAACTTCCTGATTCATTCACATTGCTTGATTGTGCTTTAAATTTCTTATCTATAGAACACAAGTCAAACTCAAGGCCCGGGGGCCAAATGCGGCCCGCCATGTCATTTTATGTGGCCCGTGAGAAGGTAAATTAAGGCTTGACTGTCATTTCTATGCTGCTTTAAAGTGTGCATTGACAATAAACTTATGAGATTTTCCCAACAAGTGACACTGAGAAATATTTGCAAATGATCATCCCAAATTGTTTAGGAAGAAAAAAAATTGTCGGCGTGGAAGACATTTTCAAGGCGCTAAAGGTGAATACAAGTTTGTGCTTTAAGGAGAAAATCTGTACGTTTTTTGTGTTATGAGGCGCGGTCGGTACAATCTACGTCGACATTTTGACACCAAACACGGAGCTCAGTATGAAAAAAGTGAGTCTGCGAGAAAAACAACAAATTGTCCAATAATTAAAAGGCTAAAAAAGTCTGTTTTTGAAGCAGAGCTGAAGGTTCTGACCAGATACACACTTTTAAAAATGTCAGTTTACCAGGAAATACACAGTTACACGGAGTTACACAAGACACGTAATATTTGCAACTTGAATAAATAATAAAAACAGAAACAGTTATTTAACAAGTTTAAAAGTAGTTACATTTATTTTACATGACATTTGTTTACATTTAGTGATATTTATCCTGCCGCACAGTTACATCTGGCCCTTGATGGCGGCCATTTTGCTGATGTGGCCCTCGGTGAAAATGAGTTTGACGCCTCTGCTATAGAATGTTAACTCCCACTGCTCGAGTAATATAAAACACTGGTGCTTTGACCCTGGTACAATCTCACCCTGTTCTGCCTTTAACCCGAGTGTTTTGATGTAACCGACTATAAAGATCTACAGAACAAGAAACCGACAGAAAATGTTAATGCCTGTGTGAGAAAAGTGTATAAAGTGTGTGGTGAGGGGTTTTACAGCTGCAAAACATATAGAACAATGTAAAAAATAAAGATGATACGTCGTGGATTTCGCCTATTGCGGGTTATTTTTAGAACGTAACTGAGGGACCACTGTATATTGTACATAAAGGGGAGAAATTTTGAAATATGTATGATAAAAATCGATTTAAAAATACTGCAAAAAACTAATATAAGTCGCAACGTCGCAGGGTCTAAGAACTTTTGTTTATGTGTCCATGTCCATTTAGTTTGTAAGAGTTTCTGTGTTATTTTTTCACGTTGTATCTCACTGTTTTGGTTATATTTTGCTTTCTTCCGTTTACGTATATTGTTAAAAAGTTCAATGCGTATTTGAATTGTGATCTTCCAAAAATCACACGATAGTACGAGGGTCATTCAATAAATAAGGTGAATTTTTCGGTATAAGGACTTTTAATACAGTTAGAAGCTTACTTTTTTATTTGCTTTACTTGTTTTTCACATGGATTTAATTTCTTTTGCAGATTAAAAAAAAACGTTGAGAGTTTTGGCGATTAACAAAGATGGCCGACCAAGAAGCTCCAGGATTGAACAGTGGTCAGTTATCAAGTTTTTGGTTGCTGAAGGTGCAAACCCGTTGAAATTCATAGGAGAATGTCAACTGTGTCTGTTTTTTAATCTGCAAAAGAAATTAAATCCATGTGAAAAACAAGTAAAACAAACAAAAACAAAAAAGTAAGCTTCTAATTGTATTAAAAGTCCTTATACTGAAAAATTCACCTTATTTATTGAATGACCCTCGTAAATAGTAAATGGTCACCAAAAAAAACCCTTAAATTTCCAAATAAGGATATGAAGAGATATTTCTGCAGTTTTGTGGATAATAATTTTACATTTGTCTAATGCTTTAACCAGATTTTGCCTATTTCGGGTTGTACTGTTATCACTACGTGTTGGATACAATATGTATGTGAACGCAGATCAACAGCAAGCCAAACTCGGTTTTCACGAGCCAGGAAACTGAGCGTCTTGCTCCTTTAATACGGTCTTCAGGACAGCTTACAATTCATTACAATTGTGGTGTGAAAAGCTCGAGTGAAACTGGAAAAACAAACAAATAAATGTACATTAGCATCATTACATAAAGTACATGTATCAGAAAAATAGCAAACTTTACAAACTGCTGCTTTAAGGAGTCACACTACGTTTTTTCGTGATCTTTTCATATGCTAATTAGGTCGTTAATACGCACGAAAATAGGCATGGCTATGCTAATACATAGTGCTCCTGAGCTAGCAAGATCATGGGCTAGGTCTAATGTCTGTTAATAACATGTGCTGAACCAATTTCCACAACAGGGCAACTTATAAACTAATTGAAGTCACTAAATACACATTCAACTTACAGCCATTGCTTTCGTAGATGTAGATAAGATTTTAAACACAAGATGAGCAGCTCTGGACATCAACAAGGAGGCTTATTTTAACACGTTTTTATCTAGCTGAATTCTCCTGCTGTTACCCATAATGCACTGTGACCACTTCCTGAGGCCTTCAAAATAAAACACAAGTAACCCAAAACTAGTGTATATAGTAATTATTTTTAACAAAATGGCTGTCTTAAGCATGAAATATTAACCAATGAATTATAATATACTAAATTATTAACATTACAAAATTATTATGAACTTTTTCTGAAAGTAACTTTACTGTGGGCAGAACAGGGGTTATTTTTAGAACATAAACCCCACGATAAACGAGGGATCGCTGTATTTTATTTGCGCTCTGGGTTCTAAACAATCAGAAATCGCCATCGAGCATGAAAAAACCCAACATATCAATCAATCTTTAGTTAAATCTAACGCGTAACCGCAAAGAAACGTCCAGAAACCCATCATAATCCCTCAAAATTGGGATCTGAAACAATATAATCACGATTCAAACTCCCTGTAATAAATGAACCAACTCTGAAGAACGACACCAGCTCATAGATTGATCAAAAAGTGATTCGCTCTACCTGAACGCTCCCTTTTGTCTTTTCAAGTTTTCCCATTTCAGTTCAAATGGAAGACGTGTTGAAACAGCCTATCAGTCCGGCGCCGTGTGTGGGCTTCGCCGTATGAATATTTATAGCAGATGGTAGACCGTGTAGGAGGCCTAACCTTGACTGCGGTGTAATCAGCTCCGCACATTGTGACTGGGGGCATGTTTTAAAAGGCAGACCTACTGAGAACTTCACTCAACTTCGCAACTATGGACGCACACAAATCACACGCAGCTCGTTATGGGTTTGAACGAGCTGAGAGGAGAAGTACAGGCTGGATTGTTGCCTGGGATCATACACTGTACATATAAATGGACATAGCTAATGGACGTAGCTAACCTGCTAGCCTGCTCCAAATACAAAGTGAGCCTCGTCGTTTTGGTCTTAAATGTTGGTATTAACCCGCTCTATTTCACTTTTGTGTCCGTAAATCAAGATATGAACATTAAAAACAGACAAATCAGGCGCCTTCTTTCCGCTAGCGTTAGCAACAGGCTTGATTGACGTCGTTGCTAAGGGCTCACTCCCCGCTAAACCAGTAGTGCGGACCGGAAAGGGGCATTACTTTCAACAGCGTCGCTCCAGATTGGCTCTTTGGTTGCTATGATACTCGCAGCCGGAATTTTAAATATGGATCTCGGCTCCAAATTAGCCGCTATAACTGCTAGCGTCGATGAGCTTCATTCGGCTGGAGCTGGACGCTACGGGTGATGTCACATTCCTCGTCAATACTTTACAAAAATATGAGTTTGGTCACCGGTGAACCTCCTCGTTTTCAAATGGGCGTGATTGACAGGTGGATTAGCCAATCGGGGAGACACACGGTCAGTCCGTATCGGAAAAAATAAAGAAAAAAGTATCACAAGTGGCTGAAACACTCTGAGGTGAGATAAATGTGATTTTATTTGTAAATCACAGGTGACCAATGCGCTACTTCGTTTCACATGTGTCACTGAAGAAAACAAAAAACAGATGGGACGATGATGTTTGTCCGGGTTTAAAATGCAACAAAAGACGTGGGACCAGACTTATATCAATCTGTATAAGAAGTAAACAAAGAGATGAGTCTGAATGATGCCAGATAAACCAGATTGATCAACTAATAGGACTTCAGGACAGTGTGCATCTGTCGCCATCTGCTGGTGTGGAGCTAAAGGGTAAGAAGCTGCTTTTAATCTTTAATTATTAAGAGTATTGATCTTAAATGTTTGTATCTTTGTACTTTTTTAAATTGTTCTTCTATGTAAAGTGTCTTTGAGTGTCTTGAAAAGCACTATATAAATAAAATCTATTATTATTATTATAAGAAACACATGGAATCTGAAGGAGGTATTAATAGGCCTGTAGTTGGAATATTTTTGGCGTCTTTGTTATTGTTTTAATGGCACAATAAGATTTAAAAAGTACCGTATTTTCTGGACTATAAGCCACACTTTTTTTTCATAGTTTGGCCGGGGGTGCAACTTATACTCAGATGCGATTTATATGTGAAATATACTTTTTTTTCCCCTTCATTATTATGCATTTTTTGGCTGGTGCAACTTATACTCCAGAAAAAATACAGCAGACGAAACCCAGCTTCTTCATTTCCGATGCTGATGCCGAGTCTTTAGCTTTAAGTAACTGCCAAACAGCATTTATTTCCTTTAAACAAAAGTAAAACAAGACAAAACTGATTAAAATGTGTTATGTCGCTGTTAATTATCTCTCAAGTAACTACAGAACAACTTCGTACAACTTCTATAACCAACAGTGGTGGAACAAGTACTCAATTTTGTGAAGTAAATGTACAGATAATGGAGCAAAATAAAATACTCAAGTAGATTTTTCATGTGATATTTTTACTTTGACTTAAGCAATAAAATACCTGTTTAAAAATGGGCAAAATACTTTTACTTTTTACTGTTTAAGTACAAAGTTTGAGTCAAATAAAGCTCCAAATGTGGTGATTTTGATGAAGATTTGTGCTGTATTTTGTTCAACGGAAACAATTGAATTTTGTTTCCAAGCTTTTATTTGTATATTTTTGTTTACTCAAACTACGACCTTGATAAAAATAAACCCATCAGACTTTTCAGCAGATCTCAAACTATAATAACAAATACTTTTACTTTTCAGTCAAGTTCAAAAAACGTAGTGGAGTAGAAAGTATAGATACAGCTCTCAAATGTAGTAAAGTAAAAAAGCATCCACTGTAAAATTGACTTTAACTATACTATAACTTTACTACTTTTACTTAGATATGTCCTACCACACATTCACAGAAACAAGCTTGGTGACACATTTTGCTCAAAAACACAAGAAAAACAGCAAGTCTGCGCAGTACGGGAACTGAACAGAGTTAGTGAACATATATTTCCACTGTACGTCTTTAATAGGACTGTAAAAATGTAAATCACAGCGATGCCGTGTCAAAATATCAAGAGTTGGGGCTTTGACGTTCAGATCTGTCCTTTGTAATATCATTATCATTGCGTTATCTGATAAAATCCACTCTGTTCGTGTGTTAAAAATATTGAATAGACTAAGTTGGGCATAGCGCTGGCAGTATATCATAGAACACTTATAGCTTTTTGTGTTAAATTGTGGATATCCAAACAGTTTGATTGTCACTTTGGTCGTCAGCGCGGGTCAAAAATCCATCTTTGCACTCGTCCGCGCACATTTGCATGAGAGCCTGATTTAAAATGCAATCCCACTGGGCCGTGAATAAAAAACATACGCACTTTTTAGCGTCTGGTTTGTTGTTGTACTTGTAAAGCGGTGACCTTGTAATGTGTAAACAGCATTTCAACGTGAACGCCGACAATAGACTGTACGCAGGCTGATACTGATGGGAGCTGAAGCATGTCTGAAAAATATGTACTATAAGCTGCTCATTTCTGTTTCTAGCCATTTTGTATTATTCATTTTTACAAAGGGAAACCGCCGTCGTCTTGTGGGAAGTTTCTCACAATATTTACAAGGTTGGTGTTTTGACTCCAGCTGTAACCAGTGTGTAATGTCCTTGTGTCCTTGGGCAAGAGGTACAGTCGTCCCTCGCTATATCGCGGTTCACCTTTCGCGGATTTTTTGTGTAATTTTGCATGCTTTTTTTTTACAGCGTATGATCGTGCATTGTGTTCTACATCCTGATTGGCTGTTGGACTGTAGACCATTGTGCCCTGCGTCCTGATTGGCTGTTGGACTGTAGACCATTGTGTTCTTTGTCCTGATTGGCTGTTGGACTGTAGACCATTGTGTCGTGCGTCCTGATTGGCTGTTGGACTGTAGACCATTGTGTCGTGCGTCCTGATTGGCTGTTGGACTGTAGACCATTGTGTTCTTTGTCCTGATTGGCTGTTGGACTGTAGACCATTGTCCATCAGTCTCCTCCGTGCCGTGTCTCCTGTCCAGTACAGAATGTGTTCAGACAAATTTACATAAACGTTGGATCGCAGTGTGACTCTGAAGTGCTGTACGTTTGCGATTTGTTTTCTCCCCGACAAAACCCACAATGGCGATGAAACGTTCTGCACCGACAAAGACGCCTACGAAGGTTTGAACTTTGAGAGAGTTTAAACGAGAGAGAAATGTGAGAAAATGTTAACGCCTGTGTGAGAAAAGTGTATAAAGTGTGTGGTGAGGGGTTTTACAGACAAAAACATAGAGAATAATTGTAAAAAATAAAACTAACTACTTTGTGGATTTTGCCTATTGCGGGTTATTTTTAGAACGTGACCTTCGCAATAAACGAGGGACCACTGTATATCCACTGTATAATCCAAGACAAGTCTAATGACACTGTATTGTTCATAAAGGGGAGAAATATTGAAATATGTATGATAATCAATTATACTGTCACCCATAATAAAATCTATTTTAAAATACTGCAAAAAGCTAACGACAAGTAAGCAACCTCGACGGGTATAAGAATTTTTGTTTATATCTGTCTGTCCATTTATTTTGTAAGAGTTTTTGTGTTATTTTTTCATGTGGCGTCTCACTGCTTTGGCTATGTTCTGCTTTGTTCTGTTTATGTATATTGTTAAGAAGTTCAATGTGTATTTGTACTGTGATCAGTCACACATCATAGTAAATGGCTCTTTTCCACCTTCAAGTCACTCAAAGAGCTTTACATCAAGGAACCACTCACCCATTCAGTCATACACCAGTGTACGCGGACAGTGGGGTTGAGGTGGGTTAAGTGTCTTGCCCAAGGACACAAAGAGAGCATTCATCTGTAGGAGGAATTAATCTGGAATTGCACTGCTAACCTGTGAGTCTGTGGATCTAACCACTCTACCAACTAGCCTTCGGATCAGTGGACAAATGCTTTACCAACTGAGCTACTGTCGCCAAATATGATCATGCTCCGTCGACTCTCGGGCTCCGTCGACTCTTGGGCTCCGGCGACTCTCGGGCTCCGGCGACTCTCGGGCTCCGGCGACTCTCGGGCCCCTCTCTCTCTCACTGCTGCTGTCAGACTCGTCATTTTGGTCTTAAATGTTCGTATTAACCCTCTACATGATCCTCCTATTTTTATTTTGCTATTGCATCCGTAAATCAAAATATGAACATAAATAACAGACAAAAAAAGATGGCCTCTTTCCCTGGGGTCGTTCCTCGTAGCCTTAGCAACAGGTTTGATTGACACCGTTGCTAAGGGAATGGTCGTTACCTTCAACAGCCTCGCTCCGGATTGGCTCTTTGGTTGCTATGATACTCACGGTCAGAAATCAACTCCGAATTCTTCCGTATAACTCATAGCGTCGATGAGCTTCATTTGACGAGCTGAACGCTACGGGTGACGTCACACTCACTTAAGTCTATGATCTAGCCCCAACAAGACCAACTCTCAACCCAAAAAAGTCAGAAAAGCGTCCAGCGCAGGAAGCCTCTGGTCAAATCCAAACGTTCCCGACCCTCTTCCCTCCTCCGCTCCCTTAATGAGGCCCATGGGTCTGTTGTGTGAAGCTGCAGAGGTGTCTCTTTAATCACTGGAGTCACTGTGGCGTGGCAGAAGTTGGCCGTTTTTAATTACTTCACTGATTGAGCAGAGTCAAGGATGGGGAAGTCTGGCCACTCAGGAAGCCTCGCACAGAAGGACGAGCACCCGCGACCATCCGGCTCCGATTATCAACTCAATGTCCTCAAATGAAATGAAACAATGAAAGAAGAGCTACGCAAAGTAACTATATTGATTTTAAGTGTCTTCTATGCAAATACGTTTGTTCTGTTGGTGCTAAAAATACACTTTGAACTAGGAATGAAGGATTTGGGCAAAATATCAAACAGATTTTTTCCTGACAAACATTGTAATTTTGATTAGATTTGAAATTTGTCTTTGAATTCCGTTCAACGTGTCCAGGAACGTCAACATTTGAGAAAAGACTGAACTTTGAACTGCTGAAGTGATTGAAGAATACGATTTCAGAGCATGTTTTTCAGAGCTCTAAACTACAGGGTTAGTCGACACTTACACAGAATTATGCAGAGGATTTTGATGTTTGAAAATCACTTAAATAACTGTAGTTTTTGCGATTTGCCAATTGAGAACATTTAAATTTTGATTTGATTGTGATATACACAGTCAAAAGTTTGGACACACCCTCTCATTCAATTTTTGTTGTTGTTTTGTTTTTTTTTTGTTTTTTTTTACTACTAGTGCTTTCTACATTTTAGACCAGGGGTGAGCAAACTTTTTGACGCACGGCCACAGCGGGTTCAAAAATTTGACACAGGGGCGGGACCAGGAGATTTGGCCTGTAACATGTAGAAAAGCATAAATATACAAGGCTCATTGTACAAATTGTTTTCCAAAAGCATCAATTAAATTCATAATTCATCTATTAAATTCCAGTTAAATAAACACAGTAGAAAAACTTTGAACAAGGTGTACCCTTACCTATTTTAATATAATTTAGTCACGTCCGGCCGGATTAATTAGACCAAAGGGCCGTGTGTAGCCCCTGGGCCGTAGTTTGCCCATGTCTGGATGAGATACACACAGAAGACTTCAAAATGTATGAAGCAAGATATCAAGATATTTGGAATTATGTAAAGAAAAAAGTAAAATAACTACTAAATATTTTTCAAGAAAGCAAAGGGTGGTAACTTTGAGGATTTCAATATAAAAAATTAAATAAATAAAAAAGAGTTACATTGCTACATAATTCCATATTTCTTACTTAATATATTTGATGTCTACTGTGTGTATATAAAATGTAAAAAGTGGTAAAAATAAACCAAAAAAAAAAAAAAAAAATACACTGAACGAGATGATGTGTCCAAACTTTTGACTGGTACTGCGTCTGTCAGACTTTTGATACGTGATATGATACAACACACATATATTCACTACTTCTCAGTTTAATGCAGCTCTATGTTCCAACACTGACACTTTTTCTCACTGGTCTGTGTCATGCTTCACTGTGATTGGTTAAATCCACCTGTCAATCAGAGCATGACTACTTAGCCTTATAGTACTCGCCAATACTGACACCACTCTGATACTGCGTAATGTGAAGAAGTAAACTAACGCTACTCCATTTTCTTACAGTACAACAGTTTAAAAAAAAACTCGAGCTAAAGTCTCTCTCTAAAGAAAATCTATAGAATAAATGAGATTTTGAGACTAAAGTGTTACAGTCAGATGTTTAATGGTCTTGATGATGAGTTGTGCTGATTTAAGCACTTTCACTTTTCTACTTGTTCACTTTGTACCACAGAGCGACGAGAAAAAACAGCAGTGAGGCCCAGAAAAAGACCTCAACCTCAGAGCACATGGATCATTCTGCAGAGGAAACAAAGTCTGTGTTAGCGCTGTTGTGGTGTTAGCTCTGTGGGCTTGCTAGTGCTGTCGTCCTGTTAGCCATGTCGTCCCGTTAGCCCTGTCGTCCCGTTAGCCCTGTCGTCCCGTTAGCCCTGTCGTCCCGTTAGCCCTGTCGTCCCGTTAGCCCTGTCGTCCCGTTAGCCATGTCGTCCCGTTAGCCATGTCGTCCCGTTAGCCCTGTCGTCCCGTTAGCCCTGTCGTCCCGTTAGCCCTGTCGTCCCGTTAGCCCTGTCGTTCTGTTAGCCGTGTTGTCCCGTTAGCCGTGTTGTCCCGTTAGCCTTGTTGTCCCGTTAGCCCTGTTGTCCCGTTAGCCCTGTTGTCCCGTTAGCCCTGTTGTCCCGTTAGCCCTGTCGTCCTGTTAGCCCTGTCGTCCCGTTAGCCCTGTCATTCTGTTAGCCGTGTTGTCCCGTTAGCCGTGTTATGAAACAATAAGTTTTTGATACGGAAGATGCACTATAACACGGCAGGGGGCTCAAAAATAGTCTCTTAGAAAGTTTTCTCAGATAACTAAGACCCAGACGACTCACTTATTCACTTCTGCATTACTTTTGAACCCATTTTCTTAGCACCAAACTTATTTCCTCAAAACAGCAGGTTTACATTACAATGACTTTTCAATTTGTTAAAGCTTTGACAGCCCACAAAGACGCAGATCCGCACCGTCACAGCGAGAAACACAGAAATCAACAGACTAATGCAGAAAGTGAAAAATGCTGTTTAAGAGTCTGATCTGTCTATAACAACGCGCCGGCTGGAGAAACGTTGTCTGACAGCTCGCACGGCCCGGTGACAAAGCAGAATGGAGCGCTGCTAATTACGGCATCAATTTATTAACTCTAATACAAGAAAGAATCTATCATTTCATTTAGTGTTGGAGAATGGCCATGAATCACAATATGACCGGGGCTAAAGCGAGGTCTCTTTTAAACCAAGACTAATTACAGTGTGCAGAGAAAGTTGTCGACGCAAAGCTTAAGGTGGCTCATAATAAATGCCCACACAATAAACATCATTATATTGGATGCAGTTGGCATTAAAATAAATCCACGGACAGTACAATCCCACGCAGCCTTTTGGCCTCTAATTAACTATGCGACCAAAGAAGAGCTCTGCGGGCTTTTAGAAAATTAACCATTTCGGATGACAATTTCCATTCGCGCGCTTCTCCAAACAAACTAGAAGGTCACCGGAGTCCATGTCTCAACTTCAGATGGAACTTTTCTTTGCCGTTAACGTTAAAGCGACCAAGAAAGGCGTAAAATAAATGAATAATCGGAAAAAAAAAAACAAAAAACAGTCTATTCTGTAAACTGGATGAAAGATTTAAGGTGAAGCTTTTTAGAGCGAGCGTAGGGAAGCTGGTCGTTTTCGTGGGGGTGTTATTCTTTGCACAGTGTAGCGTTAAATATGTGCAACAAGTAGATACAGGTCAGATCTGTGGAGAAGCGTCACTCCACAGGTATTTCACTCCAAACCTTTCGTCCAGTTGGCTGTACAGTGGTCACTCGTTCATCGCGGGGGTTACGTTCGAAAAATAACCTGGAATAGGCGAAATCCGCGAAGTATCAGCTTTATTTTTTACATTATTCTCTATGTTTTTTGCTGTAAAACCCCTCACCACACACTTTATACACTTTTCTCACACAGGCGTTAACATTTTCTCACATTTCTCTCTCGTTTAAACACGCTCAAAGTTCAAACCTTCGTAGGCGTCTTTGTCGGTGCAGAACGTTCGGTCGACATTGTGGGTTCAGAGTCACACTGCGATCCAACGTTTATGTAAATTTGTCTGAACACATTCTGTACTGGACAGGAGACACGGCACGGAGGAGACTGATGGACAATGGTCTACAGTCCAACAGCCAATCAGGACAAAGAACACAATGGTCTACAGTCCAACAGCCAATCAGGACGCAGAACACAATGCATGATCATACACTGTAAAAAAGCATGAAAAATCGCACTAAAGAAATGCGAAATGCTGTGGAAAGTGATAGCCAAAGAAACAACCTTTCCATGGAAACAAGCAGGTGGATGTCCTCCAGTAGGCCAGGCATGCGTCAGGTTTGTGGAGATGCAAGCCCGCTTAGAGTACAGGATTTTTTCAGGTTATTTTTTTTCAGACCAAGGTTTTTTTTAGTTTGTTTTCATACCCGACAGTTTGGACGGCTCACTAGCGCCTCACAGTGGTCACGTGATGTTGCCGTGACATGATTTATACAGGTTTTGGCGCCATTTTCCTAGCAGGCAGGACGACAGCGCCATCTGCAGCCCGTCTTCTTCAGGACAGTATCCGAGGTGTGCGGCAATAAAAAAGCCCCCTCGTCCCGGTTTAAAGTCTGACCTGTTTAAATCAGCTGCCTGGACGCGTCACAGCAACATCATGTGACCACTGTGAGGCGCTAGTGAGCTGTCCAAACTGTCAGGGATGAAAAACTAAACCTTGGTCTGGAAAAAGAATCTAACTAAATTATCAAAAAAATAACTTTTTGTATGTATTTCAGAGCGATAAAGCGATAAAGACAACGAAAAGGAAACAAACAGGATTTTATTTTAGTGGATGGATTGGATTAACTAAAAAGTTACATTCTGCGGCTTTAACGACAACAACAACAACTGATACACAAGTTTTAAGCCAATGAACCGAATAATTAACAGCTTTTCTTATGCAACTACAGACGAAAACAGCTTGTGGTTAAACCTGTCAGCAAGAGCGAGATTTCAAACTGAACGCCAGGGAAACTAGTGTGACTTGAGGTGGAAAAAAGTCACATTTTTAGTGGTATTTATTGATACTTCGCAGCTGAGGTCATCAACATTCCCTGGGGGTGCGATGCTAACTGAAGGTACTACTCTGTCTGAAGCTCTGTTACTCAAATTTGATGCACTGAGCTTTGTTTTAACGCAATCTCACCAGAAAGAGCTGACTTAGCGCAAATCAGCTCACCTGTTGTCGCGGTGTAACTCGTCTCTCACACATAAAACTGCAGTCACAAGCTCGCTGACAGGTTTTCAGGTCATCACGCTCACCTTTTTTGTTGAAAATCAAACACCTAAACAGGACCACGAACGCTCGGCTTCATCCCAGGATCTTGAAAACGTGCTGTTTAAATCTATTTTGTATGTTTTCTTAAGTTTTTAGACGATCTTAAAACTTTTTCACACCATTTCTTAATCTGTGGATTGTGTCTACATGGTAACTGCTGAACATCCTACCACAGACATACATGTAGAACACTCCCAGCATGATGTCACTAACTAAAAAGATTTGGTAATATTTTAGTAGGTGATAGAAAAGCCTAAAAGTGTGCCATAACACAAAACAAAAAAAAAAAAAAAAAAACACACTGTATCATCTTTGCTCTTAAATAAATGAGTAAATAAATGGCAAATACAGAAGTCTGACATTATTATGAATCAAATACTTGTCTACAACACACTTTGGGCATTAGAGCCACTTGTAAAACACCAGCAAACAACAACAAACTGAACCGCAGAACAATATGAAAGTTTAATGTTAGTGTGGTGTTACCATGTTGTGTGTAGAAGCTTCCTCCTAATCTATAAACTCCAAACTCACGCTGTGGTCGGCTGTTTGTACTCCCGTCACAGATAACAATGTATATCCACAAAAAACACAAGAATTTGCATATTTCCTCATGTATGTTGAAAACAGCGATGACGTTTGAGATTTTAACAACGTTTTTTTGTGGAATACCTGATATGGCCCAGCCTCACCCAGACTCTGCCCCCAGATAATTTGAGTTTGAGACCCCTGGCATAAACATTGATAAAAATGTAATTTCAAACAAGTTGCAGATTTTTTTTTTCTAAATTCTGCCTTGAATAATAAATTAAAGGCAGAATTTTAGTTTGAAATTGTTGTTTGGGCAAGTTTATCTAAATAAACATAAAACAAAATGTGTATAAAGATCAACCATCACTATACTGGTCAGTTATTCAAAAATACATTAGAATTAACCTCAGGAAATATCAAATTTTGTCTTGTTTGTGATTCTTCAAAAAGTATTTTAAATTCAAATGTGTATGAGTAGTTTTAATACTAGTTTTAGTCTCATAAGTATCAGATTTTTTTATGCTTTTTACAATTGAGAATGAAGTCCTGACAGAAATGACTTTGTTTTAGCAGGTCACAGCAATGACTGAACACCCAAAGCAACATGACACTCACCTGGGGGCGGTGGAGGAGGTGGAACAGGTGAGACTGCGACAGGCTCTGGCTCCACCTCTGGGACAGGAGCAGGAACTATGGGAGCAGGGGTCTGAGGAGGAGGAGGAGGTGCAACAGGTTCAACAGGAGCAGCAACTTCAGCTAAAGGAGGAGCGGCAGGTAGCTCAGCAGCGGGCGGAGGAGGCAGAGCGTCCACTGAAGAAGGTGGAGCTGGCGGTAAAGACACTGGCTCTGATTTGGCGGCAGCGGGGGTCGGTTCAGTCTTGATAGGCGGAGGCAAAGCAACTGATTCGGGTATAGATGGAGAAGCAATGGGTTCAGGTGTAACATGGGTGGGGGCGGGGGTAGGTGGAGCGGGTTCAACAGGAGCGGGTTCAACAGGAGCGCTAGGAGGAGGTGGAGGAGGAGGCGTAGCAGCAGGAGCAGGATCAGACTTAGCAGCAGGAGGGGCTGAAATGGGAAGAACCACGTCAATAACAGTTGGAGCTGCGACCTGTTCTACCTGAGGAGGTGGAGGAGGTGTGGTCTCAACGGAGGGTCCAGGTGGAGTCAAGGTAGCGGCAGGTTTAGCAGCTTCCACGGTGGGAGGTGGTGGAGGTGTTGGTGGTGGAGGTGGTTCTGCTTTTGGGATAGAAGCTACAGGTGGAGGGGGTAAAGACGTGATGGGGTCAAACGGAGGAGGTAATGGGTGGAGGAGGGGAGGGGGGAGGATGGGGACGGGCGCTGGCACAGGGGCAGGCGCGGGTGCGGGCGCCGGAGGTGGAGAAGCTGGAGCGGCAGTGCGTTTGGGTGGAGCTGAAGGTTCTCGCATCCGGTTGATGACGTTTTCGGAAAGCTGAGGAAATAAAGAGGAAAAATGTATAGGTTTTTTTTTACAGTTTTTGTTTTAAATCCTTGTTCAAAAACTGTATTTAATTCACGTTCTACTGTTAGTCATGAGTTAAAGAGCAAATAGTGATAGATTTAATTTTTTTAAACAATTTTTATTTGGATAAAACCAATTTAAAGCCACAACTAAACTACATCTATGTTATAATGTTGTTTCCTCTTCAAAACAGACCTGGAGTTGTGTTTTGTTCCATTCACACATGTTTAAACGCAAAAACCCTGCATATTTAGGCTTCTCTCAAACGGAAAACACTGCGTTCCACCTTGTGATGTCATCATGTGCTAATACAGGAAGTGCTCCACTGTGTTTTTAAACTCCATACACCTTCATTTCTAGAATCATTTGGATCATTTCAGCCTCGAAATTGCCAAATCTGTACTAAACAAAAGCTAAAAATGTAGATGTTAACTTGAAAACTACCACTTCATGACATCACAAGGTGGAACAGAGCATTTTGGGGTTTGGGGATATAGACAGACTAATAATAAAGAGTTACTCAAACAACTCCAGGTGTGTTTTTTGAGGCGGTAACAGCATTATAACGTGGCTTAAATTTGCATAATATACTAAATAAGCCACTAAATAACACCTATCGCTCCTTTAATTTTTCCATTTCAAATTTATTTTATGCACACACTCTCTGAAGCAACACGCCAGCCTTATATGCTATTCCTTCACAAATGCAAATCAATAGCAACATCCCCATCACCAACTGCATACAGAATGGAAACTGAGCTAACACTAAAAATACTGACACATACCCACTTCAACTCTTCAAACCCATTAGCCAAAAAGCAGCATATGAATCTTACAAATGGGTAATATTCTTTGCTAAAGCTATATTTGCTTACAGTTTACACTCATTGCATCATTTCTTTTCCACGAGGCTATGTCAACACGGTTATTAGTCAGGTGACCTACATCTTAACATTCCTAAGAGGACATTGGCGACTTTTACGCACAAATTCGACATGTAGCCTGATAATTTCCTGCAAGATCCTCCTTAAATCCTCCAAACGTTTCTCGAGGGCATGCTTTTGAAAGTTTCTACTGCCCAGAATGAATGAAAAGTTAAGGACAAAGCCAAGACATGCCATTTTAACCCCCTTCGCAAACTCAATTACGCACACTTGGACACTTTTACGCACGCTTGGGCACTTTTACGCACGGAAACCTGATACTTAACCTCGGTTTTTTGTAACTTTAACCATGTCAGTGTGCCAAATCCTTGCACTTACCCGTATGCCCTTCACCACAGTTATGTTGTCATTCTGATCTGACTCAAAGGAGACACGACGGGTGCTGTTATTCGCTCCCATTCTCAGAGACACTCAGCTGCATACAAAAGTGGATCGTTTTGCGCACACTAGCGTCTTTATTAAGTTTATTAGCTCCACATTCAAGGGGGTAAAGCTGGCTTGGGTCCACACGCAGCACAAGCTCACACTTTCACACTTCCTGGATGTCAGAAGCCGCCGGAAGATGAAGGAATCTGATTGGACAAAGGCGCAGGGCTGGGAAAGAAGGGCGCGTCTGATTGGTTCGTGCGTCTGCGTAAGCGTCACTGTGGGCGGAGACCAAAGCCATGCTGGACTGTTTCCACGGCTCCTGTCATTGATATACTGTAGTACTAATGCAAGGACCAGGCAGGAAAAAGGAAAATGATTTAAATGAAGTCAGTGAGCTTCTTTTAAACGTAGTAATATGAAAATAGATGTGTATTTTAACTGTTACTATATTTACAGATTATATGTTAAAGTTTTTTGTTTTTTGTTTTTTAAATAAAGATTATAAAACTATAAAATTAGAACAGTTGCTAAATATGAATACTGGTGGAAGAAGTACAGTTATGTTACTTGAGTAAAAGTACAGATGCCAGAGAACAAAAAAAATAATAATAATAAAATAGAATTAAAAAAAAAAAATTAAACAAATAAAAAGAAAAGTATCACATGAAAAAATCTACTTGTTTAAAAATGTTCTTTAAGTATTGTTTTGAGATCTAATGAAGCTTCAAATGTAGTGATTTTGATACAAATTTAAAAATGCAAATACACATAATTTTGTTCATCAGAAATATAAATATTTTTTTATTATAACTGTGTTTGCTCAAATTATGAATGTGTAAAAAAAAAACAAAAAAACCTCAGCCTTTTGAGCAGATCTCAAAAAGTAATAAAAAATACTTTTACTTTTCATTCCTGTTCAAAAATGTAGTGAAGAAAGTGCAGATACTGCTTAAGTAAAAAGTATATTTTACTTAACTTTTTTACCTAAGTACACCACTTTACTACTTGCACTTTTGTACATTCCACCACTGATTATTTGTATCCTATGATTTGTATTCTCCAGTATTATCCAAAAACACAAACTGTACACATCATATTCCAGTCATGTTTATGTCTCTCGTCTGGTCTGTTTTTGCTTTTGTGCAAATAATGAAGAGTGACAATAGCATCATTCATTTCCTTCTGTTTTTAGATGTCTATTATTTTTACAGTTTGTATGTGTAAACTGAGACGGGAAAGACACTTTTAGCTGTTTTGCTTCCGAAAAATGGAATACAGTCCAAGAAAAAGCGAAACTGGATACTTCGTTGCCACATGATTAAATTTCGATTGTGTCACCAAACTTTTATCCACACACCTGCCTCTGTTTTCAATGTTTTATAGACTTTTTTTCTTGTATTTTAAACAGAGCGCCCATGAAAAAGAGCCCAAATTCTCTCACTAGGTTCACCTGTATAAATAAAGAAAGGAAAGAAACTGCAAACACGTGTTAAAATTAGTGTGTTCCTACTAGAGATGGACCGATATACTGGGCTGATATTTGGAGTTTTTAGAGCATCGGCTTATAACAAACAGCCCATTTGTTACCAACATAACAGCACCTTTCACTACATGCACTTTAAAATTGCACGTACACTTTAATAGCACACAGCACTTTGAATATTATTTGCACTTTTAAAAAAAACACAATTGTACAAAAGGATTTTAAAATGTTTATTTAACTTTAACTTGCTTTGGCCCAGTTTTGGATCTGGAGGCACAGTGGGACTTTAATTGAAGCTGCGTGTCCTGGAGGAGAGAGAAGACAAACTTAAGATTAAATGCTAATAATTCAATTGAATATGTGCAATAATGGTGCAATCCTTGTGGGAAAGTGTTGTCCTTGTGTCCAGGTGTCAAAGAAGTCCTGGGGAAACGAGTTCACTTAAAAAGGTTCCGGGACAGGACCAAAGCGGAGAATGTGCAGAGGAGGCATGTTGGGCATTTTAAAGGGTTTATGCGTTTTAATTATATTTGGTGTTTGTTTTTAGGGTTTATGTATAATGTTAATTTGGTTTATTTGGTTTTATGGAGGTTGGAATGTTAAAGAGCTGATGTTTGTTTTTTTTTTTAACACCCCTATTAATTAACAATAGCGTTAACCAGTTAGTGGGACAGTATAAAAGGCGCCTGAAACAAAAATACCATGTTCTGGTGCTGGAGGAGATGCTGCTCCTCAAAACCTCCATTTGCACAATGCATGGTGCACTTTGGTAATAGAAAAAAACGAAATAAAAATTGTGGCCCACACTGTCTTGCTGTTGTCTTCTGTCCCACCTCCTACCGCTAAAGGCCAGTCTACATTAAATGACTATCGGCCATAAATCTCCAGCACAAGCCGATATTTTGTTTTGGTCAATTTTCCGCCTAGAACGTAGGTAAAGCAAGTTTATTTGTACAGCACAATTCGTACACAAAGTAATTCAAAGTGCTTTACAGAATAAGAAAGACATTAAAATCACACAAATCAAAACATAAATAATCACAAATAATCATAAAATTAACATTAAAACAGAAGAGTGCAGAATAAACCCTTTCAGTCGTATGCACAGATAAACAGAACCGTTTGAGTCTGGATTTAAACATTGTCAAAGTAGAGGCCTGTCTCACATCTTCAGGAAGAATGTTACAGGTTTTAGCTGCATAAAACTGAAACACTGATTCTCCATGTTTAGTCCTGACTCTGGACACCAGCAGGAGGCCGGTCCCTGAAGTCCTCAGAGTGTGAGATGGTTCATGTGGCTCTAACATGTGGGAGATGTTCTTTGGTGCTGGTCCATGGAGAGACTTGTTCACACAGAGCTGCTTTAAAGTCTATTCTCTGAGCCGCAGGAGCCAGAGACTTGAGCACAGGACTGATGTGCTCGTACTTCCTGGTTCTAATCAGGATCCGAGTAGCAGCATTCTGGATGTACTGTTCTGTCTTAAGGCTCGTTTGGAGAGGCCAGTGAGCAGGACGTTACAGTCGTCTAACCTACTGGAGACAAATGCATGAATAGGTCTCTCCAAGTCTGGTTTTGACAGTTTACGTTTGATTTTTGCGTGGTAAAAAACTGCAGATGTTATTGATTTGATGTGGCTGTTAAAGTCTGAGTCCATTATTATCTCTAGATTTCTAGCCTGATTTGAAGGTTTTAGAGGGAGAGACTGGAGGTGACTGCTGACACTTTCTCTATGTTTATGTGGGCCAAAGATGATGTGTAGCATGTATTTGCGTGCTAACTTATATTTATTAATTAATTATTAATAAAAAGAAAAGTTACTGTGTGAATTGGGCTGAGTTTGACTGAGATCAGTAGATTGAGATTCGATGCTGGAACTGGTGTAAGTAAGAAATGCAGCAGGAGGCAGGAATTATGTTGGTGCTGGTACCGTATATTAAAGTGAATTATATTACAAAATAATATTTACAGAAACAAAAATAGCAAAACAAAATAGTAATAATAATGACAACAATAATGAAGACCCCGAATATTTACAGTCTGCAGATCTGAACCGGTAAGAGGTGATAGGTAAGTGCACTTTAAGTTCTAGTTGGTTGAGATGAGTTGGTTGCAACAAAAGGAAAAAAATGAAAGGGAGTAATCCGTACAGGTGGCGTCCACTTATTACTGACTTTACAGTATTTGAGAGTATGTCATTGCTCAGTGTCCATTTGTATTGTTCATTAGAATAGTGTCCATTGGCTTTGATTATAGTTAAAAAGTCAGCAAAAGATAGAAAGAGTGGGGGGAGGCAGGCTGTGTCAGCCTCCTACCAGACCCGTAGGTTCTGGTCTCAGCTCGCCATCGTAATCAAGATCACCTGGCCTGTATTTGAATAAACAGGACTAAAGTGCCTTGAATAAATAAAAATCAAATGTCTAAAGTAATTAACCTGAGCTGAGTTACATTGTTCAGTTCCATTGTGTACACAAAATAATGTACCATTCAAATACAATTAATCAATTAATTGCAAATAAATAATCTTTGACCAAGGTGCTGTGGCTGTAGCCCATAGCTGCAGTGTTAACCTTGAAGGTTTTCACATAAATACATTCAAAATAAACATTTAGCAATAAATGGTCTTAAATTACCGGCATAAACATTAAATAATCATTTCACAACAAAGTGCTAAATGCTCCAAAAAGGCATTAAATGTGTTTTACAATGAGCACAAACAAGAAAACAACGTTAGCCCGAGCATGCTAATGCTAAGCTAATTAGCTTAGCATCGGATGCTAGCAGCACTTTACATTCATTCAAACTCACCAATTCCCCAGTTTAACATCGCATGATGGCGTCACGAACTCCCCTCGGACCGGAGGTTTAACTCTACAATGTTCAGAGTGGAAATACTTAGTTTGTTGAAGCTTAAAAACACAGAAAAGAGCGAATATTGTAAATTGTTTGGGAATTACCACAACTCTGACTAGGAAGAACCGACACAGATTGAAAAGACGCTCTGCTGTGATTGGCGGACTCGGGTCACGTGATTAGGGGTGCGGTTACGTAAGGCACGTATGAGACACGGAGGGCAGAAATAAATATATAAATGTAGCTTTTATATAAACAAGATTTAACGGCAGGTCAAAGCAGGAGTTTAATAAAACATGTTTTAATAAGACAGAATTTTAACCTGGGTTACATGATGACTTCAGTTTAGATACATACACACAGAGCTTTATATTAACACTGTAACACAAAGAGACAACTGGACTAAATGTGATACACAGCTCTCTTTCAGATAGTAAATTTAAATCACATAATTAGAGGAAAATAACCAAAATTGTCCATATATATTTGCATCTGCAGAGTTTATCGGCCATCGGGTGCTTTGTATTCTAAACAATCGGCATTGGCTACAAAAAAACAAATCAGTCGATCTTTAATTCCGACGTAACTTCATCACTTTTGAACAACACCAGAGAAATCCTGATTGTCAAAGCAGCTCGAGCAGTATCCAAACAAGTGATGACCTTGGTGCAGTGTTGATGAGGAAAAGCCCCGCAGTCAATTATTTGGACAGACAAGAGACACGGGGCTGCAGGGAGACGAGATAAGAACTTCAAAATTAAACTTGGACCTGGAAAACGAGGCGAAGAAAAAAACAGACAAATCCATTGTTTACTTTTTTTGGAAGAGACTTAAAGATCATCCACAATGTTATCTCGCGAGTCCACCGGCACATCAGTCAGGGCACAGCTGCTGGGAATCGACTCTGCTCAATCAATGGGTTCCTCCATTCTCATCGGTACAGCACAGATTGTCAGAGATACAGGAGGAGGAGACAGACCTGCCAAAACCTGGACTTTAAATGGGTGAAGCTATTAACTCTCTGACACCATGTCTCCTACTTTTATTCTCGGTTCAAACTCTTATTTTAACTGTCTGAAAAAGTACGACTACAAAGTTTAAAAAGGGTTAGGCTACTGCTTGGACAACTCCCGAAAACATAAAGTAGAGTTAGGTGTTGTCTTTTTCATTATATAGGCCAATTAGTGTCATTGGACCACTTCACTTATTGATCCCAGCGTATAACAGGAAGCAATAGCAGTCGTGGAAGAAGTAATCGGATTTGTTACTTAAGTAAAAGTACAGATGCCAAGACCCAAGTAAAAATAAAAGTATCACATGAAAAAAAAACCATAAGTACCGTATTTTCCGGACTATAATTCGCTCTGGAGTATAAGTCGCACCAGCCAAAAATGCATAATAATGAAGAAAAAACACATGTAAGTCGCATTTTTGGGTGAAATTTATTTTACAATATCCAAGACCAAGAACAGGCATTTTATCTTTGAAGTCAAGTAATAATAATAATAATAAAATATACAACAACAGGCTGAATCGCAGTACAACACGCTAACGTAGCACATTTACCAGTGAATTTATTTAGCTACATGAAGCATAGACAGAACTAAATACATGTCTGGTTTGTTAATGTAAGATAATAACGAAGATGTGAAATTATATACTCAGATGTGACTTTTATTCCACACAGTCGCATCTGAGTATAAGTCGCATCCCCGGCCAGACTATGAAAAAAGTGCAATTTATAGTCTGGAAAATACGGTAAATATATTATACTATGAGTTTAAAAATGAAATGTACTTAAAGTGTCAGGATTCGGGTTTTTTCTGTGTTTTCTGTGCTGTTTTCCCTTCTCTTTTCTGTGTCTGTGCCTGAAGCTGGGCGGAATTACTAGCACCACCCACTAAACACCTGCAGCTGATCAGCAATCAAACCTACAACCTCTGGGAGTACAAAGGGGTGGAGGATTGCCTCACATGCTGCCAGATTGTCGATGTATCTTCACTGTAGCCTCTCAGTACCCTCGCTGTATCTTTTCTGTATCCTCTGTAATCCCATTTTTTTGGACTCACCTTACACCTCAGCCTCCGACCCAGCTTCCTACGACCAGCTCCAACAACCTGCAGTTGCATTTTCTTGTTTGTAATAAACTCTGTTCAACTTTTACACCAAGTCTGCATCTTTGATCCTGCCCAGTCGTTACAACATTTAGAGTAACAAGTAAAAGTATTTTGCACAAATTTTTAGGTCTTATATGCTTCAAATGTTTTGATTTTCATAAAGATCTATGCTGAGTTTTGTTCAATAGAAAAATATATATATTTTTAGATGTTTTTTTTGTTTTGTTTTTTTTTTGTATATTTTTGTTTGTTCAAACTAAACCGCTCAGGCTTTTCAGCAGGTCTCAAACTATTACAAAAAATAATTTTAAAGCTTTTATGTTTCAGTCAAAAATACAGTGGAGTAGAAAGTGCAGATACCTGCTCTCAAATAAAGTGAAGTAAAAGTAACAAGTATACACTTTATTTAAGTATATTATAAAGTACAGAGACCTAAAATGTGTACTTAAGCACAATGTCTGTGTAATCTCTCAGTGATCCAGGTCTGATCCATCGCAAAAGACAAAGTTTAAATCTGTCAACTGGATAAATCTTTGTAGGAGTGAAGACGTTTTTCTGCACATTTAAGCCACTTCTTCAGTTGTGGTCAGATTACTGCTGGACACTGCCTTATATCTATCTGAAGGGAGGAGATAACTACACTGAAACTGTAAACAGCTATTATCTCCAGTTTCAGCCTTAACATCCCTATTCAACCTTTAATGGCCCTCCTATTGTTCTCTTTTATTTTTTTATTGTTTGCTTTGGGTCTGAGGAGGGACTTGTAGATCTGTGACAGATTATGTCTCAGGACTCCATTCCTGTTTAAGAAAGAATTGTCTTTCCTAACAAAAATAGCTTCTTTAGCTCTCCTCTCAAACCATTTCTTTTCTCTGGCTCAGATTTGAACCTCAGTATCTTCAAAGTAGTGGTTAGTGTTTTTGAGATGGAGATGTACAGCAGACTGGGGTCCTGAGCTGCTCTCACGCCGATGTTGGTACATTCTCTTATGGAGCAGCTGTTTAGTTTCTCCAATGTAACTCTCACTGCACTCTTCACTGCACTAAATGGAGTAGACTACATTACTTTGTTTATGGCTCGGGGCTTTTGTCCTTTGGGTGAACCCGTTTCTGTCTTTAAGCACAATAGTATTTTTACTTCAGTACATTCCACCACTGAAGCCAAGTAGTGTTATTGGATCACTTCACTAAAGACTCATGATTATTGATAGGCACTTTCTCTCAACCTATAACAGGAAGCAATAACATTGAAATTTAAATATTTTCTTATCAAGTTTTATGATTAACAATGATTAGTTTATTTTTGGTCTAATACTGTTCCAGATAAACCACATTTAAACAATAATAAAAATAAGCTCATAGTTAAAATTAAACAGGCCGGAAAGTGCCACTAAAATCCCTTTGTAAATGTGCCTTCCTTCTGCTTTTCCCGCTGAACTACATCTCCCAGAATCCCCCCGTGCTTCCTCGCGCGCTGCACTTCCTGTTTAGGTGCCGCAGCTGTAAAAATGGCAGATACAGGGAGATACAAAGGAGCAGTTAACAAAAACAAAGATCCCTCGGGTCTTCTCATCTCTGTCATAAGGTAAGGATGTTGTATAGTTTATTTTATTTTAAATTAGAGCCTCACTGCGCCCGTTAATCGTGTTTATTCACAGATTTCAGTTGACAGTTAGCCTTCATGCTAGCTACATGCTGCTACATCCTTACTGTGTTGTTGAGTTGTTAAGACACAAACCTTTGGCATTTTGTCGAGTTTAAAGATTAGATTTTACTACGTGCATCCTATTCAACTTTCAATGGGAGAATTTAATCATCTTGCAGTGTAGATTTGTAGATTTGTAGTTGTTTTCTCTGCCATTGTGCTCATTGAATGTAATAATTTGCATTTCTTCCACTTTTCCACATGAAGGCAAAATGAAAAAAGATATCTGCATGTGAACTATATCCTGATCTATGTTATAATGTTATTTCCTCATCACTAACAGAGCTGGAGTTGTGTTTTGTTTCATTCACACATGTTTAACACACAAACAAAACAGACGCTCTGTTCCACCTTGTGATGTCATGTGGTGATAGATGCAAGATATTTTCTAACAGGGCAGAACTACATCAAAGTGGTATATTTATTTACTAATGCTAAGGTAAATAACACGTGCACACCAGTGGATATGGAAGGGAATTGTTCTGTAGATCTTTGTTGTACAGTTGGGTTAAAGGCAACGTACAGCAGAGTCTAACGAAAGAGTCTAACGAAAGAGTCTAACGAAAGAGTCTAACGAAAGAGTCTAACGAAAGAGTCTAACGAAAGAGTCTAACGAAAGAGTCTAACGAAAGAGTCTAACGAAAGAGTCTAACGAAAGAGTCTAACGCCCGAGTCTAACGCCCGAGTCTAACGCCCGAGTCTAACGCCCGAGTCTAACGCCCGAGTCTAACGCCCGAGTCTAACGCCCGAGTCTAACGCCCGAGTCTAACGCCCGAGTCTAACGCCCGAGTCTAACGCCCGAGTCTAACGCCCGAGTCTAACGCCCGAGTCTAAACGCCTAAATTGAGATTAGTGCAAAATATGACCTTGACCAAAATGTAACGGTTATGTCTGAGTTTTTTGTGATTTACGAGAAATGACACTGTTACATGTGAAACAGAACATTTTGTAAGCAATGTATTATATTTGTATATTGTTCACAAAGGCCATGTTTCTTATCTGTAGCCTCCCTCTCACTCTCTCAATGTGTGACCCCCGCACTCTGAGAGGGTTATAAAACACTCACCTCGTTCGACTTTGCTCAAAATTTCTTAATGTGTAACGCCGTTGCAGACCAGAAAAAGACCCGCCTTACGCATACATGGAGAAACACTTTGAAAGCTGTCGACGTGCACATCTCAGGGCTCTGTTTCTATCCTTTCCAGAGAGTCCGTTGCTTCATTGTTCACTTAACCTGTGTGGAACTCATTAAACCCTTTTGACTTTATGTTTCAGTCTCTTGTTCCTCTTTGACGCTTACACCAGAAACAAACATTCTTACATACAGGAAGTGCTCCACTGTGTTTTTAAACTCCATACACCTTCACTGGAATCATTTGGATAATTTCACACCTGGAATGATCAATTTCTACAAAAACAAAAGTTAAAAAGTAACTCTTAACTTGAAAACTATCACTTCATGACATCACAGGGTGGAACAGAGCATTTTGAGCTTTGGAGATGTAGACAAAACAGAACTCCAGGTATGTTTTTGAGAAGGTAACAGCATTAGAACATGGCTTAAAGTGCACCAGAGTCAGTTTTGTGTAATATAGGACCTTTAGTGGATAGACAAAAGACTATATATGACAGAAGATTGGGTCCACGTGAATGAGACGTGCTGGGATTTTTACACAACTGATAATAAATAATAAATTACGTATGCGATCTATGACTTCTCAAGTGGAGTGACTTACCAGCACTCACCCATTTTTTTTGTCCAATCCAAATGTTCAATCTTGTGACACTTTTATTTTAGAATTTCATCTCTTGTGCCTCGATATTTTGCCCCATTCTTTACAATCTTTTTATTTTATTTCTGTCCCATTGCAGAACCTTGTCCAGCAGCGATGACGTGCAGGACAGAGAGACAGAGAAGGGGCGTCTGGAGGAGGCTTTTGAGACGTGCGACCGGGATTTGGATCAGCTCATCGTCCAACATTATGCAGAGCTCACCACAGCCATCAGGACATACCAGAGCATCACAGAGCGCATCACCAGCTCACGGAACAAAATCAAACAGGTGGGTGGACATATATATACCATAAAGATGTGGGCTAAGGTTTGGCAGTTAATACAGTTTTACCAGAGCTTGAGATTCAGTCATGTGTAATAGTCAAAGACACGCCTGGAGTATTTTGAATTGAGAAGTCTAAGTTGTCTATAAAACATGTGATTTGGACCAGAAATGTGTTTATATGTTCATTAAATCAATACTGAAAGCCATTTTAATCTAGTCTTAGAAAATAGATGCAAAATTTAATCCAAAATCAATTTTGATCTACATGATGAAAAGAAATCCTGAATTTTGTTTTGCTGTCACATGAACAAATGCAATATCCCTAAAGGCAAGGCAAGTTTATTTGTATAGCAGAATTCGTACACAAAGTAATTCAAAGTGATTTACAGAATAAGAAAAACATTAAAATCACAATATGACAAATCAAAACATAAATAATTGCCATAGAATGAACATTAAAGGAGAAGAGTGCAGAATAAAACCCTTTCAGTCACATGCACAGATAAGCAAAACCGTTTTGAGCCTGGATTTAAATATTGTCAAAGTAGAGACTGGTCTCACATCTTCAGGAAGAATGTTGCAGGTTTTTGCAGCTTAAAACGGAAATATCCCATGCTTAGTCCTGGTTGAGTCCTGGTTGAGTCCTGGTTGAGTCCTGGTTGAGTCCTGGTTGAGTCCTGGTTGAGTCCTGGTTGAGTCCTGGTTGAGTCCTGGTTGAGTCCTGGTTGAGTCCTGGTTGAGTCCTGGTTGAGTCCTGGTTGAGTCCTGGTTGAGTCCTGGTTGAGTCCTGCTTTAGCTCTGGTTTAGTCCAAGTTTAGTCCAAGTTTAGTCCATGTTTAGTCCATGTTTAGTCCATGTTTAATCCTGCTTTAGTCCCGCTTTAGCCCCGCTTTAGCCCCGCTTTAGTCCCGCTTTAGTCCCGCTTTAGTCCCGCTTTAGTCCCGCTTTAGTCCCGCTTTAGTCCCGCTTTAGTCCCGCTTTAGTCCTGTTTTTGTCCTACTTTAGTCCTGCTTTATTCCTGAGTCTGGGCACCAGCAGGAGGCCGGGACTAAACCAGTACTAAACCAGAACTGAACCAGGACTACATCAGGACTAAATGGTTCACATGACACTCACATACACATTATAGTGCTTGACTTGGGATTTCCAGTAAACCATTTATTCATTACAGACATGATTAGCCACAGTAGCTCATTTGCACAGTAAAATAGACTGTCCAATGTCAGCGTGCATTGCCAAGCCTTACAGATGACATGTGAAAACAAACATCCAGGGCATATAATATAATAATTATGTGTTCAGTTATTATTATTCTATGCTCTATTTTTTAGTTATAAGCTCTTCTGTTTCTTTTTGATTGAGGTAGAATAGTCACAAATAAAAATATGACCATTACCAGTGTCTCTTTTTTCCATATTGGCACTATATTCTCAGAGTTTGCTAATCATACACTGAGATTTCACTTTATCGCGCTAAAAGTAATCTTCAGTCTGTCTATTGCACATGTGTCAAACTCAAGGCCCGTGGGCCAAATGCAGCCCGCTACGTCATTCTCTGTGGCCCGTGACAAAGTAAATTAAAAGGTATGACTGTCTTAAAATGTCAGTTTATCATTAGATACACAGTTAAACAGCCATTTTTTCATATCTATGCAAATCCATATGCAATATTTGTAACATGAATAAGTAATAAATACAGAAATGGTTAATTAACAAGATGAAAACGTAGTGACATTTATCTTACAGTTACATGTAGCCCTTTGAGAGCAACCATTTTGTTGATGAGTTTGACGTCCCTGGTGTATTGTATTGAATTTAAATTGCTCGCTTGTACCGATACCTTTTTAGTTTACACCATGTTATGTCAACTAGCAACATAAACAAATAAAAAATAAAATGTGATAAAACAAAAAGTAGAAGAAGTTTTTGTCACGAATGTCGATATCTTTTATACTTTGACCTGTTTTCCTTTCAGGTCAAGGAGAACCTTTTGTCCTGTAAGATGCTGCTCCACTGCAAAAGGGATGAACTGAGGAAGCTGTGGATCGAGGGAATCGAACACAAACACGTGCTGCAGCTGCTCGACGAGATTGAGAGCATTAAACAAGTGCCTCAGAAACTGGAAGCGTACATGGCCAGCAAACACTACCTGCACGCTACGGATATGCTGGTAAGTGATAATAATTTTAGTTATAAACGGCTTTCAAAACACACAAGGACATTCTACAGGACAAGTGAAAAACATGAGTGGAAAAAACACAATATTAAACTGTACGATGGTGTGATTGGTGACATGGTGTACGATACAATAGAGATTTATTCCTGCCTGTTAAATAGAGTATGTATGTTCAAACCACAGACTGTATAAAGAAGCGACCTTGTTATTATTGTTCACATCTTCAGTTACGGACACACAATAGCGGGAAAAAAATGCCCGGATCATGTAGAGCGGGTCAATAT
Organism: Periophthalmus magnuspinnatus; assembly: GCF_009829125.3. Lineage (NCBI taxonomy): Eukaryota > Metazoa > Chordata > Actinopteri > Gobiiformes > Gobiidae > Periophthalmus > Periophthalmus magnuspinnatus. The sequence continues at coordinate 15,177,392 of NC_047137.1, forward strand.
GAACATTTAAGACCAAAATGACGAGAGGGGCCACAGTTTTCTAATGTAAAGTGAATTGGAGCCAGAGTCGATGGAGCCGGAAGCGCAGCACTCACTTCCTGTTTATAACGCGGCGGCTAGCAGGTTAGCTATGTCCATTTATATCTAAATCTTTTAAATCTAAACTGAGAGGTCTCGAGGCTGACTCCATAACATGCTCTTGTTTTTCATAATCTGTTTGTCTTTTCCTGTTATCTTGTCTCTTTGTAATTATGTAACTGTGTTTTTTATTTGCTGCTGCTGCTTGGCCAGGACTCCCTTGAAAAAGAGGTTTTGGATGGGACTTAAAATAATAAAAACAAAATAAATATACAGTCTATGGTTCAAATATATAAAGATTGCACTAGTGAGCAGGGCAGAGGTGGGTGAAATTGTTGAAAATCTTTATGACTTTTTAAATTTCTGTAGTAGAAACCACATAAAAATGTATAAAAAGTTCAAACTGTCAAGGTTGCATTGATGTTTTAACCCACGTATCGACATGTGACTGTATCGTTACATCCCTGACCATACCTTCTGCCAATGGTGGATGAAGTACACAACTTTGATACTTAAGTAAAAGTACAGATACAGAGGTAAAAAGTTACTCAAGTAAAAGTATCACATGAAAAAATCTACTTTAGTAAAAATATTTAAGTATTTCACACAAGTGCTGTTCATTTGTTAAAGTGTAAATGCAGTGATAATGATTAAAAATGATATACATTTTGGTCAACAGTAACTATACAAATACATTTTTCCTCATGAGTTTTGTGTATTTATTTTTGTTGCTCAAAGCCAAAGCTTAAACTCGGAAACTATAGTCAGGATGTTTCCACAAACATGGTAAAAATAACCCCTCAAATCATATGAAAAGTACGTTTTACTTTTCAATTCTGTTCAAAAATGTACAAATATTTCCTCTTAAGTAAAAGCCAAAATTATCCACTGTAAAACTGACTAACTGACATACAGATACCTAAAAATTCTACTTAAGTACAGTACAGTTACTACTTCTTTCTTCCTTTATCTTTATTTATACAGGGGAAATCAATGAGAGAAATTGGGCGCCATGTTAAAAATACAATACAATGGACTTATATATAAAAGTATACAAGTCCATAAAACTTTAAAAATAGCTGCAGGTGTGTGGATAAAAGTTCATTACCACATTATTAAATTGCGATTGTCACCAAACTATCCATTTTTGCTTTTTCTTGGAGTGTTTTCCATTTTTTCCCGTCTCAGTTTTGGTGCAGCTCGTCCTTAGCCTTATAGAGTCATGTGATCTGAGATTAAATGTTCCGCTATCAATGATTAACAAACAGGTGAGGTGTTCTGGGAGTTTTTTTTTTTTTACTTTATAGTTTGAACAATCGGTCAACTGTCATTTAAATACAATTTCCATTTTTTTCTTCATATTTTTCTTTTGTAACCTTAGAATATATGCAAGTCTCTTCATAACACGAATTTCTTCCACAATGTCCTTCCATTTGCCGAGCGTAGGGGGCGTCTTCCTTATGCCATTTGTGTGTAATGGCTTTTTTCATGCTGTCATTAATATCTTGATTAAAAAATAGTGTATTTTGGGATGTGTGCGTCAGTGTTTAACCCAAAATACATCGTTACGCATGTTTTTGGTAGTTTGTAACCAAATATTTTCCCCATTTCTTTGCCCGAAGTATCGCAAAATCGTGACGCCTTGTTGCACGGCCAAAACACATGAGCACGGGCGTCCATTTTATACTCCCCACATCGTCTCCAACACGATTCATCCATACATAGTGATACTTTTTTAATTTGTGTGATGAAAAATCTGAGTATGTTCTTATTACTTCACTTATTTCTTCTTTAATTTCTTTTGCCCACTTATCCCTGACGTAAAACAATGTATTTTTCCCGTTGACCCCTAAACCTTTATACCATTTAGATATAATTTTTGCTATTCTGGCAGTTTTTGAAGTAGTGTCTTATAGATAAACTTCACACCGTGCTGTTCTCTTCTAACATAAAGTGATTGTTAACCTACTTTTCCGCAGAGAACACAGTGATGAGTTTCAAATCCATCACCTGTAATAAAACCAGGAGCTCCAACCGTCCTTGTACTTGTACTTCACTACCTCCCACCACCGCCTTCCGCTGACTCCAAAGCTAAATAACATCGTATCTTATGGGGAAAATGCTGTTTTTTTTTTGTAAATGGATTCGGGAGCCTCTGTGTTTGTTTGATGTGGAGGAACAGTTGGACATGAATTACTTTAAAAGCTTTCAAGGCCGAACCAACTGAAGTCTTTTTTTTCTTTTTCTTTCTGTGTCGTGATGCGCGCGACTCAAACTCAATGTCACGCAGCTCCGATTGATTTCCCAGCATCTGTCATCCTTTTAAGAAACCCTTCCTAGCCTTGAATTGTCTGGCGGGTGCCCCTCTCACATAGTCCGAGTTACCGCTGTGGTTTGTGTGCGTGCGTGTGCGTGTTGTTTGTTGTCGTCTGATGTGTGTTTTTGGCTCCGCAGGAGAGCTAAAGATGGCATCATGGAGGACTAAACAGCTTTCTGATCTAGCGGTGGCTTCGCTCTCTTTCACTCCCTCTTTTATCCATTTCTCTCCTCTTCCTCTGTCACTCCCATGTACTTTTAATTAGCCCAGACTGGTAGATTACGTATAAATTGTTCAATACTCGAGTATGAAGAGTACATTTACTTAAAGAACTCATATTACACTATTTTCTGATCTCTGTTATAATGTTGTTTCCTCATCAAAAAAACAGAGCTGAAGTTGTGTTTTTTGTTTCTTTCACACATGTTTAAACAAACAAACTCTGCATATTTAGGCTTTGAGTTTTTCTCTTGAACAGAAAACACTCTGCTCCACCTTGTGATGTCACGTGGTAATACAGGAAGTAGTAAGTAGTAGTAGTTTGTGCAGTATAGGACCTTTAAAATAATCTTGGTCAAGTAAAAGTAATTGGCAAAAATGATAGTCAAGTACAGAGTAAATTATGTGATTAGTTGATGTGATGTGAGAGAAAGGAAAAATAGAAAAAAACAAAACATTACTTTATGGTATCTGACAGAGTGGAGCAAGAAACGCAAGTGTTCAAATAATTTTGTTTTGTTAGTGTGAAGCTTTTGTCACTTATAGACTTGGTGGAAAGTGTAAACAAAACTTATACTAAGCCCTAACCCCTATTCCTAAACCCTAAACCCTCAACCTTTAACCCTGATCCCTCAACCCTGAACCTGAACCCTAAACCCTCGATCCCTTAACCCTAAACCATAAGCCCTGAACCCTAAACCGTAAACCCTGAACCCTTGATCCTAAACCCTGAACCCTAAACTCTAAACCATGAGCCTGAACCCTAAACCCTGAACCCTTAATCCTAAACCCTAAACACTAAACCCTATCCCTAAACCCTGAACCTTAAACACTAAACCCTGAACCTTTAATCCTAAACCCTAAACTCTAAACCATGAACCTAAACCCTGAACCTTAAACACTAAACCCTGAACCTTTAACCCTAAACCGTAAACCCTGAATCCTTAACCGTTAACCCTTAAACATAATCCTACTACAATACAGTTTTCACATGATTCACTTTGTAAATACAGAACTGTACATGAATCTCAACATACAGTTTTGATATGATTTAGGCAAATGTTTTATGATATTATCAACATACAAATATATTACTTTATCTGTTCTATGTGTAAATAAAGCAGAGTTAGACCCCTGAGGATCTGTTTTCACATGTGTCGGTGAAAGGCTGGCACACTGTAGTGACATGAGTGCACTGAGTCACTCGTGTGTGTCACTGCGAGGGTCATATTGAACCATCTGATATTGGATAATGAAGATCCCACTTATGCTCAAGCCGAGCTCTTACAGCCCGAGAGGACCATAGACTGTATAAAGAAGTGGACTAAGTGAGTGTGACATCACCCGTAGAGTTTGTTTAGTCAAATGAAGCTCGTCGAGGCCAGTGGTTATAGGAGAGAACTGGAGCGAACGACCACATATCTTGAGTTACGGACACAATAACGAAATAAAAACAGCAGGATCATGTAGAGCGGGTTAATACGAACATTTTAAGAGCAAAATGACGAGTCTGACAGCAGCAGGTACAGAGAGAGGAGCTGCAGTTTTTCAATAGAAAGTGAATTGCAGCCAGAGTCGATGGCCTCACTGTGCAAGTTTATCAAGACTGAGAGATTTATTCATAGTTTTCGGTCATGTCTTGTACGTAAACGCTACTGACCCCTGCTCCAAGCTAAATTTCATGTTGCATCCTGGGCATAGACTGTATATATAAATGGACATAGCTAACCTGCTAGCCGCCACGTTTTGCCGCCTCTCTCTGTAACTGCTCCTGCCAGACTCGTTATTTTTTATCTCAAAATGTTCGTATTAACCCGCTCTACATGATCCTGCTGTTTTTATTTCATTATTGTTTCCATAAATCAAGATATGAACCTCAATAAAAGACAAATCAGGCGCTTTCTTTCCATGGCGTCGCTCCTTCTAGCGTTAGCAACAGGTTTAATTGACAGAATTCAACAACGTCACACTCACTTAGTCCAGTTCTTTATACAGTTTATGATCCAGGCCCATCCCAACTATTATCACACTGAATTAAAACGTTACTTTATATAATATTACTAGTACAAGAGGCGAGAGTTTCTTCAGTTACTCAATTAAATGCGTCAAATGTAACCGCCAACTACCCGCTCTCTTCTCCCTTCTCCGTTCTCGCGTCCCTCCCACTCGGCTTTCTTACTTACATAGTTTGGTAATAATTAGTTTGCAGGAGCGGGGTTATGTGAGGAGGAGGGAAGAGGAGAGATGATGGGGTGCCCAAAGGACCGTGAAGAGGAGGAGGGAAGAGGAGAGATGATGGGGTGCCCAGAGGAGCATGAAGAATCCTTTTTTTGTGGGGGAGGAATAAGCAGATCTCTATTCAACCTGCCGCCCGCTCAGTCTGTACGGCGCGTTTTGGAAGATCGTTCAAAGTTCTGGCGTCAGTTGGGTGCAGTCGGGGTCTCGCTGACTTCAGACTTCAGATGCGTTGATCAGCTCAAGGTGGTGCGACTGTGACTTTGTGACAGGCAAAGTGTGGAGACCATGTGCTTTGATGCGTTCTGTCAACCAGGAGATGTATAGATAATTAGTACTTTTAAAGAGTGTTTTGTTACGATACTAAAATTTCAGACGTGATTTTGATGCTAAATATGGGTGTGCAAAAATATCAAATTATCAATATATCGTATCGTTTTAAAGATACAGTATTGATATCGTGGGCTGCTGTATCAATATATCGCCAAGAGTGTTTTTTTGTTTGTTTTTTTTGTATATTTTACCAACTTATTAGGTCACAGCGCTATAACTGTGGCTTGTTTTTACGAAAAGAAACTCATTTATGCCGAACGTTTGACATTTGATTCACTGTTTTGGTGATTAAAATGGGTTTATTTCGTATAAACTTCGGTTTAACAAAGACTTTTAGTGCCACAGTTGTGATTTAATATGTTGTGATCGTTCAGAGTCGTTAAACTGCACATGTCGCCTGTACATGTAAATATGGAGCTCGTATAAGCTGTGGATGAGGAATACTGGACGAAGTAACAGTCTGACGGCCTTTTCTAGTTGGGAAAATGCACGAAACAAAATGCACTTTGTGTTCATTCATCTTCAATAAATGGACGATTAAAAAAAAATTAAAAAAAATGTGAAAATGGATCTTTAAGTGTCCCGAAAGCCTTTATTTTTAATTGAATCAAATCGAATCAGTTTGAAATATATCGTATCGCATTGTACAGAATCAACAGTGCACAGTATCGAGATATTTATCGTATCATGGCTTATGTATCAAGGTATCGTATCGGCAACTTCTTTATAATACCCAGCCCTAATAGTAAGGAATAAAACCGATACGTAATATGATTTTTCCATGATTGAATGATTTAAAAAAAAAAAAAAAACTCTTTAGACAATATTATATGATTTTTTATTTTTTTTATTTATTTTTTTTTTTTTATATATCTGTGTAATCCCTCAGTCGTCCAGTAGGTTTATATTGGTCTATGTCTGTATATTAGTCTATTTGTCTTATACTTGTTCTGATACAGCTCAAGATCATTCTAAAAATATTCAGAAAACGTTCATTTCTGTTCTGTAAATGTGACTTTTTTAGTATCGATACCTGCTCAAATGAGTGTCTAGTTTCGATACTAGTTTCCGTATCGATTAGTACTTGTCTTTCGTTACTTTTCACAACCCTCTGAGGCCACGAACAAATGACACGCTGCACGTTCAGACAAATAGTTGGGTGAATTGTAATAAACATTAAAATGCTTGTAGTCGTTTGCATACACAGATTACAGGCTGGAGTGATTTCGAAAAAAAAAAAAACCCAAACAAAACCCTAATTGCAGTTTTTGTGTATCGTGGTTTTGATTAGATTTACAAATTACTTTTTCGAAATTAAGATTCAGTTCACCGTGTACTTTTTAAATACAAACCGGAGCGAAAACGTTTGCGACAAAACTGAAATATGAACAGTTTAATGAATACAACGATCACACTTTACATTATTACCTCGCACTTATTAAACCCATTTACTACTGACTTTTCACACCGTTCAAGTTATGATTTCAGTTTTATAGCAATTAATCTTTTATTTATGTCAAAACACTTTCTCAAACGCCGCAAAAAAGAGCGGATTATGAAAAATAAACATGAGATAGGCAAAAATAGATTCATTTTATGTGTATTGCTCCCTGTTGAGATCCTTCCTTGTCCTGAAATTGAACTTAAACTTTACTTTTCCTGAACTTGAAATGAATCTTCAGCATTTGACCCAGGCCCGGGCGCAAACCAAACTGACTGATTGTGCGTTGGAATTGTATCAAAGAGGTTCAAACGTTAATACGCTTTCATTAATTGCCGTTGTTTTAGGTGCGTGAAACGAGAGTCCGGACACTTTTAACCGAAGTGACACCGTTTTGCACCTTTTTTTTTGGTCTCGTTTGACCCATCCTTCAACGCCCCGGGAACCAACCTGCCAAACTGTCAGGAGTAGACATAGCACGATATTCAAATTTGGCGTCGTAACGATTATATCACGATGATGATTAAAGTTACCGACAGTTAAAAATGTTTAAATAACTGTTATATTCAATTCAATTCAAGTTTATTTCTGTAGAACATTTAAAACAACTTCAGCCGACCAAAGTGCTTCACATAAAAGCCAACAAAAAACAAGCGTACAGAAAAACACCAACAAATCCTGCGTATCGAGTGTTAAATACCAGGGAGAAGAGGTGAGTTTTCAGTCTCGTCTTAAACTGCGTTAAAGACTGAGAGGATCTATTGTACTGTACTTTCCTATAAGTGAAATCAACAAAAGTCATCAGGAAGAAGTAGATTTTTCTTCACATTCTGGAGATGCAATGGGGATTGTCGTTGTTACCTCACAATTAAATAAAATGTCCCATGAACGATTATAGAGATGTTGGTTTTTCATATACTATAGTTAGCTGGAGCCTTAACTTATTGTGCATGGCAAAAGAAAACTTCAATTCTGTTAACTGGATAAAAGTTTTAGAGTGGAGACATTTGTTTTCTGACTATACCCATTCATCAACTCCAAAGCCTGGGAATTGAGCTTGGGACACTTTAGTAGGGCTGAAAAAATAGCCCAAATTGTCCAAATATGTAATAAAACTTTTTCTGGCCAATATTCCAATCAGGATTATATTTGCGTTTTATGTTGAGCCAGATGCTTTTCAGATTTTTAACATGAAATGCAAACTAATAAATGAATAATCCAATAATCCCATGCAACTCAGAACATGTACCTAAACAACAGCGGTTTTTTTTCGATAATCGGACGCGATATTGTGTTGTTTTCAAAGGACTTTAATTTCAGTCTTTGAGATTATTCAAATTTGGATTCGATCGCGATTAATCTTGTAGCCGTACTGGAAACTGCCGCTATATAGACAGAGTATACTTGTTCTGTTTTAGCTGTTTAGTTTAGATGTGGTGGTGTATCGATTGCAGTATCGGTATCGGCCGATATCCGATCTTTTTTGGGCGCTGCTGTCCCAAATTTGCACGCCCATGTGTCCGTCCTCAGTGCATCAGATTTGTCTTTTTGAACAGACTCATGAATAGAAAAGTAGAAATCGAAAAGTACACAGTTTGTAGAGCGTTTGCCCGCTGATTCGAAAGGTATCGGTTCGATTCCAGCTCCCACAGATGAATACTGCCGTGGCGTCCTTGGGCAAGACACTTAACCAACGTGTGTGTGAATGTGTGAGTGTTTCCTTGACGTAAAGCGCTTTGAGTGGCTTGAACATGGAAAAGCGCTGTATAAAAATGCGACTATTTACCATCCGAAAACATTTGGGTTTTGTTTTTATTTGTCCAAAAGTAAAAAAAATGTACGTGTGTTCTTACAACTTAAGATAAACGTGGACTTTGCTATGGATTTGAGCTCAATATCATCAAATATCAGACGTCGTATCGGCTCAAAAAACGCCCGTATGTCCCCGTCCGTACTTTTATTGCTGCGTCACAGTTTAAAAACGCGGCAGTAGAGCTGTATTTCATTAGTATGCGTTCGCCAAAGCTAAAATCTCCCATGGCGTGCCTTCCCTGACCCTCTCCCTTCTCCAAATTCTTCTCAGTTTTTCTCTCAACTTGAAGCCAGCTCACCAGAGGCGTCATATTCCTCATTACACCGACAGGCCTGGCCCCTAATGACGTTAACAAGATTTTTCTGTCTCTAATCTCGGCCTAATAGTAATAAGATCCCCTCCTCCAACACACAGAGGCGCGCCCGTTTAACAATTATCGCCATATAGCCACCTACACACACCGTAATTTCACATAATGTCATTTTTGCAAGGTACACATACAAAATGCAAACGCTTTTTTATCCGCAGGGGCTTAAAATGCATCGTTTTACACTGCAATGATGTGGTTTTGGTTTGCATACATTTAACCTGAGCCTAGAGCAAAGTAGAGGCTGGTCCCCTTTGGCCTGTGCAGTGTAATGTGTGGGCAATTAGTGCACATGAAACAAATGAGCAGCCTTAATGAACACACCGCGAGGTTCAGCAGTGATAGAAGAGCGTGGACAAACACTGTGATTTCTGTGCATGGGGGAACTGCTCCGTTTGGATGAGGTTTTGAGGGAGTCCAGTGAGGGTTATCTGGGCGTCTGGAAATTTATATGTAGCTAGAGGGTTTTTTTCAGACCAAGATTTAATGGGTTTCATTCCATACTTTTAGGTCTGAAAAAAATAAAATAAAAATGATGATGGTGATGATTTAAAAAAAATATATATATATATGATGATGATAAAAAAAAAAGATGATTAACAAAAAATTATGAGGATGATTAAAAAATAAATACAATTATTATGATATATAATAATAATAATAATTTATAACGATAATGATGATAAAAAATAAATACAAAAATAATAAGATGATTGAAAAATAAATGCCAAAAAATAATATGAGGATGATTAAAAAATAAATATAATAAAATAAAAATAAGAATAATAGGATGATTATGATATAAAAGTGATGATGATGATGATGATGATGAATTTAAAATGAATTAAAAAAATGAATTACTGGGTACCTTTCTTTTGTTTTTGAAGTACTGGTACTAAAACAGTTCTTGGTTTTCATTTCCTGTACTTCTTTCAGCACCTCTTCCTCTTTGAATCGTGTGCTGTAACTACAAAAAAAATGAATCATATAGTTCATCCATTACTATTACTGTGTTTTTTATTAATTTCATTCATTTACATCATCAGTACGATGTCCTTCAGTCGTGTGTTTGTGCCTTTCAACAGTGTCTAATCCTAATTTCTCAATGGCATTTTGAGGTTGGATAGTAATATGTACAGTACCAGTCAAATGTTTTGAGCATTTTTACTACTTTTCACATTTACATACACACAAAAGACATCAAATATATGAAGCAAGTAGTAAAAAAAAATGTATTAATAAAGAAAAACACTGAATGAGAGACTGGCAGTGTATGTTCACCCTCTCATTCAATCTATTTTTCACTACTTTTTCTACTTTTGTTCACTACTTTCTACATTTTATACATATGTAAGACATCAGATATATGAAGAACGATATATAGAGTTAATTAGTTAGTAGTGAAGGAAAAAAGTGACTCTACTAAATATTTTTTAACAAAGCAAAGGGTGGAAACTTTGAGAATGAGAGTAGTGTAAAAAATGAATAATATTGCAGTTGTATTTTTGGAGATAGGAACAATTTTAATACCAATTATATCATGTATGAAAAGAGAAAATAAGCTCATTAAGAATCTGAATAGAACAGTTTTCGTTCATTTAAAATAACTGTGGTCCACATCAGTCATCCCTAAACCCCGTGTTTGTGCGTTTTCTTGTGCAGGTGTCCGCCGTGGACTCGTTGGACGGGGATTTGGTGCAGGTGGAGGGCCTCTCAGATCTGCGGCTGGAGCTTCACAGTAAAAAGCTCAACATTCACCTGGTGCTGATCGACGAGCTGCATCGACACCTGTACATCAAGTCCACCAGCCGCCTGGGACACAAGAACAGGGACAAGAACGCCGCAAGACCGCCCGGGTAAGGTCCTCTACGACAGTCAGACATAAGAGGCCACACCTTCTCGTCTAAGTCTGATCCTGTTAGTACTTAGATGTGAGGCTGCTGGGAAAACCACACGAGTATGAACGTGGTTACATTCTGTATGAAGAAGTAGAGCGGGTTAACACGAACTTTTTAAGACCAAAATGACAAGTCTGACAGCAGCAGGTACAGAGAGAGGGGACACAGTTTTTCAATAGAAAGTGAATTGGAGCCATATTCAGTGGAGCCGGAAGTGCACGCGCATGATCACTTGCTGTTTAGGACGTGGCAGCTAGCGTGTTAGCTTTGTCCATTTATATAAACAGTCTATAGTCACATCATGTAGTTGAATAAACAGGACATTTGTATTATTGTGTTGTGTTGTATTAGGATTATAGGCACAGGACTAGTTTGGACTATTACCTCATATAGTAGTGCCTTCTTCCTCTTCTTCCTCTTCTTCTTCATCAACTTCTTGTTCTTCAACTTTTTCTTCTTCATCAACTTCATCTTCTTCTTCATCAACTTCATCTTCTTCCTCTTCCTCTACTTCATCTTCTTCTTCATGAACTTCATTTTCTTCTTCTTCTTCATTTTCTTCATCAACTTCATCTTCTTCTTCATCTTCTTCCTCTTCTTCTTCATCAACTTCATCTTCTTCTTCAACAACTTCATCTTCTTCTTCTTCTTCAACATCTTCATCTTCTTCTACAACTACTTTTTCTTCGTCATCAACTTTTTCTTCATCAACTTCATCTTCTTTTTCTCCTTCATCTTCTTCATCAACTTCATCTTCTTCCACTTCATCAACTTCATCTTCAACTACTTCTTTTTCTTCTTCATCAATTTTTTCTTCATCAACTTCATCTTTTTCTTCTTCTTCATCATCAACTTCATCTTCTTCTTCAACTACTTCATCTTTTTCTTATTCATCTTATTCATCAACTTCTTCTTCATCAACTTCATCCACTTATTCTTCTTATTACACTAATTACTGTAACAATAATTTTTACCAACTTGCCAAAACACTTGAATCACTTTGTCTGTGTTATGAATATTTCTGTATAATATGGATTTAGATTTTATTGTTTGGCTACAAAATTATGTCTTGCCTCATTACATGACAAAGTATTCAGGTTTAAACAAGGTCTACTCCATCATTATACATTTTTATAGAGTTTTAGTAGAGATTATTTGTATTTTTTATGGCTGTTAAGAATCTAAGCTCAATTATTCACAATATGGATGGACACGAAACCAATTACTGAACCAAAACTTCAACACAATGAGATATTTTAACATTTGGCTCTAGTTTTAGTTTGAACTTGACGCTCAGGACATTCATAAAACCAGAGAACACTTGCAAATTTTTTTTTGCGCAGCTACGAAGGTTTGAACTTTGAGAGAGTTTAAACAAGAGAGAAATGTGAGAAAATGTTAACGCCTGTGTGAGAAAAGTGTATAAAGTGTGTGGTGAGGGGTTTTACAGATGCAACACATAGAATAAATATAAAAAATAAACCTGATACTTCGTGGATTTCGTTTATCGTGGGTTATTTTTAGAACGTGACCCCCACGATAAAATTTTAAACAGTTTGCAGTGGTTACTCCTCACTTACCTCATCCAAATGATTCACTTCGATCTCTGAAAAACGCTTATAAACTCATCACTGCGGAGTCTTATATCGCACTTTTCCAGTGACTTTAAAGCTTTGCGCATTATTCATTCATTCCATACCCAGTGGTGCTAAGCTAACTTTGTCGCCACTAACCCTTCGACCACCACCAACACTCCCTCACACATCACATTCACGCTAGACAATGTGGGTGAAGTGTCTTGCTTGAGGACACAATAACAGATCAGCTGTCATTTAAATACAATATCCATTTTTCCCAGTGTTCTTCATATTTTTCTTTTTGTAACCTTGGAATATATGTACAGTAAATTTTGGACTATTGAGCCGCACCCGCTAAATTTGAAAAATAAAATAAATGTTGTACATACATAAGCCGCATGTTACAAATATGTTGCAACACGAGATATTTACACAGAAAGACGGTACACAGAGATATGTGAGTTTTAATTAAAGTTTTTTTTTTTCCAAATTGTGCCTGTAAATCGGCACCAACACGGGATGAACATACTACAGGTTTAGAAAATATAACAGCATCAACACGAGCCGTCTGCTTTTATTTCCTCTGAAAGATTTTGTCGTCTTTTTACATCTACTAAATTCTTCCCTCTGCTGCCTCCAACGTCGCACCATCGATTCTTTGACGCCAAACTTACGTGCAGTGGATCTATTTCCTTCGTTTTGACATCAGATCCATCGCCTTTAACTTAAAAGACGCAGAAAATGACAGTTCAGAATCAAAACTAGTGTATTCTTCAGCGCATAATCTTTCCCCACGTCCGTCTCACTTTTGCGTTTACTGCTAGAGAGCGCCCCCCGGTGGCTGTTAACCAGTAAAAATCTATAAATTAGACCACAGGGTTCCAAGAGTGGGGAAAAAGTAGCAGCTTATAGTGCGAAATTTACGGTAAGTCTCTCCATAACGCAAATTTCTTTCACGATGTCCTTCCATTTGCCGAGCGTAGGGGGCGTCTTCCTTCACCGACGTGTGTGTCAGTGTTTAGCCTAAAATACATCGTTATGCACGTTTTTGGTAGTGTGTAACCAAATATTTTCCCATTTCTTTGCTCGAAGTATCGCAAAATCGTGACACCTTGAGCACGCCCCATTTTATACTCTCCAACAATGACTTTTTTTGAAAATCGCAGCGCACTGTGACACTTGGTATTATCAGCGGTTTCCCATCCGAGCACAACTAGCATGCCAACACACACTTCCTAGTCATCGGTCAATGAAACGCTTTAATTACAGACAACACACAGCAGATGTATTTTAGCCTCTAGACCTGCTTGTACGAAATATCTGCACTTGGCCACATTTTGCTCAAATACAAACCTACAAATGGAAAAAATAAGTTACAAAGCCTTTAAGTGATGAAACAGGATTTGGAATTTATTGCTTTAGAAGTAATATCAGCCCCACAATATCTGCTTTTGTTTTGTTTCGAAGTCACTTGAAGGATAATACGAGGTGAACCGAATCTTTTTCCTTTGTTTTTTGTTTACCCCGATGCATCACCGTAGCCTATTACAGAAAGTACGGTGATACGGCTTTAGACACGCAGTTTGTATTACCGTTTTACGCGTTTAAATCGTTCAGTTTTGGCTGTTTACAAGTGCGTTTTCGCGTGTGTGACTGTGTATGTGCTGTACAGTAATTATGGCAATGCGGTCGGCCGGGGAGGTTTTGTGATTTATTACCTGGGGTCAGGCAGCGACAGGGTTTGGCCTCGTCGTATAAGGTCTCGTCTAACAACCGGCCCACCTCCTCATACGCTCACTCACTTAGCAGGAACATTGTGTTGATACGCCCGAGCTTAAAAGGGCCCGGATCGCTCCCTCCGCCGGCGAAGGCTTGATAAATGACTCATTGGAAAGCAGAGGCAACGCTACCCCGAGATGCTAGACTTTGTTATAATAAAAATATGTCTGACGGAAAATTCGGTGTACGTTTTGCAGTTGATAAGCGACGGTAGAAGCGCAGTCGGTCGAATGAAAGTTTGGAGGTTGGATCGCGGATTTTGAAGCGTGACATATTGTTTAAGAAGATGTAGACGGTAAACGATGATGCTGACACAAATTTATGCCGCTGACACGGAAATACAGCAGATTTAAATCACGAAAACTGTTCCAAATCGACAATATTGTTAAAAAATAATGAGCCGATATAAATAAACGTGTCTGTAATGAGTCATAGAAGTCATTTTCTCAATTTTTTACAGCTTAAATAGTATCATAAAGCCAAAGAATAACCACGAATTTCCAAGTAGTGCGAAGAAAACGTACACAAAATACACTGTTTTATCTTTTATACGTTGAACGATGTGTTGATACAGTGATTATCGTGACGGGACTATGGAAAAGACATGTTATTTTTCCTGTAGGACATTTTCCCCTCTGCAGTTATTTATGTATTTTTGTATTTATTGCTCATGCCATTTCATTTTAACACCAATCTAAAGAGTCAAAACTAAAATAACTAACATAAATACAGCTGTTTTGTGCCTTAAACATTAACGGCATGAACAAAATGAACAGGAAGAATGTAAATCTTCAAAACCCTGCTGCTTTTTCCTTTGCGTTTGAGAGGTTTCGTTCAGCGCTGCTATGGCAACATGTCGAGGTAGAGCTATGGTCACGGTCAGGAGTACCAACATGGAGGATTCACCTTTTTATGTTGATGTGAAAAACTGGAAATTCGACACAGGGAGAACACTTTGGAGCTTATTGAAGTTTATTTTTTAACCTTTTTCCAGGCAAAACATGAAGTACAAATTATTGTTTTGCCCGATAAATCCAGACTGATATCTCTCGGGTTAATTTTTTATACAGATTGATATCAGTCCGGTCTCCTCGTCCTCTGTTGCGTCTTGAGCCCGGTCAAACGTGATCGTCCAATCAGATTAGTTAAAATCAAATTTATCTCACCGCAGATTAACACAGTTTAGCACGTTTAGCGCTCATTGATTCTGCAGAAATCAGCCAGGTTTTTCAGCTGCTTGTGATATTTTTTTCCTTATTTTTTCCAATATGGACGGACCATGCCTGTCCCCGATTGGCCAGTCCATCTGTCAATCATGCCCATGTGACCAGACTCATATTTTCGTAAAGTATTGAAGAAGTGTGTGTTCTGCATCTCGAGCAATAACAGGACAAATACAAATAAAACATGTTATTTATTTATTTGAGGATTTTATGAATACAACAGAAGGAAATTTGTACTTAACCTCAAACGGTAGAACTTCCAGAAACTTCAAATCTGTGTCATTTTAGTCGCAAATACAGTCTTCAAGGTTGATTCGTACTATGATATGGCTCCTCGGAAACCACATTTTTACCAGAATATACATTAACAGAACTGTATACGTGCATACTCCAATGATAACCTTTTCTTTTCCCTCTCTTTAGCTCTCTGACGAAAGACTCTTCCCCGATGCCGCCTCTGGACGTGAGCAGCCTCTCCACTCCTCGCAAACTTCTGGACACCTCACAGTTCAGCACGCCCGGATCCGGCAGTGGTAATGATCTCACTTTATTTTAAAACAAAAACAAGCTGTAAGCGAAGGGTCGTCACTACAGATCGATCGGTTAGATTGTTTAGAATCCGGAGCAATCGATGGCCGACAAGCTGATGTGTAACAAAACAAAACAAGACATGAGTTTCTAAGAGTATTGTTCGCATTTTATTGTCATACGTGGGAAAGATTAACTGGAGGTTTGTTTATTTTAATGTCTCTATCTACCTAATACATACAGTTTTCCTCCTGCGGCCACGTCTAGGGAGGTTGGTGTCACAGTTCTGCATGTTTTTTTGCTTTTCCCAGTCCTTTTTTCAGCCTGTTCCGGCCCTTCTTTTGTTACCTTCCCGTTTTCCCTGCAGCTTCCTCTCGTTTGTTAATCAGCCCAGGGTCGTCTGTATATATACTGCTTCTGTAGATTGTTGAACAGTCAAATGGAACTATCAAGCCCTATATCTGCAATACCCTCTTGCATTTCTGAAATCCTGAACGTGCATTTATCCCTGTTTGAGTTACCTGTTCTTGACTTTATTCCCCAGCCTGTTTCCCCTTTTGAATTCCCATTGTTGGATGAGATTTTTGTTGATTTTAAATAAGACATCTTTCCTCAGTTGTTTTATTTGCCTGATTTACCATATTCGGAATTACCTGTTAAAAGGACACTTCCTGTTGTAGTTTCTAAACGTTTTTTTCTGCTTTGTGTTGCATTTGAGTCCAGTTTACCTGTGTGACAGTTGGGTACAGTCCCATGGATCTTAAATTTCTGAATAACATGTGTAGCTGTAGTCAGAGGAACATCAAGCTGCTTGGAGATGGTCTTATAGCCTTTACCTTTAACATACTTGTCTGTAATTGTCTTTCTAATCTCCTGAGACGAATCTTTCCTTTGCTTCCTCTGGTCCATGTTGAGTTTTGGACTGATTACAAGATTCTAGACACCTGTGATGCTGATTAGTGGACACACCTTGGATTAAAATGTCCCTTTGGTCACATTATTTTCTGTCTTTTCTAGGGGTACCATCATTTTTGTCCAGGCCTGTTTCATGAGTTTTTATTTTTTTTAATAATTCTGTTGAAGCCTGGTCGAAAAGAAATGTCTGACTTTGATTAGTTACATTTCATAGAATTTTTATTTATTATTACTTTTGTCAGATTCAAGTTATTTCTGTGACAATTGCGAGTTTTTCTTTCATTAAACGACGGATACTGACAATTTTGAAGGTGGAAAAGTGCTACACATGTGGACAAGTCACTCAAAGCGCATTACATTAAGGAAACACTCACGCATTCACACACAAGTGTACACAGACGCTGGGAAGGAAGTGCGTTAAGTGTCTTGCCCAAGGACACAACGACAGCATTCATTTGTGAGCTTGTGTACAATATAAAGCATATTTAAATATTCGATAAAACTACACATAACTGGAACAAGCTGCATTCAAATCCACACAATGTTGAAAATCTGTGATGTTTAGAGTCACCTGTTTTGCGCGTCGTGTGTGTTTCTTACTGCTGATGTGTCGTTGAGCAAAACATTGACCTGCCTTCCCCCGTCGTTCTCGTCGTGATCGTAGATTATGAATGTGAGAGCGTTTGTGAGGTTGAATGGGGCTTTGATGTAAGGAGCTTTGAGTGGCAAAGGACGAAGAAAACCAGTTATTTACTTTCTATAGCTGCTTATTTTTCCACTTATGTTGTCTAAAGTATTATTTGCACTGAATACGCTCCTTTCTTACAATAGGGTTAGGGTTCAGGTCTATAGCAATTACTTTGTTGACTGTATAGACGACAGCGCATTACATTTCACCCATAAAACAGCAATTCAATTCAACTTTATTTATATAGCCCGTTTAAAACAACTTCAGCTGACCAAAGTGCTTCACATAAAAGTCAAGAAAAAACAAATATACAGAGATAACGCGATACACGGGAGAAGATATCCTGTCTAGCTAGTGTTAAATGCCAGGGAGAAGAAGTGGGTTTTCAGTCTAGTCTTAATCTGCATTAACGTTTTAAGGACTGAGAACATTACAGACCATTATAACTCGTCTAGACTTTTCGTTTTCAGCCATAAAATCATGTTAAAGGAAGTATCAGCGTGTACTTTTGCCTTTTTTCACACAACTACTTCTATTTTACGCCTCTATCCATCGTTATTTTTCCTTTGACGCATCAAATAACCGACTGGGAGAACCTCTGTGGTACCTGCGCTCTGACTGGTCGTCTTCGAGGGGACGACTTAAGCACATTCCCGTAATGACAGTAACATATTTAAATAGCCCCATGCCTCTGCTTTGAGACGCCGTTTGAATTTACACGATAGCACGATTGGTTGCGGAGTTACGGTAGTGGAAAGTCCGTAACCGCGAGTCTATCGGCGGCGATAGCATCCGACGCTATAGGGTTAAAGACTGAGAGGATCTGACAGGCAGAGGGCGCTGTTCCATATTCTGGGTGCTGTCTCCTCTGGTTTTGGGCCTGGCTTTGGGCACAGCTGACCTCAAGGTGGACTATAGAGCTGCAGGAACTCCCTCAAATAAAGAGGACCCATAGAGCGCACACATTTAAACACAGTCAAAAATATAGTTTGTTTGGTGCTTAAACGTTCAAAGATCAAGTCTGTATTTCGCGGACAGAGTTTAAAGCTGTTGAGGTACCAGTCCTGTGTGAGCCTCTTTATTAGGTTAGTAAATTTACATAAACGTTGGATCGCAGTGTGACTCTGAAGTGCTGTACGTTTGCAATTTGTTTCCTCCCCGACAAAACCCCCAGCGTCGATGAAACGTTCTGCACCGACAAAGACGCCTACGAAGGTTTGAACTGTGAGAGAGTTTAAACGAGAGAGAAATGTGAGAAAATGTTAACGCCTGTGTGAGAAAAGTGTATAAAGTGTGTGGTGAGGGGTTTTACAGCAAAAACATATAGAATAATTGTAAAAAATAAAGCTGATACTTCGCGGATTTCGAGTATTGCGGGTTATTTTTAGAACGTAATCCACACGATAAACGAAATCATAAGAGAAGACCATCATTTTTCATGCTACATTTTTTATGATTTTTATGAGATAATTGCCATTACAACTGTCCAGGAGAAACTACAACTTTGCAATATTTGAATAATAGTAATAATAAAAAAAAATAAAAAAATAAAAAATATTTAAAAAGGCAGAAAGAAGGAAAAAAAATAAAACAAAACAAAAAAACAAAACAAATGTGTAGGTAAAATCAGACAGTGTTCCCTTCTTTGAGAGGTGTTTGTTGTCCCTCAAAATAATAAAAAAAATGGAGTCCAGGTGTCTAAAAATTGCTGTGTGGTTCTCTTTAAAGTGTGTCTAATTTTTCCAATTTCAAGAAATACAAAACGTTTCTTATCCATCTTGCGAAAGTTAAATGAAATAAGTGAAGTAAAAGACAGAACATCACTGCCAAGAATCTTTGTGTACGCTTCAAAAATAAAATATAGACCAGAAGGGGGCAATAATCCATGTTTAAAGTGAAGCTAGGTTTACGTTTTGTCCGTACTCCCAATGCGTAATAGACTAAACACATACATTTCCTCTATAATGTCCACACCACACTAAAGCCAACCTCCTATATGCAATCACAGATGTATGTAGATATATATATATTTTTCTCCCTGTTACGTGGCAATTACCATATGCCCTTTTGGTGCCCCATTAGTACTTTTCATGTCAGCCATCACAGCGGGGAACGGCCTTGATTATTCTCCGATCAGCTCCTAACAGCATCTGATCTAACTGTACAGAATAACATCTCTTTGGTTGCAGGGGCGTATGGAGAGACCGCCGCGTTTCTCCCAGGCAAAGCACAGTGGAACGCAAACAAGAAGATAATGAAAAAAGTTAATCCGGCAATAACTCGGTGTCCCCTCGTGGTGTTTCGGAGTTTTATATTAAGCCTGGCACTTTTTCCCCACCCACGCTTGGCATTGGAGGCTCGCTCGCTTCGCTTCGCTTGTTTTTTTTGTTTTTTTTCCTGACGCGGATGCCAAGTGACCACGAGCGCTGTTCATATCGCAACGTTGAGGTGTGTTATTGTGTTTTAGGTAACAGCAACTGAAACGTTTTAGCATGAGAAAGAGAGAAAGAACAGAGAATAGAACAGTATGAAATGGTAGTAGTAGTAGCAGAGATAGTAGTCCAGATAAACGGAACAGTCAGGAAGGACATCTGGCTTAAAATATGAATGAATGAATGAGTCTGTTTTTATTATTGTGTCTTGCATTCAAAAAAATGCTATACTCTTTAATGAGCTTATAAAACACCATTAACAGAGAACATTAAAATACAACAGGACATTTGTCAGACGTCTGTTGTCAGGAAAGGGGGAGAGAGAGAGAGGAGAGAGGGTAGAGAGAGGGGGTAAAGAGAGGAGAGAGAGAGGAGAGAGAGAGAGGGGCTAAAGAGAGGGGAGAGAGAGAGGAGAGAGCAGAGAGATAGGGGGTAAAGAGAGGGGAGAGAGGAGAAAGGTAGAGAGCAGAGAGAGGAGGTAAACAGAGGGGAGAGAGGGGGTAAAGAGAGGGAGGAGAGAGGGTAGAGAGCAGAGAGAGGGGGGTAAAGAGAGGGGAGAGAGAGAGAGGAGAGAGCAGGGGGAGAGGGGGTAAAGAGAGGGGAGAGAGCAGAGAGAGGGGGTAAAAAGAGGAGAGAAAGAGCAGAGAGAGAGGGGGTAAAGAGAGGGGAGAGAGGTAGAGAGCAGAGAGGGGGTTAAAGAGAGGGGAGAGAGAGAGGAGAGAGCAGAGAGAGAGGGGAGAGAGGAGAGCAGAGAGAGAGGGTAAATAGAGAGGAGGGAGGGGAGAGAGAGCAGAGAGAGAGGGAAGAGAGGAGAGAAGGGGTAAAGAGAAGGGAGAGAGAAAGGGGAGAGATGGGATAGAGAGAGAAGAGGGGCAGGAGATCCAGCCCAGGTAAAAAAGAGTGGGAACGAGAGAGGGAAAGAGAGGTAATGCAAAAGGATAAAAGCAGAGGGAGGAGAGAGAGCGGAGGAGACCAGAGCAAAGAGGGCAGCCCGAGTACAGCAAAGAAGATGGGGAAATGCAAGAGACGGAGAGGTACATAAAAGAAGAGAGGGGAGAGGAAGTGGAAAGAGGGGACACGAGAGTGAGATGGAGAGGGGGAGAGTTTGGCGATAGAGAGCTAGGCTAGGTAAAGGGAGGAGAAGGGAATGTGGAGAGGAGATGGTGAAAGAGAGCCCTTTAATGAGATTATAAAACACCATTAACAAAATACAATAAAATACAACAGGACATTTGTCAGACGTGTCTTACAAAAAACAACAGATTCATTTAAACAAACTTATTTGCCGTTTCTTCCAGACTTTACAGAGAAATGAAGCAAACGTATAAACATGAGAATGAAACAACCATCGTCGTCATTACACCGGAACATTTCATCAAATAAAGGATTTCTCAATTCATCATAAAATGGACAATATAACAAAACAAACAAAAAAAAAACCCCAAAAAAACGCCAAAGCAATATGTGATTTATTGCCTGTTTGGGTATTGGGTTGTCACAGAAATTGGCACCTAGACATAGTTTGATACTCATTTAAACAAGTATCAATATTTAAAAATACATATGGACGTGTCCTAAGACCACACGGTAAATATTACAGTATATTTTTCTTACTATTGAAAGCAACTTGAAAATTTTAGTGTTGTGACTTCAGCTCGACCGATACGGGGTCATTTAAATTTACTATAAACTCACACATAGCCCCTTTTTTTTACCACAAACCTGTAAGAGCTGAGCTGTACTCATGTTTGTGCAGTTATATCTTTGTATTATAGTGTTAATATAAGTCAAGAACGTTGGCCGAAACCAAAATCGGCCTGTGCTGGAGATTCAAGGCTGATATCTGATACTCTAAAAACTCTAAAAAGTACAACTATCTGTCGATCTCTAGTTGTGACACACTAGTATACACAGCCCTCAAATATTGTTCAAAAATATATACACAAAGAAAAACTGCTGGAAAATTCAGTTGATTCTGTTGAGCAAAATCACTACATTTGATGCTTTATTCTATCTCAAAATATGTGCGAACTGGTACTTGAATACTTTTAGATTTTTCATATGATTCTTTTACTTTTTTTTTGCTCTGGTATCTGTACTTTTACTTAAGTAACACTGACTTGAGTACTTCTTCAATTTACAATTTAGTAACAAAACCAAATGTAGTAATAATTGTTGTAGTTGTAATTGTAGTTCTTGTAGGAGTTGTAGTTCTTGTAGTTGTTTTAGTAGTTCTTGTAGTTCTTGTAGTAGTAGTAATTGTTGTAGCTGTAGTAGTTCTTGTTGTAGTTGTTGCTGTAGTAGTTGTTCTAATTGTAATTGTTGTAGTTGTACTTTTACTTAAGTAACAGAATTGAGTACTTCTTCAATTTACAATTTAGTAATAAAAAACAAATGTAGTAGTAGTTGTAGTAGTAGTTGTAGTTGTTGTAGTAGTTGTAGTAGTTCTTGTAATTGTAGTAGTAGTAGTTCTTGTCGTAGTAGCAGTTGTTGTAGTTGTAGTTGTCGTAGTTGTAGTAGTCGTAGTTGTAGTAGTCGTAGTTGTAGTAGTAGTTCTTGTAGTAGTAGTTGTAGTAGTTGTAGTAGTTCTTGTAATTGTTGTAGTAGTTCTTGTTGTTGTAGTTGTAGTTGTCGTAGTTGTAGTAGTCGTAGTTGTAGTAGTAGTTGTAGTAGTTGTAGTAGTTCTTGTAATTGTTGTAGTAGTAGTTCTTGTTGTAGTTGTTGTAGTAGTTGTAGTAGTAGTAGTAGTAGTTCTTGTAGTAGTAGTTGTAGTAGTTCTTGTAATTGTTATAGTAGTAGTTCTTGTCGTAGTAGCAGTTGTAGTAGTAGTAGTAGTAGTAGTAGTTGTATTTGACAGAGCAAAGTAAATACGTCTAGTTTCACCCTTCAAACCTTTCTCCAAAATACATCATGACGCCACCAATTTTTAAAGGTTAAAAAAAAAGGATTGTAGTTTTTTAAGATAAAAACTATGATTTATGTAATATTCTAGAGGCAGCGTTCTCAAAAATACTCCACAGTGCTGCTCGTGCGTCTGCATGTGTAGCGTAGCATAGCATCCATCAGTGCTCTTTTGCCATTTTGCATAATAACATTAGAGCACCTCATTTGTTGCTAGTAATTCTCATAATTATTGCGCAAACTACAGTTAGAATGGAGGAAATGAGGAAATAAACTCAAAGTCCATTACCTTGTCATAAACATTAACTCTCTTAACGCGCTTCCATGGGGAATTGGGACGCCCTATGTAATGAAAATTGGACCATCATTGGCGATTGCTACTCTCAATTTCGTTCTTAATGTAGCTGCGTCTTATGGAGGCGCTGCGGAGGAAAGCAGCTTGTGTAACAGCACAGGATAATTAAGGCTATGATTCATTTACATGTTAAATTATGAAAATATAAACATATAAATAATGATTCTGTTAATGAAATATGCTCAGGAAGTTGCCCAAATGTTAATTCAAATACAAAATAATTATTCAACTGTTTATTCTGATTAAATAAAAAGCTAAAGAAATAAACAATGATGCACCAACTTATATTTTAGGCCAATTTAAGATGCTCTACTGGATTTTTACCGTTTTAAAATCAAGAAAAACTGAACTAATTTGCAGTAATCCAAAGTTAAAGTTCTTATTTAACTTCATTCATTCTGCGTTTGTTCGAGCGTTTGTCCACTGATCCGAAGGTTTGCAGTTCAAATTAATGTAAACATCATTGGTTGAGCGGTCAGATCCACGAACCCACATGTTGGCGGTGCGATTCCAGCTCTTACAGATCAATGCTGTTGTTGTATCCTTGGGCAAGACACTTAATCCACCTTGCCTAGTGTCTGCGTACGCTGGTGTATGAGTGTGTCGTAAAGACTGACGGAGG
The DNA here is from genome assembly GCF_009829125.3 of Periophthalmus magnuspinnatus. Taxonomy (NCBI): domain Eukaryota; kingdom Metazoa; phylum Chordata; class Actinopteri; order Gobiiformes; family Gobiidae; genus Periophthalmus; species Periophthalmus magnuspinnatus. The sequence goes on from NC_047137.1 coordinate 15,201,113, forward strand.
AACCAAAGATACAGACTCGGGAAACGGTTCAACGGAGTTTATTTGCAGATATATGAACGTCAATGAAAGTAGACGGAGCAGACAGTTGGAGCAGGTCGTGGGTCGCTGGGGCGGAGGCTGGGGTGTTCGTAGCGGTCGTGGAGAGCTGGGTCGGAGACGGAGGCGCCGAGTGGCTCCAGGATCGCGGCGGATACACGGACGAATAAACCGGAGCATGACATGAAGAAAAAACGGAAAATGACAAGACGATCTGGCCCAGAGTGTCGGGTCCTTTGTCCTTTTGTACTCACAGGTGGAGGTGGTGCCAGAGTCTCCGCCCAGCTCCAGCCTCAAACACAGAAGAGAGGGGGAAAAACGGCACAGAGAGACAGAATGTGTGTTTCCTTAATGTAAAGTGATTTGAGTCTTGAAAGTAGAGACGCGCGATATAAAAATGTCACTTTTTACCATTCATTATAAGCGATTTTCACAACCAGAGTGACCAGAGTGGAGTTTTCACATCACTGTAATGCTAACAAACATCAGCATGCTAACACTGCACTTCCTAATTCTCGGAAAAATGATTTATAATTAGTTGCAAACAGCGAAAAAGCAGTTTTAAGGCTTATTTCTGTTTTATGTTCTAGACGCTACAGATGCGCAAGGAGGGTTCTGTCTGTTCTCTGTATTTGTCTGTCAGCATTTGAGTCGACGAGGTGGGACAACGGGTCTTTTGTCCCGGGCCACAGGGTCTTAGGTGCCCAGAATTGGACCCTCTTCCTTTTAATTTATATTAGAGGGGGCCCATGCGAGGTTTCTTGCCCCTAGCCCCTGAATTTCTGTCAACGGGCCTGTCTGTCTCCTCAAAACATGTGGGTTTTTAGCAACGGAGCGGTACTCGAGCCAACCACTGGGGACAGTAGTGAACACAACCCGAAAGTGGAAGCTAAACTTTAACAAAATAAATAAATGCTTCTCTCACCTCGTTTTCTTGGCTCTTTTCCAACAGATGTGATCTAAAAACTGGCACCTCCATGTTTTTGCTCTATTTCATCTGTTTTGGTTAATTCTCAAACTGACTTTTAGGGCCTCTGGTGGCTGTTTAAGAGAATGCAGCCTTAACATAATTAACATTTGCGAGTTTAAATGTAGTGATGGTTATTTTGCTTGAAAGATACAGATAAAAATGTTAAAAATGAGCCTTTATTTTGACCCTAAGAGCTGCTTTAATAATATATCAATACTGGGAAAAACAAATTTTGCTCAACTCCACAAAAATGGGATATAGGCACTTTAAAATCCTATGTACTTTAGTGAATGTGTACATTTTTATTGTACCCTATAGTACTTATTTGCATGTATGACGACCAGGCGATATTGTTATTTCTTTTCTTCTCTTATGTGGTGGAATAATAACCATGAAAACGATTGTGAACTTGGACAGGGTTTCTCGCATTAATTTGTACCAAAATGTGAACTTGCGTTGCAGTAATATCCGCTCGCATTAGTACGGCTCTGTTTTATGACTTGTTTTGTGCTAACGACTTTTGTTTTCTCTCCTCAGTTCAACAGGATGGCCGTGAGATGAACCAGGGAGATCCGCCTGAGGTCGACCCCGAGGAGAACAGTGCTGAGTTTATGGGCATCCTGATCAAGGTGAGGTTTTATGACAACTGTTTTATACTTTATTTAAGGAATTTGGACCATTTTATAACAAAAACAAATGTTGTAGTTGTCGTAGAGTTGTTGTAGTTGTAGTTATAGTAGTACTTGTAGTAATTGTTGTTGTTGTTGTAGTAGGAGTAGTCGTTGTTGTTGTACTAGTTGTAGTAGTAGTTGTTGTAGTAGCACTAGTTGTTCTTGTAGTAGTAGTAGTAGTTGTTGTAGTAGTTGTTGTTGCAGTTGTAGTTGTAGTAGTTGTTGCAGTTGTAGTAGTCATTGCAGTTGTAGTAGTAGTAGTAGTAGTAGTTGTTGCAGTTGTAGTAGTAGTAGTAGTCGTTGCAGTTGTAGTAGTTGTTGTTGTTGTAGTTGTAGTAGTTGTAGTTGTAGTAGTTGTTGCAGTTGTAGTAGTAGTTGTTGTAGTTGTAGTAGTTGTTGTAGTTGTAGTAGTTGTTGCAGTTGTAGTTGTAGTAGTAGTAGTTGTTGTTGTAGTTGTAGTAGTTGTTGCAGTTGTAGTTGTAGTAGTAGTAGTTGTTGTTGTAGTTGTAGTAGTTGTTGCAGTTGTAGTAGTAGTTGTTGTTGTAGTTGTTGTAGTTGTAGTAGTCGTTGCAGTTGTAGTTGTAGTAGTAGTAGTTGTAGTTGTAGTAGTAGTAGTAGTAGTTGTAGTAGTTGTTGTAGTAGTTTATTTCGTCTTACCTTAAACTCAAACGGGGCTTAATACAAAACACATGCTCTGAAACAACAACAGAACATTTATTTAGTTCTAATTATAAAAACAAGCAGGTAGCAGCAGTAAAAGTTGCATTTACTTTCTCTTAACTTCATGTTATAAAACTGAAGAAAAAATATTTTAACTTAATGAAATAAATGTCAAATATATGTTTGTATTAAGTATAATAAAAAAGACTTTTAGGAATGCGTTCACATGATTTGATGATTTTGTCCTGGTTTGAGGCCAGTTTAGACGAGGTTTGGTCTCGTTCTAGTCCAAGTTTAGTTTCAAATTTAGTCCCAGTTTAGTCCTAGTTTTGATATTGTTTATGTGTGAACGTTTTTTGACCCAATTGTTGGATTTAATTGTTATTTACCCAGCGAGTTTGTTTGAATTTAAAGTTAAAGTTCAACATTATGGGACGTTCTGGGCCAAAATCGGTCTGTAAATGGCCTCATTACGTCCAGTTAAAGGCCCAACTACGATATCGGCTGAACGATATCATGGAATCGATACCTGATGAAGCAAATTTTCCTGGATTGGCACCGATATTTACTACCAGCATCCTTATTAGAGACCATAATATCTGTGTACTCAAGTGTACTATAATCCCAAAACACTACAGAGCACGGAGGTTCCTGGTTTGTTCATTCTTTGTGAAATTCCCATGTTTTTCCAATATTTTCTTTTTCATTGCTCCCATGAGAAAGTAAATAAATGGTTTGATTAGTTTTCAAACATTTGTGATTTCATTGCTCTATTTGTTTTGTAACATTTTTATAGGCTCTGGCCAAACTGAAGAAAATCCCAGAGACCATCAAAGCCATAATGGAGCGACTGGAGCCAGAGCTGAAGCAGATCGTCAAGAGGTCGACCACTCAGATCGCCGACCACGCCTACCAGAAAGGAGAGAGCGTCGCACAGGAGAGTCAGCCCAGGTGAGAGAGAGAGGGGGAGGGAGGGGAGGGAGAGGAGGGAGGGAGAGAGCAATCCACAGGAGAGTCAGCCCAGGTAAGAGAGAGAGAGGGAGGGAGAGGAGGGAGGGAGAGGAGGGGGAGAGCATCGCACAGGAGAGTCAGCCCAGGTAAGAGAGAGAGAGGGGGAGGGAGGGGAGGGAGGGAGGGATGGAGGGAGAGAGCGTCGCACAGGAGAGTCAGCCCAGGTAAGAGAGAGAGGGGGAGGGAGGGGAGGGAGGGAGGGAGAGAGCAATCCACAGGAGAGTCAGCCAGGTAAGAGAGAGAGAGGGGGAGGGAGGGGAGGGAGAGGAGGGAGGGAGAGAGCGTCGCACAGGAGAGTCAGCCCAGGTAAGAGAGAGAGGGGGGAGGGAGAGGAGGGAGGGAGAGGAGGGAGAGAGCATCGCACAGGAGAGTCAGCCCAGGTAAGAGAGAGGGGGGGGGGGAGAGGAGGGAGAGAGAGGAGGGAGAGAGAGGAGGGAGAGAGCGTCGCACAGGAGAGTCAGCCCAGGTAAAGGAGAGAGGAGGAGAGGAAGGGGAGGGAGGGAGAGGAGGGAGAGAGAGAGCATTGCACAGGAGAGTCAGCCCAGGTAAGAGAGAGGGGGAGGGAGGGGAGGGAGAGAAAGAGAGGGGGGGAGAGCCTCGCACAGGAGAGTCAGCCCCGGTAAGAGAGAGAGGGGGAGGGAAGGGAGGGAGGGGAGGGAGGGGAGGGAGGGGAGGGAGGGGAGGGAGGGGGAGAGGGAGAGAGTGTCGCACAGGAGAGTCAGCCCAGGTAAGAGAGAGAGGGGGAGAGAGGGGAGAGAGGGGGAGAGCCTCGCACAGGAAAGCCAGCCCAGATAAAGGAGAGGAGGAGGGAGGGGAGAGAGGAGATAGAGGGGAGATAGAGGGGAGATAGAGGGGAGATAGAGGGGAGATAGAGGGGAGATAGAGGGGAGATAGAGGGGAGAGAGAGGGGAGAGAGAGGGGAGAGAGAGGGGAGAGAGAGGGGAGAGAGAGACAGGGGGCAGTAGAGCCAGCCCAGGTAAAGGAGAGCTGGAGGGAGAGGAGAGAGAGGGGAGAGAATGTGTTAGGGGTCAGGAGAGCCAGCCCAGGTAAAAGAGGGTGGATGGAGAGGTGGATGAAGAGGGGTAAAGAAGTATCACAAAAGAAGAAGAGGGGAAAGAGAGAGAGCGGAGGGGACGAGAGCAAAGTGGGCAGCACGGGTACAGCAAAGAAGATGGGGAGATGCGAGAGAGAGAGGCACATGAAAGGAGAGAGGTGAGAAAAAGGGGAAAGAGGGGACACGAAAATGTGGAACACGAGATAGAGAGGGGGGAGAGCGTGGCGATAGAGAGCGAGGCTAGGTAAAGGAGGGAGAAGGGAATGTAGAGGGACATATGGGCAGAGGAGATGGTGAAAAAGAGGAGGGGAGAGGGAGAGCGAAGGGAGGAGGAGAGGAGAGGGGGTGGGTGAGGTGGCCAGACACTAGACGTGATAGCATAAGGCGCTTTTCCACTTGAGTGCTACAGAGCAGAATGGGGCGGGCCGAGGGTATTTCCATTACAGAGTTCAGTCTATTATTCCCTATAAATGTAGCATAGCATTTTATAGCCTCCACACAACACGCAAAATTTACACTATTTTTAAGTTAGCCCAGTCTTTTTATCACCACGAAATCACTCACTTATTATTCTATGTAGTAGTTTCACAGCGGGTGTGTACAGCGGGTTTGTAAAAGTATCGAAAAGCAGAAACTAATCGATACTAAAACTAGACTCTCGTTTGAGCAGGTATCGATACTAAAAAAAGTCACATTCACGGGACAAAAATGACCCTTTTCTGAATAGTTTTAAAATGATCTAAAGGCCACATGGGAATATAAAAGAAAATACGACCATTTAATATCGAAATTCACATTCTGTTGGTCTAAATCAGGCGCGTCAAACACATTTTCACCGAGGGTCACGTCACCAAAATGGCTGCTCTCAAAGGGCCAGACGTAAAATAAATCTAAATCTGTAGTTATTACTTATTCAAGTTACAAAAAAAATTGCATATACATTTTCCTAGATGTAAAATTTGGCTGTGTAACTGTATCTCTTGATAAAATGACATTTTAAGACCATCATATCTTTTAATTTACCCTGTCGAGGGGCCATGTAAAATGATGTGAAGGGCCACATTTGGCACGCGGGCCTTGAGTTTGACACGTGGTCTAAGGAAAGAGTGTTATCGGAATCGGTAATGAGTATTTAGTCTATCCCTTAGTATCGTAACCGAGAATTAAATTTTTGTAACACTAATTCAAATATTTAAATGAATCTCTGTATGTCTTTTCTATGTTCATATGTATTTAAAAGGCTTCACTGGCGCCAATTCACTTTCTATTGAAAAACCGTCGCCTCTTTCTCTGTACCTGCTGCTGTCAGACTCGTCGTTTCGGACTTAAAATGTTCGTATTAACCCGCTCTACATGATCCTCGTGTTTTTTTGTTTTTTTTATATTATTTATTTATAACTTTTCTTACTTTTTTTACATACAACATGAAACACACAAACGAACAGTACAGGTTACAGGCTGGTCTAGAAAACATCTATATAAAATATTCCAATCCAGGATCCATAAAAGTGTGTAGTGGTTCAAGTCCAAAGTGGTTGTCCATTTGAGTCTATTTGAGATTTAAGTCCAATTGCTTCCAGTGGCTTCTTCCATCTGTCCATGAAGAGCTGAGAATTTCCATCAATATAATATCCAAGTTTGATCATAGACAAGAGGTCAGACATCAGAGATTTCCACAGGGAAACAGAGGGAGGATCATCACCCACCCACTTTACCATAATGCTCTTCCTAGCCATCATTAAGAATGATTGAACAATATGCTCATGTTGTGCCAGTGAAGGAGGGATAAGTCCCAGTAAACACATCATTGGGTTTCCTGCCACCTGCTGACCTATAGCTTTACTAATATTGGCACAGACTTCATTCCAAAATGTTTGGATGTAAGCACATTCCCATAAACAGTGGTACCTCGTGCCCACATGAATTTTACACTTTTGACAATTTGGCGATGTACCCACATTGTACTTACTATAAATATTTGGAGAAATATATACATTATGCAGAATATTGTACTGCAGTTCTTTAAACCTATTACAAATGGAGATTTTAGATGGCAAGGTTAGGATTTTATCCCATTGCTGTGAATCAACTTCACTTTTAAGCAAAATTCCCCAAGATTTTCTTAACCATGCCAATTTATCCACACTGAGGGAATATATTTCCAAATAAAACTTAGATATAAAATGCTTATGCTCTTTATTATTAATGAGAAATACCTCCAGATGATACAACTCTGGTGTAAGCTTAAGAGATTTAGCTTTTTGCTGTACATAATGCCTTAATTGCAAATATTTATAGAAATCTTTATTTGGTAAAGAATATTGAGATTTCAGGAATTCAAAAGATTTGAATTCTCCCCTTGTAAAGAGATCAAAAAACCTATGAATCCCAGCAATGTGCCATCCTGTAAAACTTGTTCCTATAGTTTGTGGCAATAGGTCCTGATTATTTATCAAAGTCGATAAAATGTGGAATGGCTGATTACTTTTAAACAGTTTTCTTAGTCTTCCCCACGCCCATAGGGCATTATAGAGTAGAGGATTACCTTTAACTGTATCTGTTACACTGTTTAGTTTGCTCCCCAACAAGTTGACAGGTGATGATGGTTTGCACAAAACAACCTCAATATTCAACCAGGGCAGGACTGCATTTTCATGTATCCAGACAGAAATAATCCTAGCTTGCATTGAAAGGACATAATACTCTACATTAGGTAGGCCCCATCCTCCTTGTTCTTTGGGCAACTGAAGTGTCTCTAACTTGAGTTTCGGTTTCCTTCCTGCCCAAATAAAGTCCACCATTGCTTTGTTAATTACTTTTATATCTTCAGACTTTAAAATCACAAAGAGCATACTAGTAGGGTACAATATTTTGGGTAGGATAATCATTTTTATAAGATTAATTCGTCCCAGGAATGAGATTGGTAGAGCCTTCCATCTTGTCAACATCTCACTAAGACCCACAATCATTCCATTAATGTTTTCTTTGTATAAAAGACTCAATGTTGGTGTAACCTTAACTCCCAGGTATATAAAACCTGACGGCTCCCAGCGAAAGGGCTTAACATATTTAGGCTCAACATTTCCTGAATCTGCCAGAGTCATAATAACAGATTTATCAAAGTTCACTTTGTATCCGGATATAAGGCCAAACTCTTCGACACAGCTAATCAGTACTGGTAGAGATTTAGAAGGATCAGTCAATGTCAGAAGGATGTCATCTGCATACAACAGTATTTTATGTTCTTTATCCCCAATTGTGACCCCATGAAGATTTGGATTTTGTCTAATGGCCATAGCCAGGGGTTCAATGGCCAAAGCGAAGAGTAATGGTGACAAGGGGCTGCCCTGAGCTGTACCCCTGCCTAGTTCAAAAGGAGGGGACAGCAGGCCATTAGTTAAAACAGAGGCCGCTGGTGCTTTGTATAGTAATTTGATCCAATTCACAAAATTTGGTCCAAAGCCGAATCTTCCCATTATTTCAAAGACATACTCCCATTCAATTCTATCAAACGCCTTTTCGGCATCCATAGAAACTACCGCACCAGGCATTTTATTACAGTTAAGAAAGTGAATAATATTGAACAGGCGCCTCGTATTATAGTAAGAGTTTCTGCCCTTAATGAAACCTGTTTGATCAGCTTCCACTAATGAACACATTACTTTCTCCAACCTGAGAGCAAGAATTTTTGAAAGTATTTTATTATCAACACCAAGAAGGCTGATGGGTCTGTATGATGAACATAATTCTACATTTTTACTCTTTTTAGGTATAAGTGTAATGTTAGCCTGATACATAGATTTAGGGAGCCTGGCTTCTTCAAAAGATTTATTATAAACTCTAAGTAATAAGCTGCCTATTTTCGCCTTCATGGTTTTAAAAAACTCTACTGGAAAGCCGTCAGGCCCAGGACATTTCCCAGACTGAAGTGTAGATATTGCTTTGTCCACCTCTAGCTGAGTTATAGGTGACTCCAACATATTAAGTTGACTATCAGATAGCTTGGGAAATTCCAGGTTATCCAGAAAAAAACCTGATTTAAGCCTTGAAGTGTCACTCTCAGAACTATACAATTTTATGTAAAAATCTCTGAAGCTTGTGTTAATCTCTCTGTTTCCTACACACCTCACGTTATTAGAGTCCATAATTGCTGTTATAAAAGTATTTGAAGGAGCATTTCTTGCAATACGAGCTAGAAAACGGTTGGGCTTATTAGCTGATTCATACATCCTATGTTTGGCAAACTGAATATCTTTTTCAGCCTTACGTGTTATTAAGTTAGTCAAAGTTGTTCTAATCACTTTGAGCTCAGTTAGTGTTTCAGATGACTGTGTTTCATAATAGTGTTTCTCTAGTTGTTTTAAGGTGTTTTCCAGTTCCAGTTGTCTTGCTAAACTTTCTTTTTTCTTATTAGCTGTAAACGAGAGAATCATACCTCTCATATAAGCCTTATAGCAGTCCCACAAGGTTCTTGAGTCAATCCCTTCATTATCGTTGCACTCTAGAAACAATGTTGTTTGCTCTGTTATGAATTTCACAAATGTATCATCTAAAAAGAGCAGTGTATTCATTCTCCAGGACACAGATCGCTCGATAACCCGCAAGGGCTGCATACTGAGGAATACAGGGGCATGATCAGAGAGACCCAAAGGGCCTATAGCTACCTGTTCAACCAGTTGACATATACGTTTTGATAGGAAAATATAATCTATACGGGATGCCGACATATGAGGATATGAATGGAAAGTAAAATGTTTCAGGAGTGGATTATGATGCCGCCAAATATCAACGAGATCTACTTCATTAAGAATTTGCAAAAGTGCTTTAGAATTCCTAGTTAAAGTAGATTGTGGAGGAAGTCTGTCCAACTCTGGGGACAACACACAGTTAAAGTCCCCTGCCAGTATTACATTATCACATTCCATGTCCATCAATTGCCCAAGTAACACTGTATAAAACTCCTCATCCTGTATGTTTGGGGCATAAACATTACCAAGAAGAACATTTTCCCCATATAACACACCTTTTACAAAAATATACCTTCCTTCTTTGTCCTTATGGGTAACTATAGCAGTAAATGGGAGGTTCTTATGTATTAAGGTTAAGACACCTCTTTTATTTGTAGAGTAAGATGAATAGAAAACTTGACCCACCCATTCTCTGCAGTACTTCCTATGCTCGTCATCAGTAAGATGAGTTTCTTGCAGGAAAGCAATTTGGACTGAATCTTTTTTCAAGGTATTCAGAATGGACTTTTTCTTAACAACATTATTGGACCCCTTTACATTCCAAGTGGTTACCTTTAGTGACATATTAAATATAATTTATGTAAATATTGTTTGTTTTTTTTGTTTGTTTTTTTTGTTTGTTTTTTAACCTGCCAAATATACAATAAACCAGCCTGCAACCCCAAACCTAAACTCCACAGAACTAGTACCAGGCAAAACCTCAACACAAGGCCTGGACCAAACAACCCTCTCATAAGAGATGAGATAAAAAAAAAAAAAATAAAAAAATATATATATAATAATAATTAATAACAATAATAAAATAACAAATATGAAAACAAAACAAAAACCAAAAGCAACGAACTAGGTGTACCCTACTCCAAAGTACAGCTATAAGGGGAATTCTAAAACACCCCGCACCGGATAAAATCAAGCATACACATAGTGGCTCGTTAATAATCAACTAATGCTACAGTAATAAGCCTCAGGAATCGATTTGCGTTGTAAGTATGAATCGTTGCACCTCCATTTATTTGGTTCCCGGCAGGTTCATCACGTAGTCCTTCATCTCCTTTGTGGTCTTGAGGGAGAGACTGGAGCCATCGGGGTTGAATATCTTGACAATAGCTGGATACAAAAAGGAATATCTGACCCCCGCGTCTCGGAGCGCTCTCCGTGCATCAGCGGACTCCTGTCTCTTCTTCGCCACGGCCGCTGAGAAATCCTGGTAGAAGGACACTGTACCTGTTGCCGTCACCACGTTACCTTTCGCCCTCGCAGCACGGAGAATCCTCTGCGCATCAGCATAATAGTGCAGCCGAACCAAGACAGCGCGCGGTCCCGCCGCGCCCGCACGTCTCAGCTGTGGGCCACTGCGGTGCGCTCTATCGACTACCATATCCCGCTGCAAGCCCAGGACCTCTGGTATCCACTTTTGAAAAAAAACCACTGGCGAAGCACCCTCCGCACCCTCTTGCAGCCCAATGATTCTTACGTTCTGCCTACGGCTCTGATTCTCAAAACTTTCCAGTCTCTCCAGTGCTCTCTGAAGCTGGGCCTCTAAAGCACTAATACGGGGCTCGCTCGTGACCGCGGCATCCTCCAGATCCGACACCCTCTGTTCCACCGTATCCATCCTCTCGATCAGACTGTCGAATTTACCAGAGAGCTCATTCAAAGGTTTCAGCTTGTCATCCAATATTTGGGATATATTAGCAGTAACCTTATCCACGATAGAATCGTTTTCCTCTCGATGGTCACTCGCTAGGCCTGCGTCCTCGGTGTCGCCCATGACCTCGTCCGCTTGGCTGTTGCTTGCTAACATGTCGTTACAGCTAGCTTTAGCCTTAGGTCCGCGTTTGCCCATTTCTCTCTTCTTACTTGTGCCAGATTGTTTGAAAAAGTCATCTAACGACATCACACACCCAGTGAGGCAATTTATATTCAAAACGAGTCAGAAATTCCTATTTAACAAGACATCCGGTGCAGAGCCGAAAAACACACGTCTACTCAGCTCGGCGCATCGCCGGAACCCCCCGATCCTCGTGTTTTTATTTCAGTATTTTGTCCGTAACTCAAGATATCAGGCGTCTTCTTTCACCAGCGTTAGCAACAGGTTTGATTGACAGCGTTGCTAAGCGTGTACTCGCTGCTAAACCAGCGGTGCAAGCGGGAAGAGTTGTTACCGTCAACAGCGTCACTCCGGATTGGCTCTTTGGTTGCTAGGATACTCGCAATCGGAATTCCAAATAAGGAACTCAGCTCTAAATTAGCCGCTGTAACCGCTAGCCTCGACGAGCTTCATTTGACCGGAGCGCTATACAGTTAGTCTCTGGTCATTTCCATATTCGTCCGCTTTCCGCTTGTCCAGCTTCGTCGCTAATGCGTAACCACGGCGATCGCTAATAGTAATAGTGTAAGTATCATGTTAAAACGTTCTCCCGTCTCGACGTGTGAAAACCGGCGAAGACCAGATCCGCCCCGGACCATGAAACCGGATCGTGCGCCGCCTTAAACCCAGACAAGTCATGGTTAAGCACGTCTCCTTTCCACACACAAACAATTTCACACCTGCCTCAGAGACCAGTGCATTTTAAAAGCAGTCACGTCACAGCTCGCAGACACGCCGGGAGAGGAGGAGGAGGAGAAGAGGAGGAGAGGAGAGGAGGAGAGGGGGAGAGGAGGGAGGAAAACCAGAGAGATAAGGAGGAGAAACGTGGGGGAAGAACGGGAGAGAGAGGAGAGAGTAAAGGGGAGTATTGAGAGGAAGAGATATACAGGGGAGAGAGGGAGACAAAAGGAGAGCGTGAAGGAAGGGGGAAGAGAAATAGAGAGGAGTGACAGTGGAAGGAGAGAGAGAAAAGGGGAGAAGAAAGGAGAGAGAGATGGGAACGTGAGTAGCAAAGGTGGGAAGGGAGAGACGGAGCGAAGAAGAGAGGGGGAGCAACAGAGAGAGGAGGAGAGTAGAGTAAATAGGCAAGGGAGGGAGAGGTGGTGAGAAAGGAAGAAAAATGAGAGAGATAAGGAGGAGAGGTGGAGGAGAGGTGGAGAAAGAATGGGAGAGAGAGTTGAGAATAAAGGGGAGTATTGAGAGGAAGAGATATACAGGGGAGAGAGGGAGACAAAATGAGAGCGTGAAGGAAGGGGGTAGAGAAGGGGGAAGAGAAAAAGGAGTGACAGTGGAAGGAGAGCGAGAAAAGGGGAGAAGAAAGGAGAGAGATGGGAACGTGAGTTGCAAAGGTGGGGAGGGAGAGACGGAGCGAAGAAGAGAGGAGGAGCAACAGAGAGATGAGGAGAGGAGGAGAGGAGAGTAAATAGGCGAGGGAGGGAGAGGCGGTGAGAAAGGAAGAAAAATGAGAGAGATAAGGAGGAGAGGTGGAGAAAGAATGGGAGAGAGAGTTGAGAGTAAAGGGGAGTATTGAGAGGAAGAGATATAGAGGAGAGAGAGGGAGGCAAAAGAACAGCGTGAAGGAGGAGGTAGAGAAGGGGGAAGAGGTATAGAGAGAACAGAGTAACAACAGAAGGAGAGAGAGAAGAGGGGAGAAGAAAGGAGAGCGAGAGATGGGAATGTGAGTTGCAGAGATGGGGAGGGAGAGAAATAGGAAATGGATTGGGAAAGGTGGAGAGGAGAGAGAGAGAAAAATAGGAGGAGAGGGAAGGAGAGATGTGAAAGTGAGCAACGGAGTGAAGAGGAGGAGGAGAGGAAGGTAGTAGTTGATAGCAAGAGGGAAAAGGGAAAGAGTGGGAGATAGGGAAGTGAGTAGCAGAGATGGGGAGAAAGAGATGGAGAAAGAGGAGGGGGGAATGGAGAGAAGAAGAGAGGGGGAGTGACGGAGAGATGAGGAGATGAAGAGGAGAGGAAGGTAGTAGGCAAAATGGAGGGAAGGAAAAGCAAAAGAGAATGACTGAGCTAGAAAGTGAGTAGTAGAGATGGAGAAAGAGGAGAGGGGAGAGAAGAAGAGAGAGAGATGAAAGTGAGCAACGGAGAGATGAGGAGGAGGAGAGTAGAGGCAGGTAGTAGTTAAGACATACAGAGAAAGAGAGGGAGATGGGAAAGGGAAAAAGGGAGAGAGATGGAAAAGTAAATAGCGGAGATGGGGAGGGAGTGATGGAGAAAGAGGAGAGAGGAAGAGAGATGGAAGCAATGGAGAGAGAAGGAGGAGAGAGAAGGAGGAGAGTAGAGGAAGGTAGTAGTTAAGACTGAGAGAGAGAGAGACATACAGAGAGAAGGAAAAGGGAAAGAGAGCGAGCTACGAATGTGAATAGCAGAGATGGCGAGGGAGAGATGGAGAAAGAGGAGAGGGGAGAGGAGAGACGAAGAGAGAAAGGGAAGCAATGGAGAGATGAGTAGAGGAGGGTAATAGAGAAAGAGAAGGAAAGGGAAGAGAGGGAGAGGAAGGAGAGAAGAGATGGGGAGGGAGAGATGGAGAAAGAGGAGAGGGGAGAGGAGAGATGAAGAGAGAGAGGGAAACAATGGAGAGATGAGGAGAGGAGGAGAATGAGGAGAGTAGAGGAAGGTAATAGTTAAGACAGACACAGAGAAAGAAAGAGAAAAGGGAAGAGAGTGAGAGAGAGATAGGAACGTGAATAGCAGAGATGGGGAGGGGGAGATAGAGAAAGAGGAGAGGGGAGAGGAGAGAAGAAGAGAGAGAGAGGGAAAAGGGAAGAGAGAGAGAAGGAGGAGAGCAGAGATGGGCAGGGAGAGATGGAGAAAGGAGAGGGAGGAGAAGAGAAGAGCAAGAGGTAAGCAACGGAGAGATGAGGAGGAGTAGAAGAAGGAGACTAGTGGAAGGTAATGGTTAAAACAGAGAGACACACAGAGAAAGAGAGACAATGGAAGAGAGCGAGAGAGAGATACGAAGGTGATTAGCAGAGATAGGGAGAGATGGAAAAAGAGGAGAAAAGAAGGCGAGAGAAGGAAGCAACAGGGAGAGAAGGAGGAGGAGGAGGAGGAGAGTAGAGGAAGGTAATAGTTAAGACAGAGAGACACAGAGAGACGGAAAGGAGAGAGAGAGGAGAGCAGACTAGCGAAAAGCACAAGTCTCAGTCCAGTGATCCTGAACCATTTAAGAGGAACGTCTTGTTTTCTGTCAGAGATGCTTCGCTCTGGCCTCGTCTGACGCACCTCTCCAGCTCCTCCTGCCCCGGTCTCGTCTGACCTGCTGTAATAGGCCACGGTGTAGCTCGTTCTCCACCCGCAAGCTCCACACACATCAGCTTAAAGTGGAGCTATTATGCAAAATCGACTTTTTAGACTTTTCGGAGTTTTTTTTTTTAACCGTGTTATAGTTAGCGGGATTCATGAATATTTCAGTAATGTTTATACAAGACGCCACTGCTCCGATTAATCCTCGTTTTCGCCTCCACCGGTACACCCCCACTGTGACGTCCAATTTTTTTTTATTTTTTACTATAAATAGCTGCAGATTACTCGTTAGCGTGACATGCTAGGAGGTGCTAACAGCTACACGCCTCTTTGTTGTGTCGATTTCTAAAGAGACGTCCGCTGCTATTGGACTTCTTTCTTTTATTAACTCGTTTCAGCTCAATATTGTGATTTAAAATGTCCAAAATCCACGCGTGTCATAGATTACAACCATAAACGAGCACAGATACAAGCGCGGTACGTCGTCTTTACGTTTACTTGTGTGCGGAGACCAACTGCTGTTCGCTATAACGTACCTCTGAAGAGAATAGCATTTGGCAAACACTTAAAGCGTTGGACGTGTTTGCGTTTGAATCCCCACACACCTCGCTCGTGTGTACACTTAATTTAAAGGAAGCACTGTTGCTATAGAAACGACAACCAGTGAGGCGCGACCAGGGAACGACTCGCATAAGGCGGGCGGCCAGATCTAGTATCTCACTGCAGCGTACAATGTGATGTAGGTGTTCTGGAGTGCAAAGTAATACAACCCGGATGACGATGCTCACGGCTACGTCCGGAATAAAGTGGAATCGTGGAAGTAGGTGAACCCGAGATGGCAGCGTATTGTACTTCCTCTATACGTGCTAGCTCCCCCCAACACGTGACATTAAAATCAGAGGGACAGATGCTAGAGCGGAGTTAGCGCGGGTTCAGAGCAGGGCTAGGCTAAATCTTACAAAGCTAACTATTAGGAGCATCGATGATTTAAACTGTTTTGTTTTTTTCTTTTTTTATTTAGGAAAAATAACAGTACAGTACAAAACAGAACAGATAGAGATAGAAACATGCAAAGGAGACAAAGAAAGACAGGAAAATGATAAACTTGGCGTAAAGCAAAGGACAAGAAACAGAAATAAAACAATGGTCAGAGCTTGGGGTTGGTTGAGGGAGTGGGGTCTTACAATGAGCTAATGTTTTATTATTTAACAGGAAAAAATGAATGAATGAGTGTAGTTATAAAGTTATTAACTAGTTTGGACATTCAGTTTCAGGGTTGAGTCTCCATTCTCTTATTTAGTTTTTCCTCTTTTCCTTTCGTTCCTTTTTCTTTTCTTTTTTTTTCCCCTTCTTGTTTAAAGGTTTGATTTGTGAAAATACAGAAGAAACCCTACAAAAGCCAATATCTGTGAAAGTTCTGGATGACAAATCAGAGGAACATGGGCAGTTTGAAGTCCTGAAAAATGCATTGTGCAGTACCAGGAGTGGCCACTAGTCGATCTCGCTCCTGGACAGAGGGGGAGTGTCTTATCCAGGTCTTCTTATCGAGCCATGGTGGATATCCAGGCTCAAAATAACTAACCTAACTAACCATAACTAACCTAGAACTCTAGCGAGGTACTGCATTCTTGGCACATCTTGGTTGTAGCTTTTAGACCGAGGAAATGTCTGGACCACAGAAGGGACCATCTGTTGCTCTGACTCGGTGATGGGGCTGGGAAAGGTTGGATTGCTGAAAATGAGCCATTACCTGAGCACTTTGGATCGATGATGAACACTGCAAGTCAGAAACAGGATCACCGCACAACTAGGCCCGTCACGAGAACAAATCTTGAAGCGAATATAGACGAGAAACCATAATATTGAAGCTAATTTCTGCCACTGATGTAACAATCCTGAAAAATGAGCTGTGATAAATGAAAACGTAACACTTAAGCACTCCGTTTGCATCTATAATGAGTCATATAAGTTATTAATCCAACTATTTACAGCTCATATCTTATTTTATTGCCAAAAACAAGAAGTTGACGGAGTTTTTTCATCACCGATACTGATTTATTTGGAATCCAGAGCAAACAGTTGATTATTTTCCACAAAAATACATGATTTGAGATTACAACTAATGTAAATACTGTCCATACTTTCACTTCTCCGCATAATTAAACTATAATAAGCAAAGATAGACATTATTTTTAGTCATCCACAGTCTTGTTTTTACTACTAACCCATAATGAAGCTGTGTAATCTTATTTTTTTTTAATGCCAGCATCGAACTAAAGCGTTAAAATAGAGGTTTACGCAGCGATAGTTGAGTCCAAACCAAGTATCGGCCAAGGCAGGAGCGTTAAGACCGATATTTCCCAGTAGCGCAAAGAAAAGGTGCACAAATTACTGTTCCATGTGTCAGATACTGAGCGATAAGTTGATATAGTCATTACGGACACAGGCCTAACCACAAGTACTGCATTTCTGGTGGTTTCTCTTTTGCCAAACCTTCTCAAATCCTTGTTTTTTTTTTCTCCTCCTTCTTCTTCCAAATTGCTTGTTCTTTTGCTAATCAACCCAGTCGCTGTGAACGCCTCGATGAAGACGTAATCAGTGCTCTCCTCTTCACCTGCGAGTGGTCGTAATGTTTTGGCTGATTGTTGCATTGTCTTTGGCGGTCACTCGGGGTTAGACGGGGACTTCGTATGCCCCCCGTCGCTCTCCCATCCCCCCCGGCTGCTCATCAGTACGGCTTCGATCCTGGAGGGGGGGAAAAAAAAAAAAAAAAAAGAACAGAGGAGACGGTATGGATTAAGATGGCGTCCACTTGGAGATAATGAGGAGGACGAGGCTGGAGGGACTTTTTTGTGATTGGGACGTACCTGTGCTTGGACCATCTCTGGCGAAAGTATTATTTCAAGCACAAATCATGAACGGGACATATTTCCATTTCACGAACGTATTTCCATTTGACTAAGATTCGCACGTGTTTTTTGGAAAGGGTCAAATTTAAAGCGGTTGTTGGCGGTTAAATTGTCCAAATTTTGGTTTTAGACATTGAGATGTAAAAGTATAGAGGGAGAGACTGTTATAAAGGAGAACGAGGGAGGAGGAGGAGAGTGGAAAGGGGTGGAGGAGAGTGAGAAAATAGGAGGAGAAAGAGGAGAGGGAAGGGGGAAGAAGGGAGAGACGGCTGTTGCAGGTGAAGTACTCAAAATTTTGTTTTTTTTAGATATTCAGATGTAAAAATATGGAAGAAGAATCTTGTAAGAAGAGAGAGAGGGAAAGAAAAGGAGAGCGTGAAGGAGGAGGGAGAGAAAGATGAAGGGGGAGAGAGGGAGGACAGAGAAGGAGGGGAAGACTCTTATAAAGGAGAACGAGGGAGAAGGAGAGGTGGAGAGAGATAAAAAAAAGCTGATGGAATGAAAGAGGGGAGATGGGGAGAGCGAAGATGAGGATGGGGAGAGAAAAGGGGGAGGACAGAGGAGATGGAGAGTAAAAAGAGGAAGAGAGAGGACAGGGGGTAGGAATGATGCCAAGGGAAAGTGAGAGAGAAAAAGAAGAAGAAATGAGGGATGTAAAGGGAGGAGGTTAGAGTGACAAGAGAAGGTTGAAAGAGGAGAAGAAGAGCGAGGGATATAAGAAATAGATAGGGAGAGGGAGAAAGAGAGGAGAGTGAGAAAATAGGAGGAGAAAGAGGAGAGGGAAGGGGGAAGAAGGGAGAGACGGCTGTTGCAGGTGAAGTACTCAAAATTTTGGTTTTAGACATTTAGATGTAAAAATATGGAAGAAGAATCTTGTAAGAAGAAGAAATGGAGAGCGTGAAGGAGGAGGGAGAGGACGATGAAGGGGGGAAGAGGGAGGACAGAGAAGGAGGTGGAGAGATAAAGAAAGCTGAAGAAATGAAAGAGGGGAGATGGGGGAGAGAAAGGAAGAAGAGATGGAGAGCAAAAAAGAGGAAGAGTTAGGACAGGGGGGTGAGAGCGATGCAAAGGGAAAGTGACAGAGGAGGAGGGAGAGAAAGATGAGGAGAAGAAATGGGAGATATAAAATATGGAGGGGAAGAATCTTTTAGAGGGAAAAGACGAAAAGAAAACATGAATTAGGAGGCGGAGAAAGGGGGATAAGATGGAAAGAAAGATAAAGAGGGGAGAGAGGGAGTTGAAGAGATATGTAAAAAAGCTGAAGAAATTAAAGAGGGGAGATGGGGAGAGTGAAGGTGAGGATGGGGAGAGAAAAGGGGGAGGACAGAAGAGATGGAGAGCAAAAGAGGAAGAGAGAGGACAGGGGGGTGAGAACGATGCAGAGGGAAAGTGACAGAATTATAGAGGAGGGAGAGAAAGATGGTGAGAAGAAATGGGGGATGTTGAGCAGGGAGAGAAAGGGAGGAGAATGGAGTGACAAGAGAAGGTTGAAAGAGGAGAAGGAGAGAGCGAGGGATATAGGAAATAGTTTGGGAGTAGGGAAAAGGACTAAAAATACAGAGAGGTAAAGAAAAAGAAAGAAAGAGGAGAGAAGGGGGGGAGAAGGGATAGCGGCAGTGGGCTAAATACTCCATTTTTTGGTTTTAGATGCTGCCTTTTTGTTTCAGGTTTTAAAGAGCCTTAGACCAGACAGTTCACCACAGGGGGTTTATCAAAAGTTTTATAAAAGAAATGTTCCAGGTGTCCCTATTTTTGACCCATTTTATCCTCACTAACAGTAAAAAGAGCCATATACTGTCAAATGTTTTTGTTCAAATACTAAAAGCGGTGCTTGAAAATCGGCAGAAAGCCAAAAAGTCTCATGTTTTATACTGATTCACAGGAGAGTTGAGAAGGGACCGCCCCAACTCTGTCTCTTTACCGCCCCAACTCGGTCTCTTTACCGCCCCAACTCGGTCTCTTTACCGCCCCAACTCGGTCTCTTTAGCACTCCAACTCGGTCTCTTTACCGCCCCAACTCGATCTCTTTACCGCCCCAACTCTGTCTCTTTACCGCCCCAACTCGGTCTCTTTACCGCCCCAACTCGGTCTCTTTACCGCCCCAACTCGGTCTCTTTACCGCCCCAACTCGGTCTCTTTAGCACTCCAACTCGGTCTCTTTACCGCCCCAACTCGGTCTCTTTACCGCCCCAACTCGGTCTCTTTACCGCCCCAACTCGGTCTCTTTACCGCCCCAACTCGGTCTCTTTACCGCCCCAACTCGGTCTCTTTACCGCCCCAACTCGGTCTCTTTACCGCCCCAACTCGGTCTCTTTACCGCCCCAACTCGGTCTCTTTACCGCCCCAACTCGGTCTCTTTAGCACTCCAACTCTGTCTCTTTACCGCCCCAACTCGATCTCTTTAGTGCCCCAACTCTGGCTCTTTAGTGCCCCAACTCTGGCTCTTTAGCGCCCCAACTCTGTCTCTTTACCTCTCCAACTCTGTCTCTTTACCGCCCCAACTCTGTCTCTTTACCGCCCCAACTCTGTCTCTTTACCGCCCCAACTCGATCTACGTTAAAATATGCCTAAATACTGTAACATGAAACCACGTAGCTAACACCGAACTTCACGTTTATCCTGAATATCATGCGACTCTACAGTGTATACATTTCAAAGTAGCGGAGGCGACAAGGTCAAAGTCGCGAGTTTGGCGGCGTCCATCTGGATGCTAATGCTAATGCTAATACGACCGCATTGTTCGCTGTCAGTTTCTCAAGGTTGGCGCTCCTTCCCTGTCACGGCACATGAGGGAACGACGGAAAAAAAAAAAAAATCCTGACACATTTCACAGCCTTTCAAAGCTACTTTTGCTTCTTTTCAGAGAGTTGTACCTCAGAGTGATTTGTGCCTGCGTTCGTCTCCATTATTAACATTTACTTGGTGCCGCTGCCAGTGTACCGACAGACAGCAACCCAAAATGGCCTCTGGTGAAACATCAATCCTTTCGCTGCTTTCTCGCTGTACCCTCCCGGGGAACCTTGGACACTGCCCAAAACTTCAGCTCGGTCTTGTAGTGTTGTGGTGTTTGAAAAGCTTTGTAATGCCACACAATAGTAACAAGCTGTTCACTTTAAGCCTGTCAGGATGATTATTATATGGACTTATCGTTCAGTAAATGATATGAGGAACAGTATTTTTCGGGATCAATATGTATCATGGAGACTTTTTGTTTGTATTAGCATAGAAATGTTGGTTATTTTTCTGTTCTACGATCGGATTAGGTTGAATTCTGAACTTTTATGATCATTATAGACACAAACTAACTATTTAAGTTATACATTCTGTCATTTATTTATTGCAGTTCATATTTTTCTAACAATACTGTACATTAAGAATTATTTTTTTGTGAATAATTCGGCTTTACGATTGGGTTTCACTATTATTGTTTATCGTATATTTATTTTAACGATGTATCGCACTTCAAAATTTAGTCTAGTTTACTTCACGATAGCGTAGTTTCAATACTGTTTAGAGCCGTAATGATTAGGCCTGTCGCAATACAGTGGTCCATCATTTATCGCGGGAGTCACGTTCTACAAATAACCCGGAATAGGTGAAATCTGCTAAGTATCAGCTTTATTTTTTACAATTATTCTCTATGTTTTTGTCTGTAAAACCCCTCACCACACACTTTATACACTTTTCTCACACAGGCGTTAACATTTTCTCACGTTTCTCTCTCGTTTAAACTCTCTCAAAGTTCAAACCTTCGTAGGCGTCTTTGTCGGTGCAGAACGTTTCATCGACATCGTGGGTTTTGTCGGGGAGAAAACAAATCGCAAACGTACAGCACTTCAGAGTCACACTGAGATCCAACGTTTATGTAAATTTGTCCGAACACATTCTGTACTGGACAGGAGACACGGCACGGAGGAGACTGATGGACAATGGTCTACAGTCCAACAGCCAATCAGGACAAAGAACACAAGGGTCTACAGTCCAACAGCCAATCAGGACGCAGGACACAATGGTCTACAGTCCAACAGCCAATCAGGACAAAGAACACAATGCACGAAACAGAGAGACCGCGAAAAAGTGAACCGCGATATAGCGAGGGACGACTGTAATGACTTTAGAGACTCATCGTTCAGTATATAAAAGCTGGAACAATAGCAAAAGCAGAAGTGACAAGTTCAAGTTCAGTTTGCTAGTTTGTATTAGTAGTTTTTATTTAAATCAGACCTATTCTGCAAAATGGACTTTAGAGAGATTTTAAGCATGTTATAGTTCCTTCCTTCTGACTGACCCTTTTGTTATTTTTTCAGTGATTCGTGTTTGACTAAATCTTTAATCGCTTATTTGTACACGCCCACTGTGACGTACACACTTTGTACTTCAATTTTATTTTCTTAATCGATGATACATGTAGGATTTGGCAGCGTTTGCGTAATCATTTATCCATAGGAGGAACCGACAGCTACACGGCGCTTTGTTGCGATGGCGTTTACGGCGAAGTAGAAGGTTGAACAAATAACTTCTATGGCTAAATATAACAGCCATGCCTTTTAATGATACCATTTATTTAATATTTGGTTTACTGGGATCATCCTGCTTTGTGTCAGTGGATTAAAGTAGTTTCAATATTATCGTCGATCAAAGTATTTCTCTATAGCGATGTATCGTGCTTCAATTTTATTTTATAATTTTCATGATGATGCGAGTAGAAATGAGTGATGGTATATTGTTTCTATACGGGAATACGAGAGTTTAGTTCTATTTTGAGCCTGTGAACAGTCAAAAATACATAGTGTAGCTTTTTTACCACCTGATTGTCTCCGTGGCGATGTTATTGCCTACCTAGAATGTCCAACAGTACGGCATTAAGGCGCCATTAGACCAAAAACTATGTCTAGATCTGTGAAAACGCCTAAAAAAACACCTGAAATGCTGAAATAGATGCTTAATGCCTTACTGTGGAACATTCCAAGGTAGAGCAACGCTTTCACTACAGATAGAGCAATACTTTTTTACGATATTACTGAAAAAGTTGTAGCATTTTTGAACTATAAGAGAAGCTATTTACTGGAAGTACTACTTGACTTTTTTAAATAATTTGCCAAAATATTAAGCCGGTGTAAAAACGTCTCAAAACTAAGCGAACCAAAACACAACAATCCCTCCGAAATAAAACTACTACAAACTACAAGAGCGTACTAAAACCCGTCAAAGTGAATATCGTTTGATTAACCCTTACTCGTCCCCCCGAGCGATAAAGTGGGCACTCGGTTTGTAGGACGCCGCGGCTCCTCTCTTCACGAACGTAACCTCCGCTCCGCTCTCAACTTCGAGAGCTGTGTCCTTGTGCGGGGGAAACAGTTTTTGGCAAAGTCATACGAACGCATTAGCACTGATGAGGCAACGGCGCGCGCTTCCAGACCACGAGTGCAGCTCCGTGATCAAGTAGAAGGTCCAAATGTTTGAGGCCGTGTTCCGCTTTTCAGCCCGAGTCGGTTCAGACTAATGAGACGAGCGGTTCGTTTGAGGCAGGGCGGCGGAGTTACGGGAAAAGTTCTGGATGTGCTTTGTGCTCAAGGTGACCGCCGAGGTTTGTCCGGGCTGACGCAAAACGGCGGCGCGTGTGTGGAAGGTTGATGGTTTGGTCCCTGCGTAGATCAGTGTGTTTATGATGTTGTGCTCTCGGGCAAGACACTTTATCCAGTACTGAAAAAGACTGATGCAAAAGTATTATTATTACTTTAGATTATATTTTTATATTTAACTTTCTTGTCTTTTTTGATAGAAGTTTGTGTTTCAAACAGGGTGGAATCTAACAAAACACAAGTCGTAAAGTACTGTACACATTTTAGGTATGTGTTTAAGTAAATTTTAGCAGAATACTTTTTTTTTTTGATACTTTTTACTTTTACTTCACTATATTTGAGAGTAGTGTCTGTACTTTCTACTCTACTACATTTTTTAACAGGACTGAAAAGTAAAAGTATTTTTTATTATTGTCTGAGACCTGCTGAAAAGTTAGAAAAAAAGTCGTTTTTTAACATGTTCATAGCTTGAGCAAATAAAAATATAATATAAAAAATATATTTTAAAAAACCCAACATAAATTCTATTGTTTCTACTGAACAAAATTCAACACAAATCTTTTTTTTTTTTTAATAACTGTTTACTTTCATGGTTTCCACAATAAAAAAGTAAATGCATACATACATATATTAGAATACAAATACAAATCTTTATCAGATTCACTACATTTGAAGACTCGTAAGACCTCAAAATATGTGCGGAATACTTTTACTTTTTTCTCTTTAAGTATGTTTTTAAATGGGTACTTTACATAAATGGATTTTTTCATATTTTTACTTTTTCTTGAGCATTTTCTGTATCTGTATTTTTACTTAAGTAACAAAATCGAGTACTTCTTCCACCACTGCTTTGAAATGTGTTTTGTCATATGCTTTAAAATACTTATGTTGTATTAATGGACTAATAATGTTATTATAGCAACCATTTATATTATTATTATTGTGTTGAAGAGCACTGTTTAATTACACTGTCCTCAATAAGTACACACAAAACTGTATAGAAAGTCTTATCCAACACGATCAAATTAGTGTTTTGTTTTTACTTTCAAATAACTGAATTTTAAGGTTTATTCTGTGTTAAAATATATGCCTAGTTTTTCAAAATAATAAAAACAACACAGACCACAAATCAATAACTTCACAAACGATTTAAACCCTGTGGGACGAGCGTGGATGAAAAAATACACAACTCCAGGTCTGTTTTTGATGAGATAACAATATTGTAACATGGCTAAAATCTCCCAAGTGTCAGTTTTGCGTAATATAGGACCTTTAATGCCATTTTCTAACACTGAAATAAGTAAACAGCTCATAGTTCTAAAACCATTGTAATTAATTAATGTCGTATCACATATTGTAAAGAACATGCCTCTGTATAAACTCATCTCACTCTTTCTGTCTGTGCTCTCTGGCTCCCTCTTCAGGCAGCTGCTGGAACTGCTGGAGCTGCTGTTTGACAAGTTCAAGGCAGTGGCCCAGGCTCATAACGTGGTCCTGTCCCACCTGCAGCACATCGCGGTGCAGTGTCCCCGAGGGGCTCAGGAGGAGGGCATCAAACTGTACGATCAGGCCGACGTCTCTGCCAAAATACAGACGGTTCTGCAGGTGAGAGAAAACACTTATGTCACACGTTGGCAAGTTTATTTGTACAGCACAATTCATACACAAAGTAATTCAAAAGTAAAGTAAAGTGCTTTACAGGATAAGAAAAGCATTACAATCACAATACAAACAAATCAAAATGTAAATAATCATCATAAAGTGATGGTTTAGCCCTGGTTTAGTCCTGGTTTAGTCCTAGTTTAGTCCTGGTTTAGCTTTGATTTAGTCCCGGTTTAGTCCCGGTTTAGTCCCGGTTTAGTCCCGGTTTAGTCCCGGTTTAGTCCCGGTTTAGTTCCGGTTTAGTCCTGGTTTAGCCCTGGTTTAGCCCTGTTTTAGTCCTGGTTTAGTCCTGGTTTAGCTCTGGTTTAGTCCTGCTGTAGTCCTGGTTTAGTCCTGGTTTAGTCCTGGTTTAGTCCTGGTTTAGCTTTGATTTAGTCCTGGTTTAGCTTTGATTTAGTCCTGGTTTAGCTTTGGTTTAGTCCTGGTTTAGTCCTGGTTTAGTTCTGGTTCAGTCCTGGTTTAGTCTTGGTTTAGTCCTGGTTTAGTCCCGCTTTAGTCCCGCTTTAGTCCCGCTTTAGTCCCGCTTTAGTCCCGCTTTAGTCCTGGTTTAGTCCTGGTTTAGCTCTGATTTAGTCCTGGTTTAGTCCTGGTTTAGTCCCGCTTTAGTCCCGCTTTAGTCCCGCTTTAGTCCCGCTATAGTCCCGCTTTAGTCCCGCTTTAGTCCCGCTTTAGTCCCGCTTTAGTCCTGGTTTAGTCCTCCTCATGTGAGATGGTTCTTGTGGCTCATGTGGGAGATGTTCTTTGGTGCTGGTCCATGGAGAGACTTGTTCACACTGAGCTGCTTTAAAGTCTCTGAGCCACAGGAGCCAGAGACTGAGCCACAGGACACATGTGTGAAGTACTTCCTGGTTCTAGTCCTGACCTGAGCAGCAGTGTTCTGGATGTTCTGGATGTTCTGGATGTTCTGTTCTGTCTTAAGGCTCGTTTGGAGAGGCCAGTGAGCAGGACGTTACAGTCGTCTAACCTACTGGAGACAAACGTATAGCAAACAAAGTATATATATAAAAATTCAAGCATGTATTTCAGTTTATAGAGGATTAAATAAACATGGGATAAAACAGTGCTGCAAATCGGCATGCAGAATGAATTGGGAATAAAATTCAACATTTCCCACAGACTTGTGTTTTCTTTTTCACATTTATTTAGGAGTATGTTACTTATTGACATCTTTTGGTCTTTAAACATTTTTTTTTAATTATTTATCAAAACTATAGGAAAATATATTGCCAAGTAGTTACGAGGCGTCCCCCATAAACTGCATAAAGAAGTAAGAACTAATTCCTCAATGAGTTTATAAGCACTTTTTACAACTTTCAGATACTAGATCGGAGTTTTTTTTTACGTCAGGCTAAAGCTAACAACTAAATGCTAATGCGCAGAACCTGATTATCAGACAAAAAGTGGTTTGTAAATAGATGCAGACAGCGCGCAACAGACATTTTTTGATCTCAAGAGCTATGTTTACAAGACATCTGCACTAGGGCAAGGCATTTTTGCTCAAATACATGGGGAAAAATCAAGCACAAGGCTTTTAACTTCCACGAACATAAACCATACATGCATTTAACACAAAAATAGTTCAACTTCTTCCTTCAAAGTCTGAACTCTGCTCCAAACCACACGCTTTAAAACGACTCACTCTCGATCTCAGTTCAAATTTGATTAACTAGATATGTTTTTCGTGCCGTATTTCCTTGTATGTTCTTCAATAACACGTCTTCGCCGGAGCGCTTGGTAATTTTCGAGAACGTTTTTTGGGAGAATCGTTTTGTGCCGTAACCTTGACTGCGCAGATCTCACCATAGCAACCGCCAAACATGCCACCAACACAAGTCAACAGCAAAAAAAAACCCATCCTATTTATTTGTAACCGGCTGGACATGCGGTTCCCAGCCAACACTGACAACATCTACGTTCTTTTTATTTGGCGTTTAAACCGTGCTGTGTATTTTGGGGATGTTAACACAGTTGTAACCATGGCATTTAACAAATACGCTGTTAGACGCCAAATCAATGCTTATAATTATAATATTACATAGATTTCTTGTCTAATTATTGCACAAATATTAAACTGGCAAATAGAAACAAACAGTTGCAGGGGGATTTATACTTTTGCCTCTGAGCTAAGAGTTTGCAGGTTCAATTTCTACACATATATGTAACTTTTCTCAGCGGTTGTAGTTGACTAAATAAATTCACTAAACACAAGTCCTACTAATTGATTATTTGAATAAAACAGGGACGTACCAAAAGCTCTCAAAACTATGACGTATCTCTATGTATCTGACACAAACTGCTCTCCCAGACTACACCTGCAGGGGGAGTTCATGCAAAAATAACTATTTATACAGACAAAAGTACAAGGAAATAGGAATAGGATGATATTAAAATGTTGTTGTCGTGTCAAATCATGAGTTTAACCTGTTTTTTTTAACATATAAACACCAAAAAATGACAAAGCTAACTCACTTTCTCTTCTTCTTTCTGCTGTTATAAATCATCATAATCTAAATAAAACGATAAACGATGGAGGTGGTTCGATACCTGCTCAATGACTTGTGTTCTTGGAATGTACCAGAGTGTGGCATTAAACTTATGATCTAATAGCAGAGCCAATTTTGTGCTAATACATGCTAACTCAACAAATTGCATGTTTTAGAGGTTGTTTAAGACCCAAATAACGTTAATGATTGTTGAAACTTTGCTGTCACATCCTGCCTGGGGGGGTACTGCATGCGTGTCTGTGGAGAAATGTTCAGCAGTTACCACGGTGAGACGACGAAATTGTCTGAAAACGCAAGAAAAAACCCAAAACAAATTGATTTAAACAGCAAATTTCCGCGCGACTGTGATGAATACGAGCGTTTATGGTTACGTTTGCTAGCTAGCTCGTGACGTTTGGTAGCTAGCTTGGGACACTAATGTTATTTGAGAGGAACTTGTTGAAACTCGTCTGTTCTAGTCCAAACTAAATCGGCTCTTTATGGTCAGATCGTGTTAAAACAAAGCTCAGATTAAAGCATAATTTAAGTAACGGAGCTTCAGACAGAGCAGTGCCTTCAGTTAGCATCACCTTCCCCCAGTTATAATTTCAGTCGTCAAATAATCCAGATTTTTGAGTCGAGCCAGTCATATTTAACCCAGTTTCTGTCCGTAAACCTCCTGCCAACAGTCACCTCGGGGCTGTTCCTCTTCCCCGTTTCCGCGATGCACGATAATGTAATCTCTTCATTACAATACTCATTAGATTTTCTTCTTCACTGCCTTGTGTTATTATTTCCTGACCGATTGTATCAACATCAAGCCTCTCATCCATCAACACATCTAGATCTGTAATACACTTGCTCACACGCTCAATAATACCCAATGCTAACCCCTTATGTAGCTTGTAATTTCCTTCTTAATCTCATTATCTTGTTTTTTTTTTTCCCCTTTTGCCCATCTCCCCAAGTTGCCTCTACCTCTTTGGTTAAGCCCAGTGTCACATATCAAAAACGGGAGAAATTAAATCCTTCCAGCTCGTGTAGTTTTCTCAGTTTTATTGGATACTGAGCTGGTTCTTATCTCCCTTCCTATGGTTCACAAAGAGGCAGAAACCAAGTCCACCATGTCCAGCGGTGGTTCTGATCTCTGTGTTAGCCCGTTATCATTTGGCTAGCGTGTTTTTCCTCGCTACTACCGGTCCGCAGTAGAGCACGCTTTTATCAAATTACTAAACAAGATTAGTTTTTCACACCATGATCCTGTTTGTAAATGTTTTAATGTAGATATAAACAGTACCAATCCGTAATTTACATATTTATTTGGATTTTATTCTTCAAACGGTGGTATTAAGTAGCGCTGTACAGTGGTGTTGGGGCAATTCTAGGTCCAAATTATCTCTGGTTGACTCGCACTGCATTCTGTTTAATAAAAAAATGCTCATTACAGACTTTGTGGGGGGCCCCCTTGCTGCGCTGGGCCCCTTAGTAAACATTAACCTTCGCCCCCCTCACTCCGACGCCCCTGCAAATCACAAAGTTTGCAGTTTTTTAGGCATAACAACTCTATAAGTTCATATTTCAGTGTTTTCTCAAATGTTAGCGCTCCTGAAGTTCTTTACCTTGTACCGTTTGCTAGCTAGCTTGTGACTGTAATGTTATTTGAGAGGGGACTTGTTTAAACACAAATCAGCTCACGTGTTCAAACAAAATCAGCTCTTTATGGCCAGATTGTGTTAAAACCAAACTCAGATTAAAGCCTAACTTGAGTAACAGAGATTCAGACAGAGCAGTGCCTTTAGTTAGCATCGCCCCTCCCCCAGTGATAATTTTAGTAGTAAATTAATCCAGATTATTTCAGTTATCAGTTCATATTTCAGTCCTCTCTTAAATGTAAGTGCTCCAGGAGTTCTTTACAATGTGAACAGAATCAACTTTTTTTAACAATTATTGGAAATCTAATCTAACAGAACACTTGAAATATTGTTAATAGTGTTTTTTTTTTCCAATTCTGCTATGGGAAAGACAAGATTATTACGTGGCACTGCGTCTTTCACTCCGTTCCTCCTCCGACATCTTGATCTCCTGCTCGCTCGCCACAAATATGTAGCATGTAGCATATGTAGCTTTTAGCAAGTACCGTGTATTATTGGCACCTGCAACAAGGACAAACAATGAACTAAGACAAAACGAATGGCCGTCCAGCGATAAATATTTACAACCCAAATGAGAAAGGAGGAGTTTTTCACCATTTTGGATTAATAGACACAATATAATCATGGCAAGTAAATAAAAAAAACACGATTAGAGCATTTTTACAAGCAAAAATAAGTAAATTCATCCATGTAGTCTCTTATCCAAGTCCAGGTCGTAGGGGCAGCAGTCTAAACCGGGATTCCCAGACGTCCTGCACCCCGAGACACGTCCTCCAGCTCCTCTGACGGGACTCCGAGGTGTTCCCAGGCCAGCCGAGAGACATAGTCCCTCCGACGTGTCCTGGGTCTTCCCCGAGGCCTCCCCCCGGTGGGACATGCCCGAAACGCCTCCCTATGAAGGCGACCAGGAGGCAAACGGAACAGATGAACAGAGCCACGTCAGCTGTATCCGTGGTCTTAGTGTTTTATATCAGTTCAATTTATACTCGATGAATAAATAAATAAATAAATGAAGCTAAATACTGACTGGTTATATCCTGGTGATGTAATATTGTCCTTCAGAAAGCTACAGTGATCTACAGAGGAACCGCTTTGTGTAAAATATTCAGATTCTTACTGTATCACCTTAAATCCCGACTGATTCTGTTAACAGCAGAGCACAGTTCTTTAAAAAATAAATAAATCCACAAACATATGATCACTTATCTATCTTTCACATGTATCAAGTCATATGTTTCAGTCTTGCGCCCCTCCCGGGTTTTTTAACGTGTACAGAAGAAACGTCTAAATTGGTTTATATTTTCCCCTTTGAAAGCCGCAGATACCAGGTTGACCTTTCCACATGACATGCCATCAGACAGAGTGAGGAGCTGACAGCAACACAGAGTGCACCCATCACCACTCTCCATCAAAGTGCGACCAAAGCCTCGAAAAATGTTCAACGAGGTAAACAAGCTTCGAAAAGTCAGATGTGGAAGTATCGATTGGTAGAAGAGTTTTTAATTTTTATCTTTTTAAAATCCGTGGTTACTGTTTTGGACCGTGGCTGCGAGGAAGGTCTTGAAATATGTGGAGTCTTATGTCGTTTCTTCAAAATATTGTCCTGCAAAAGTACATCAGCATTGTCTTTAAAGTTGAAGTTTCTATCTGCAATAATTTTATACAGTCTATGGTTTTGTAGGACTACAAGGCTGGAGCTTAAAGCCTCTAGAGAATCGGTGCAGTGTTGACTTGTTGGTCGCTCGTTTATCGCGGGGGTTACGCTCTAAAAATAACCCAAAATCCGCGAAGTAATCAGCTTTATTTTCTACAATTATTATATACACTGCCTGGCCAAAAAAAAAGTCACCATCTGGATTTAACTGAAAATGGCATCTTGAAAATGGCGTCTGGAAAATGGTGTCTGGAAAATAATCTTGAAAATGGCGTCTTGAAAATGGCGTCTGGAAAATGGCGTCTTGAAAATAGAGTCTTGAAAATGGCGTCTGGAAAATGGCGTCTGGAAAATAATCTTGAAAATGGCGTCTTGAAAATGGCGTCTTGAAAATGGCGTCTTGAAAATGGCGTCTTGAAAATGGCGTTTTGAAATTGGCGTCTTGAAATTGGCGTCTTGAAAATGGCGTCTGGAAAATGGCGTCTGGAAAATGGCGTCTGGGAAATGGCGTCTTGAAAATAGTCTTGAAAATAGTCTTGAAAATGGCGTCTTGAAAATGGCGTCTTGAAAATGGCGTCTGGAAAATGGCGTCTTGAAAATAGAGTCTTGAAAATGGCTTCTTGAAAATGGCATCTGGAAAATGGCGTCTGGAAAATGGCGTCTTGAAAATAGTCTTGAAAATGGCGTCCTGAATATGGCGTCCCGAAAATGGCGTCTCGAAAATAGAGTCTTGAAAATAGCGTCGTGAAATTGGCATCTTGAAATAAGCGACTTGAAAATAGTGATAAAAAATTGCTGAAATATCCATGAATCACTCCAAAAAACAACTTCAGAGCATCAATGAGAAGGAAAGGAACAACTATAAACTATGAAAAGTCCATTTGTCATCAATGCAAGATCTTGGTGGAAAATTAACGCAACACTGGATGGAAATAAATCTTGTTGTTGACGTTGCAGAAGCGAAATCGAAACATCATACGTTTTTTGCTGTAAAACCCCTCACCACACACTTTATACACTTTTCTCACACAGGCGTTAACATTTTCTCACATTTCTCTCTCGTTTAAACTCTCTCAAAGTTCAAACCTTCGTAGGCGTCTTTGTCGGTGCAGAACATTTCATCGACATTGTGGGTTTTGTCGGGGAGAAAACTAATCGCAAACGTACAGCACTTCAGAGTCACACTGCGATCCAACGTTTATGTAAATTTGTCCGAACACATTCTGTACTGGACAGGAGACACGGCACGGAGGAGACTGATGGACAATGGTCTACAGTCCAACAGCCAATCGGGACGCAGGACACAATGGTCTACAGTCCAACAGCCAATCAGGACGCAGAAATATATGCACGAAACAGCGAGACCGCGAAAGGTGAACCGCAATATAGCGAGGGACCACTGTATATCAGATTTTAGTGACAAAACTTTTCAGAAATTCTCCATTGAAATGACTGGGATTAACTTAAAGCAAAAGTGGGCGGGACTGAATAAGGTCAATAGTCATCGTGATAATATCTAAATATATATCAAGATATTAATTGATTTGAGCATCACACACCTTTCAATAGCAGCCGTGTCTTTGTTATCCAGTGTGGAGCGTCTTTATAACCTTTCTTCGCCTGTACAGTGTGTAATCTTAAGTGTTACCTGAATGTTTTACTCTTGCTATAATGAGACAAAAGTGTCGTAATTGTCCTACAGAGTTCACAGGTCGCACCCTCCCTCCGCGTTCTTCATTAAGATCTTTCTACTCAAGTGTTATTTAACGCATATTCACTCGGGACGGTCTCGTGGCTACCGTCGTCCGTCACTTTCACCTTGTCTTTTGGGGTGAAGCGTGCGTGCTGGTTAATTGGCTCGCTGTTAGCTCGCGCCGCTATAGGCTGGGAGGCCGGGTGACCGCGCTGTGTACCGCGTGTGACCAGACTACAAATCACACTTTTAATGAGAGGACGGCGTTCTGCTGTCAGGGAACTTTGAGGAAGGAGCTTTGGGAAATGTGAAGATGGATGCTGACGATCTGCTTACTGTAAACTGTTTGATATTGAAATGTTATTTTTAAATATATATGAGTGGTTTTCAGTGGAGCTGCATGGGCCTGTGTGTACCTCTTCATAATAGAGTCAGTAAATACTTTTTGGGGCAGAATTTGTCCGTGTACGAGCTGTTTGTGGTGTAGGGTCATCAAAGAAACTGATACTGGGATAATCATCGATACTGAAACTAACAAGTATTGATGCTAACAAAAAAATATGTACATGTATAATAATAATAATAATAATGATAATACCAACTACAACTACTACTACTACGACAACAATAACTACAACAACAGCAACTACAACAACTACTACAACTGCAACTACAATAACTACAACAACAACTACTACTACAATAATAACAACAATAACGACGATAATGACAATAATGACAACGACAGAGACAGTAACAACAACAACAGTAACAACAACAATAATGACAACAATAACAACAACAATAACGACAACAACAATAATGACGATAACGACAATAACGACAACGACAACAACAATAACGACAACAACAATAATGACGATAACGACAATAACAACAATAACGACAACAACAATAACGACAACAATAACGACAACAACAATAACGACAACAATAACGACAACAACAATAACGACGACAACAATGACGATAACGACAACGACAATAACGACAACAACAATGACAACAATAACGACAACAATAATGACGATAACGACAATAACAACAACAATAACGACAACAACAATAACGACAACAATAACGACAACAACAATAATGACGATAACGACAATAACAACGACAACAATAACGACAACAATAACGACAACAATAACGACAACAACAATAATGACAACAACAATAACGACAACAACAATAACGACAACAATAATGACAATAACGACAACGACAATAACGACAATGACAATAACGACAACGACAATAACGACAACGACAACAACAATAACGACAACAACGATAATGATAATATAATGATGATAATAATGATGCTTTTTCATATTTCTGAATCGTTTTAGGGTCTTGAGCAATCACAGGACTGGTATAAGATATTTTTGTGTATTTTTGGGTTGAAAATTAGATTATATTGTTAAAAAAGTGATTGAAAATGTTCAGCCTTGGTATAAAATTTGAGTTAGTGAGATGAAAAGATGGAAACTTAACTTGTTAATACAGTATATGAAGAGCCAAAAACATAGGAGGGTCTGTGATGTTCTTTTGTGAAATGGTTTTAAAATGGCCGCTTTGATTAAAAAAACAAACAAAACATCTAAAATCATTATAAATATTTGTCAGTTTTCTGTTGTGGTATGAATTTTAGTCCATATTGCTCTGCTCTTTCTGTAAGTTGGAAATAGTCTTAACATTTCACAAAGAAAAACAAACAAACCAAATAACATCGGTCCATTTAAAACATTAAAAACAGAAGCAGGTGTGAGTGTAAATGTTTATCACCAGATTATTAAAGTGCATTAGTTCATTAGTTTATCCAGTTTTACATGTCCTTCAAATGTTTTCCATTTTTGAGAACCAAAATAATCCAAAGTGTTTTTCTCATTTCGGTTCTAGTGCCGTCTGTTTTTAGATGAAGACAATCATGAGATCTTGGATGAAAAGTTCTTCTCCATCTCTGCTCTTCCCCCTCTAATGCTCCTCTGTCTCCTCCTTTCTTATTCCCTCCCTCTCTCTCTCCTCCTCTCCTTTTTCTCTCTCGTCTCTCTCCTGCTGTCCTCTCTCTCTTCTCTCTCTCCTCTTTCTGCTCCCTCCCTCCTTTCCTTTTTCTCTCTCCCCCTCTCTCTCGTTCCTCCTCTTCTTTTTCTCACTCTTCTTCCCTCGCTTTCCCCTCTCTTTCCTCTCCTCTCTCTTTTCCTCCCTCCCTCTCTCCTCTTCTCCCTTTTCTCACTCCTCTTCCCTCCCTTTCTCATCTCTCTCCAAGTCTCTCTCTTTTCTCCTCCCTCCCTCTCTCCTCTCCCTTTTCTCTCTCCTCCTCTCCTCCCTCCCTCTCTCCTCCTCTCCTTTTTCTCTCTCCTCTCTCCTCCTTTCTCCCTCCTCCTTTCCTCTCTCTCTTCTCTCCTCTCTCTCATCCTCTCCTTTTTCTCTCTCCTTCTTTCCTCTGTCTCTCATCTCCTCTCCCTCTCTGTCTTCTTCTCCTTTTTTCTCTCCTCTCTTCCCTCCCTTTCTCCTCTCTCTTCTCCTCTCCTCTCTCTTTCCTCTCTCCTCTCCTCCTCTCATTTTTCTCTCTTCTCCTCTGATTGTACTCTCTCTCCTCTCCTTTTTCTCTCTCCTCTCTCTCCTCCTTTCTCCCTCTTCTCTCTTTCCTCTCTCTCCCTCTCTCCTCTTTCTCTCTCTTTCCTCTCTCCTCTCTTCTCTCTCCTCCTCCTCATTTTTCTCTCTTCTCCTCTCATTGTGCTCTCTCTCCTCTCCTTTTTCTCTCTCCTCTCTCTTTCCTCCTTTCTCCCTCTTCTCTTTTTCCTCTCTCCTCCCTTCTCTCTCTCCCTCTCTCTTCTTTCTCTCCCCTCTCTCTTTCCTTTCTCTCTTTTTGTCATTTTAATTCACACTATAATCTACAAACACATTTAAATTTCCATAAACCTTGAGCTTTTATCCATATTTCAACACCGTCACCTCCTCACAAACAGAGCTGGAGTTGTGTTTTATTTCACTCACTCACGTTTGAGTCACACTTTATCATTAGTCTGTGACATCTCCAAACCTCAAAACGCTCTGTTCCACTTTGTGATGTCATAAAGTGGTAGTTTTCACGTTAACATCTTCTTTTTTTTTACTTTTAGTTCAGTAGAAATGGTCAATTCCGGTGCTGAGATGATCCAAATGATTCTAGAAATGAAGGTGTGTGGAGTTTAAAAACACAGCGGAGCACTTCCTGTATCACCACACGATGACATCACAAGGTGGAACAGCACGTTTACAGTTTGAGAGAAGAACTAAACACGCATGAATGAAACAAAACACAACTCCAGGTCTGTTTGTGACGAGAAAACGACATTATGACACAGATCAGATTTAAAGTCAATCAAAAAGAAACGGTTTAATAATGAACAGACGGCGATGTTACAAACGTATAATCCTCACGGTTACTTTAATATTCCGCTCCGTACGTGGACGCGTCGACACCGCGGATATGAGCGGGAACGAAACGCCAGAAAGCAGCCAGAGGACAATGATCTGTTTTAATTAGATATGAGGCTCAGACATCGGCAGTTCACTCCTCGCGCCCTTCGTTTTAATCAATGTGTCACATCCATTCTCTCCTGTGATATACTGTCATATTTACATTTTCCACAGAGAACACATCACCGCGCTCTCGTATATTTTTATTTTGACGTCAACTTTTAATCCGCGAAGTAATTAAACGAACTCGCCACAGCCTTAAATGTTAATATTAGACTTCGTTATTATTAGATTTTGGAAATAAGATGATGGATGGGTAGAAGTGATGGGTAGTTTTCTCGTAAGTGTTGGATTTAAGTTGATGATTTACCACAGCTCTCATAAAAAAAAACTGTTATTGTTCAGTTATTGATGGCGACTGGCGGGAGATCTATCTAAATTTGTCCTCACCCGGTGTAAAAAAAAAAAACCAACCAACCTTCTTGTTTTGAGGCACGATGCTAAACACTTGGACACGACTAAACCAAAAAGTAAAATGTTCTTCTGGATGTTTTGTAACTTTTCTGGTGAGGTATGGTTTATAAGAGAGGTGAAAACATGATTTCTGTTTAATGTCTTTGCTTAGACCTTAAATATTGTGTACTGCAGACATGGAGATGAACTGATACACATATTTATTTTAGTTACGCACTTCGGCTGTTCATATACCTGAGACAAAAGGCCCTTTTACTCAGTCTTTTCAGTGACATATTCTGCAAAAAGTAAGACCCGAGCTCTTGGGTGACATGGCTTTATTAATTTATCTCTTTTATTTAGGCTGATCGGGACCTGATGAGTGTAAAAATAAATAATTATCTTTTTACATTATGTTGTTTGTGAGAAAAGTGATGTAAAACTAATGTCCTCATATGTGGACAGAATATGCGGCCCAGAATTGGACTCTTTTACTATTAATTTGTATTACGGGGGGAGGCCCATGTGACACTTCTTGCCCCGGGCCCCAAATTTCCGTTTACGGCCCTGCTCGTCCAGAATATTCTCCGTTAAATCGTAGTTTTTTTTTCCGCAAACAAACAATAACAAAATACAATACTATAACAGTTCTTTAAGCGCAGAACTTATTCATACGTTTAAATTATAATTATTCTTATCCATAACATTTTAAACTATCAGCAACTTTATTAATTATAATCGTGATATTATCGTTAATCTAAATTATTTTGGCCGTGATAATCGTGACACTACATTTCAATAACCTAAATAGCAGGTAAAGCGGTGACATAATTACACAGTTACGTTAATATTTCTGTATGAATTCATGTTGAACGGTCGTAAAAATGGATTCGTTCAGTTACTTAGTTGGTGCGAAACGAAACCACGTAAACTCCTTGGTTCAAAAACACTTCAGTCGACTCGTGTGCACTTTCCATCAACACGAGAGCTTTGCAGAGAAGTTCCCTCCAGGTTGGACATCGACACGGCTAAGCCCGCTGCCGCCGCGTTCGCTGTAACTGTGTCAGAACTTAAGAAAGCTATTGAAGTTTGAAACACCGGATCAATAAAGGGGTGTACGCGGCAGTCTTTCTTCTGCGACTGGGAGTTTGAGCTCAAGTTGGTAACGAGGCCTTTCAGTCAATATGTTTTGTGACAAGACAACAGCTGGGGGGTTTAGGGAGACCAAAGTGTCAAAATGTTGTGAAATGAGGGTTGTAATTGCGTGGATCGGAAGACTTAAGGGGCTATCTTTAGAAACAACAACCTTTTTGAGAATTCTGTTTTCAGTGTCGTTGCCTCATCAAAAGTTTGAGGGATTTATCGCGCTCCTAGACTAAAAAAAACCCACAATATTTGAAACAGCTTTGACCGATTTAGCCAGAAAGCATCGTACAGGAAAGTAAAATGAATGTCTCTTTTAACGTTTTAGTTTTGAAAATAAAACGGTCAAATAAAAACGTGAGATGAGGATTTTGGTGTTAATTTCGAGTTGTTCCGTAACCCGTGGATAGAACGTTTTTAGGCCAGTGTTTTCCAACCTTTTTTGAGTCGTGGCCCACTTTTGTCGGTATAAACTCGCTTTAGTGCACCATCCGCTAAAACTTTATGAAATGACACCAGTTTGAGCATTTGTTTTTTGTGTTTTTTTTGTTGGGAAGTTGCTCAGAACGCCTGGAAATGCCTCGAGGGACTCTAGTGTTCCCTGAAAATCAATGTTTTTAAGCAGTGTCACCGCCAAATGAAGGATGAAATGGTTCGCAATGGATTTATAAACGTTAAAGTTCGAATTTTTGCTGTTCTAGATGGTGATTAAAGACGCTGTACCTGATTTTTACTGTTTTATAAACCTGAAAAAACAGAAATACTTTAATTTTAAAACAGTTTGCAGCGGTCCAAAGTTATTCCTAACACATTCGTAACGTCCTAATTATCCACCATGATGAGTTTATAAGCACCTTTCACAACTTTCTAAACACATTTTACTTTATTACATGAAAAAAATCGAGTGTGGCCCCTTGAGATGACAAGATGCAAAATAGATTGAAACCAGTTTTTGAAAAGAACCCAGCTCTAGTTATGTTTGGTAGATTCGAGCGCACTACTTTTGGTTATTTTTTAAGATTTAAACCGTAAAAGATTGAATTAATAACATTTATGACTCATTACAGATACAAACTAAGTACTAAAGTGTTTCATTCTGCTGTTTATTTATTGCAACGCATGATTTTTTAGCAATATTGTAGATTTTTTAGATGTTTTGTGGTTTAAATCTGCTTTTTTTGGCATAAATTTGTTGAAATATTATCGTTTATCGTCTGTATTCGCTTCAACGATATATCAAACTTCAGAATTTGTTTTTGCCACAGCTCTATTCGAGTCTTAACCAGGTTAAATTTGCAAAGTTTTAGCCAAGTTTTAAATCAGAATTAATTATTTGTTTAGTCGTGGTTTAATTAACTGCCTTGTCTTCGTATGAAAAGTGCTCACCTGCACACGTTTGAGTGACTCTCCTCTCGTCCCAGTCATTTGTTGGGAGTTAGGGCCTAATAGACGAAACACAAGACAATTACTCGCCTTCTCAGAGTGCACGGGCCGACATAGGAACATTTGGTTAGAGTGGAATAAACGGGAGAGCTCCTGCTAATGAACGACAAAGCCAGACTTGAATGCTGCTATTCTGTTCTTAATAAAACTTATAGCACTCAGCTGCAAGTTTGGGAGCAGACCCAAGTCACTCAAGTGCAGAATCACTCGGGTTGATTAGGTTTAATCTTGGCACATCCGCTCTCACTCTCTCACTATCTTTGGTTTTATCTGCTGTGAAGAGCTTTACATCTCCACATTTTTACTTTTAGTGTCTGGCAGTCTCGCCCGGAAACATCGATTTTCAACTGCATGCCCCCGCTTTATGTCTGGATATTCCCACCTAGAAACTCAAACTGCTAAGCCAACACATGTAAAACAGGCTAAAAACTTTGAGTAACACTTTTGCAATTCTTACATTTTAAAGAGGAGGTATTATGCAAAGTCGTTTTTTTCCTTTCTATCGTGTTTTAATGTTGTTCCCTAAACTAATAAAAACACACTAGAAGAGGTTTTAAATGTCATTCATTCATGTTTCAGTAATTTAGCGATCGTTCCCGGGCACTATTTGAACCCTTTTTACGGTTCGCTGTAAGATTCTGTACAAAGCTCCGCCCACAAATCTACGTCACCCATTCTCCCACGTGATTATTCTCCGTAAATAAACAAAAACATGGTGTAAAAAACGACGCAGCGACTTGACAAACCTGATGTGATGTGCAGCAGTTTCATTAGCAGAACGTGCTCTGATTGTGTGGTCATAGCGCTCTGAAGGGGGAGTGGCTTAGCGTGGAGAGCAAAGGGAGGGAAGACTCAGCGACTCTTTTTTTTTTTTCTTAAACGTTTGTAAATTCTGTTTCCTCCTGCTTTTACAGACCACCACATGCTGTCTTCATCAAATTAGAAAACGCTTTATTTTTTTAGTTTTCCCACTCCTTTTTGAGCTTATCTAAGGATTAATTTGTGAAATGTGATTTAAGTGTATAATAAAATAAAATAAACTTGTAAGAAAGAGCGATATGAGTCACTTTGGGATAAGAGCTGATTCGCTGTGGCGTGAGTCGTCCATCCTGCGTCACTTCTGCACCACAAAAAAAGCAGGTTTCATTTTCAAAACTCATTAAACGCTCGTGTTGCTCACAGGCTCCTAAAAATCAGTTTAAATCAATTTTGTCCCTTTTTTCCTCGAGTTTTCAGACAATCTATAAAGTTATTTGTCGGTGTTTGCTATTGTGTGCATTGTGTCTCCATAGCAACTGCTGAACATTCTACCATAGACATACAGTATCAGTAGGGATTCTGCAGTGTTGTAAAATTCCACACCGACCCCACTACGTTCTGCTTTTTATCTACACACAGACGACGTCAAATATGTGAAGCGAGGTTTGTGGAATTATGTAGCGAATAAAAAAAGGTAAATAACTGTTAAATAAAATGACTAAATAACTTTTATTTTAAGGAGCCCCCCCTTTCCTTTGTTATACATTTTTAGTAGTTATTTAAAACTGTGTAATCCCTCAGTCGTCCAGGTCTGATCCACAGCAAAAGACAAAGTTCAGACCCAAAGCAAACAAAGCAAACAAAAAGAACAATAGGAGGGCCATTAACCATTGAATTAAGGCTGAAACTGGAGAAAACTGCTGTTTACAGTTTCAGTGTAGTTAGCTCCTCCCTTCAGACAGATATAAGGCAGTGTCCAGCAATAATCTGACCAGAAATGACGAAACGACTTGGACGAGCAGCGAAACGTCTTCACTCCTACAACGATTTGTCCAGTTGACAGATTTAAACTTCGTCTTTTGCAGCAGTAGTTATTTATTTTTTCCTTGCTACGTTCCCCCGTATATCTTACTTGATATATTTGAGGTCTTTTGTATGTGTCTAAAATGTAGAAAATAAAGAAAAAAACAGGACAAACATGAGACGGTGTGTCCAAACTTTTGACCGGTCGTGTATCTTCAACAATTCAAAAGCAGCTCTGAGAAAACAGACGCCATTTTGAACTCTCTATTGAACTGTTAAATGAGCCCTTGGCACCTGTATTCTTCTTAGTGTCTGTAATAGGCCCTGTTTATTTTTCTCCCATAATCCTTCGCAACGCCTTTTATCTCCTCTCCTCTTTTGCTGTATTTGTTGGTTCTACCTTTCCTCGCTGCCTCTATCTTTCCTCCCTGCTCAAGCCTGCCAAGTTAATTGCCTTCAAAGTTCACTCTGTCTCTGGGCTAATGCAATTTAAGTAGGGTCGCAGCCCTTTTCATCAGACCAGTGCTGGCATTTCATTAAGTCCATTCGGGTGTTCGTTCACAAGCGATCGGGGGTGCTCTCTCCATCGTATCATCATTAGTAATTAATACAGTGTAGGATTAGCAGCGGGCTAGTAGCAACCGCACAACTAGCATCACTGTGGGGGATAAGGGCTGTTACATACGATGTGATGGATTTCTGTAGAATGAGAGAGTTAATTTATTTTATTATAATTGGGTTTTAATGGGTACACGGAATAGTTTGCAAACCCAATTTTGTCCAACCTAAGGCAAAATACATTTCATGAAAGTATAATTTAATCATATTATTACATAAACATTGAGTTTTGAAACTAAAGACCCATTCTATTCCGTATGTTTGTCTTTTTTCTTCTTTTAGCCCCGTTGCCGTTTTAAAGCTACCGTCTGTACGCGTGTTTAACATGCGCAGACTATTGGACAGCAGTAACGCAGGCAGCATCTAGTGGTGATATGTGAGAATGCAACCGAGCCAGATGGGCCAATCTAATTACACATTGCAGCTTTTAAAATCATGTTTTTATTAGTAATTTAGGCTGAAAAAAAATCAAGAATTGTTACTGTTGTGCTCTAGACATGGGACGATATTGAAAATTTTGTGTCACGATTATTATGTTCCAAAATAATTGCGATTAACGATTATATCACGATATTTTTAAAAGTTGCTGACAGTTTAAAATGTTATGAATAATTATAATTTAATCTGGATGAGCAGGGCCGTCAGCAGAAATTTGGGGGCCCGGGACAAGAAGTCTCACATGGGCCCCCCTCTCATTCAAATTAATAGGAAGAGAGTCCAAATCTGGGCCCCTTAACCGCGGGACTACAGACTTTGTTGTCCCCCCGTCGACGTCGCTGCGGATAGTCGTTTTTTCTGGTGATTATCATGATTATGTAAAATGTCCCACAAACGATTATTTTCTACCCTTTTTATCACAATAAACGATATTATTGTTTACTGTTGTGCTCATAGTTAACTTATAGCGGTTGTACAGGCAAAATATAATTTATCTAAAGGCACAATATGTAACTTTTCGGATGCTTTGCCTAAACATTTGCGTCTTCTTCACTGATTTGTGTTTTTATTGCTAAAAAATACCTCGAAAAACATGCACCGAATGAGGCCCCTTCTCCTCACACGCTCTGACAAAACTTACAAAGACGAGCGGACCGGGAGCACATCCAGGCGACAGACCCTCCACCGGGAAAAAATTACACCCAACACCTTTAAAAGTTACTAAATAAGCTTTTTTGTGGGCTCATCTATTTCCCGCTAAAATCATTGCACTGTGAACCCACCAACCCATTTTACACAAATTACCTGGCTTCCTCTCAATCGATTGAACATTGTAAGTACCTGCGCGCGTACGATTGTGAATTAGCATTGACGCTAGCATGCACAGGCTTCCCCATGCATGACCGGGGCTCTCTCCGGCTAGCGTTAATTACATCATTATGCCGGGGATGGATCTCCGTCTGTTCGACCATTACTCCCGCCCCGTCCTGGCTCATACCGCGCTAAGCCGCAGATTTGTACCCACATGCGTTAAATGACTCCGCTAAATTATGAAGCTATTAGATACGGGGGGCTATTTTAAAACATATGTAGAATACGCGAGGAAAAGAGTGTTGCACCGAGTCAGATGAAGCTGGAAGAAATAGAAATGTGAAATACGGGAGATTTATCATCAGATTTTGAGAAATGGAAGTCGGTGAGCGCGAGAATGATGTAGTGGACCGAGTTAACTTTGTCTGGCCGCGGTCTCGATGTACTTGTTCAGCTATTGTTAGAAGTTGATAAGATTTTTATGAAGCGTGATGGGACAGTGATGGATCTCACCATGGATCATACAGACGGATTATAGGGAAATGGAGATGAGGGGGTATTTTTATATAGTGGACATTAAAGGCTCATATGCGAGGCTATTTTAATATTTTGTCCAAAGACTGACAGTGATTGAAAGTAACGTTGTTCTGATACTGATACTTGGCCCGAGTGTATTCACTGATACCAGCCCGTTTCGTATGTGTTTGTGTGTTTTAATAAAAAGATTTTGTTCAAAGTTCACATTTTGGTAACATGTATTTTCTGGACTATAAATCGCTCCTGAGTATAAGTCGCACCCGCCAAAAAACGCATAATGATGGAGAAAAAAACATATATTTCACATATAAATTGCATCTGAGTATAAGTCGCACTGGAGTATAAGTCGCACCCGCCAAAATAAAATGCATAATAATGAGGGAAAAAAACATATTTCACATATAAATTGCATCTGAGTATAAGTCGTTCCTGAGTATAAGTCGCACCCCTGGCCAAACAATGAAAAAAAGTGTGATTTATAGTTCGGAAAATATGGTAACTGCTTTTAAGAGCCTTTAATAGAACTGTTATTTTGTATATGAAAATTACTTTTTATTATTAAAACAGGAGCATGTTTTGTGTTTATTGTTGTATCTTAATCAGGAATGTTGTTCCGATACTGATACTTGGACTTGTTGTACTCACTGACAGTCCATTTGTATGTGTTCATGTGTTTTAATAAAAAAGATTTTGGTCAAAGTTCACATTTTGGTAACACGTATTTTCCAGTGTATAAGTCACACCAGCCAAAAAAAATGCATAATAATGAAGAAAAAATATATATATTTCACAGATAAGTCGCATCTGAGTATAAGTCGCACCCCCGGACAAACTATGAAAAAAGTGTGATTTATAGTTTGGAAAATACGGTAACTGCTTTTAAGAGCCTGTAATAGAACTGTTATTTTGTCTATGAAAATTACTTTTTATTATTAAAACAGGAGCATGTTTTATCTTTATTGTTGTATTGTAATCAGGCGTGTTGTACCGATACTTGGCCTTACAGTACGAAGAAGTAAACTAACGCTACTCCATTTTGTTACAGTACA
Organism: Periophthalmus magnuspinnatus; assembly: GCF_009829125.3. NCBI lineage: Eukaryota > Metazoa > Chordata > Actinopteri > Gobiiformes > Gobiidae > Periophthalmus > Periophthalmus magnuspinnatus. The sequence goes on from NC_047137.1 coordinate 15,244,785, forward strand.
ACAATAAAAAAAAAAACCTCTAGCTAAAGTCTCTCTCTAAAGAAAATCTATAGAATAAATGAGATTTTGAGACTAAAGTGTTACAGTCAGATGTTTAATGGTCTTGATGATGAGTTGTGCTGATTTAAGCACTTTCACTTTTCTACTTGTTCACTTTGTACCACAGAGTGAGGATAAAAACAGCAGTGAGGCCCAGAAAAAGACCTCAACCTCAGAGCACATGGATCATTCTGCAGAGGAAACAAAGTCTGTGTTAGCGCTGTTGTTGTGTTAGCGTTGTTGTTGTGGTGTTAGCGCTGTTGTCGGGCTGTGCTCTCCGTAGTTTTTTTTTTTACCAAGTTCAGCATTCACTCGAAAGGCTAAATGAAGCTTTTCTGTCATTGTTAGCGTGTTTTAAGTGTTTGCAGAGCCTCCACAGTTTGCATTTAACCTGCTTTGGGTGTTAGCGTTAGCATTAGCCGCAGACGTCAACAGTGACAGTGCTCGCGTCTACGGGTCCTCATTCTGGAAAATACAAAGCGGTATCAGATCGGTTATATGCTCTGAGTACTCGACGATACTGATACCTGAAAAATGTGCAGTATCAAAGCTTTTCAAGATGCCATTTTGTCGTACCATAAAAGTATTACATTGTGAACATGAAATTGTAGATGTTGTTAAAATATTTGTTATGCCTAAGAAGTTTATTCTGCTCTCTATAGCTCAAATCTTACGTTATTACATAAAAATTGCAAAAATGTCCTCACTATTTAAAAAAACAAGTACCTACGCCACGATAAATTGAGCCCCAAAACCTATTATTCCAATTATATATATATATATATTATTCATATATTGAATCATAGGACTGTGAGTGAATTAATTATGTTTTATAACTTTATACTTTGTTTTGCTGCTGGACAGGACACTTCTCCCACATTGGCTTCTAATCTCTGTAGTTTGCTCGATATGCAAGTGAAAAAATAAATGAAAAATCACAATTATTTCATGTTGTTGTCATGTTGTTGCTTTTAAAATGTGTAATTTATGCGTTAATGAAACTACCATTACCGTTATTGTTATTAACAGCTACTTTTTACCTTTAGTTCAGTAGAGATTGGCGATTCCAGAGCTGAAATGATCTAAATGATTCTAGTGAAGGTGTGTGGAGTTGAAAAACACATCAGAGCACTTCCTGTATCACCACATGATGACATCACAAGGTGGAACAGAGTGTTTTCAGTTTGAGAGAAGAACTTAAGAGCATACGTATGCAGGGTTTTTGTGTTAAACATGTGAATGAAACAAAACACAACTTCAGGTCTGTTTGCGACGAGGAAACAAAATTATAACATAGATCAGACCATATGCGCCCTTTAAGTTGACTGCCCCCTTGTGTCTGTGCGGTGCAGGTGTTGCTGATGGAGTACCTGGATGTGAAGAACAGTCGCAGCAGCTCGGAGCCTTCAGCGCAGCTCTCCTACGCCAGCACCGGCAGCGAGTTCGCAGCGTTCTTCGCTAAAAAGAAGCCACAACGGGCCAAGCAGTCGCTGTTCAAGTAAGAAAGTCACATTTTAACTGGGAAACAGAAGAACTCCTTAAAACCAAAATATGTGTTGTCATCTTGTTGTTTACTACGCCATGCCTCTTCTGTTCTTCTGTCTTTCGCAGGTTCGAGTCCTCTTCCCACGCCATCAGTATGAGCGCCTACCTGAGAGAGCAGAGACGCGAGCTGTACAGCAAGAGCGGGGAGTTACAAGGTGAGGGGCGGAAACCTGAGCGACCGCAGGGTTAAAGAGTCGACAGACCAGTGAGACGATGACCGTGAAGGAGACAGACATGACCAGACCAAAAGGTTACACGATTATCGAACAAGACCCCGGAATTATGCGCGATAGGGACGCCACAATGTCACAGTATCACAATATCATAATCTAGACAAAACGATTATTGTGAGAAAAAAGAAACATTATGATTTTTGACACCAACAACAACAGACAGTGTGAATGAAAGTGATTTAAACTGCCTATATTGCACAAAATTGACTCTTTGTGAGGTTTACACCAGGTTATAATGCTGGAGTTGTGTTTTGTTTCATTCACACATGTCTGAGTAACACTTTATTATCAGTCTGTCTACATCTCCAAAGCTCAAAACGCTCTGTTGCACTTTGTGATGTCACGACGCAGTAGTTTTCACGTTAACAGCTCCTTTTTAACCTTTAGTACAGTAAAAATCAGCGATTCCAGAGTCGAAATCATCCAAATGATTCTAGAAATGAAGGTGTGTGGAGTTTAAAAACACAGTGGAGCACTTCCTGTATTACAACATGATGACATCACGAGGTGGAACAGAGTGTTTTGAGTGTTTTCAGTTTGAGAGAATAACCTAGAGATGCAGAGTTTCTTGGTTAAACATGTGTGAACGAAACAAAACACAACTCCAGATCTGTTTGTGATGAAGAAACATTATAACATAGATCAAAAAATAGCGTAATATGGGCCCTTTAATCAAGTTAAAGATGCACTATGTAACTTTTCTAATGGGATTTCTGTCATCTGCTTGTCTGGGGGGAATGTTATTGCTTTGCCTGAAACTTGAACTTGCCAATCTAGCTTTTTTTTTCTCTTTCTTTTGTTTATTACATTTGTTTTTATTGCTTAAAACACACATTCTTTCATATGAGCGGGGCATCCTCTCCACAGATCTGACCTGTAACTTGGCCTGGTGACCCTACCTGCTTGTGTACATGGAGATGGATGGAAGTTTAATCTGATACTATGGAACATTTTAGGCAAAGAAATAATAATAATAATAAAGAAAAGTTGAATAATGTGACATAAAAAGCCAAATAAAAAGCACTTGACATTTATTTAAACATTTTTGGAGCGACATAAAACTGAAAATCACGTTTTTGCTTCGAACTAATCTCATTATAATTTGTTTTCTTGGTTATTTTTTAAGTTCTAATGATCATATTGTGACTTGCGTTATCAAATACCGTACAGTAATCTTCAATTTTCTAGCACTGTACAAGGAGTTAGCTTCGTTTGTTGCTACATTTGTCCAACGTTGGGGCTGGAATGTGAGAAAAACGTCCTAAAAGGTGTGACAGTAGGTGCTGCGGAGGTAAGACAGAAGAGGAACATGACAGGTCAAGAAGTTACACTGAAAAAAACCCATCAACTTTGGTTTCAGATGGAAAAATTGATGTTTTTTTGGGTAGCAGGGGTGACTTTGTACAGGGTGTCTATCGTGATCTGATTTGGGCTGGACAAAACATGCACGAACTTCATCAAATTTGGAGTTTAAATCGATCCGTTTGGAAGAAAATCTATTTGTATTTCCCCTACTTTCTTTGTTTTAGAAGTGTTGAGTTCTTTTTTCATGTGTTTGTGCCTCACAGAGAAGAGAAAACCAAAGGAGTTTAGCACAAACCAGCGCTCACTGTTATTAGTTTGTTTTATCTCTTTCATAAAATTTTTCTCCCAGTGGGTTAAATCTGATCACTTCTGGATACAGTCGTTGTAGTTTTGATCATTTTCTCTACTTTCCAGAACATTTTAGTGGAGCAAAAATGGTCCGAGCTTTGAATCTGACGTTATTTTTCGCGTAATCGTAATATTGTGACGATTTATTTAACGCGTCTGACACTTTTCTGGTGCCGCTTCTCTTATTAGTCAGATTCTGTAAGACTCTGAGTGATTGACAGCTGGAATTAACCAATCACAGTGAAGCAAACTTTCAGAAGAAGCAGATGAAGTATTTACCGCTTAAAGAAATAAACAAATGCTTTGACTTTGAGTTTATGAGCAGCTACAGCCCAAAACTGTCGCTTCATATTTGTAAATGTCATATTTAAGTCTTTATATGTTTTAAACGCTCTACTTTAGTCACATTTAGACTGATAAACTGAAACAAACGAATAAATAAAACATTGTATATTATAAAATCAGGTTAATTTAAAATGTATTATCAGTTATCGATTGCGCAGTTCTTCAAATTATCGTTATCGCTGAAAAGTCCATTATCGTGCATCGCTAAAGGTTCAGCAGATTTTTAGCAAATTTGTCCGTGAAGTTAAGTTTTTTGACCCAATTTACGGAGCCGTAGTAGAGTTCACGACGTAATATTCTTGACGTGATTCTTGCAACTACGAAATCCAGACCAGCCGTTCAGACGATGATCCTCTCCAAGTTCTTCTGTTTTGTCACTAGACGACGGCGATCAATAGTTTACGATATAATACTGAAATTGGAAAGACAATTTTACGATGTTCTGTTTGATTTTATAGTGCAGTATATTCAGTGTGATGCTTGTTACAAACTGGAGAAGAGACGAAACGAAGTGACGCACAACCCAGATGGTAAACGGGTAAATAATTATAAGTCGCTCTTTTAATTTTGAAGTAAATCTAAAGGAATGCAAGTTACATTTTTGAATGAGCTAATGTTTTATTATTGAGCAGGTAAAATGAATGAGTGAGTCTAGTTATGGAGTTAAAACGATTTTTTTGACATTCAGTTTCAAGGTTGAGTCTCCATTCTCTTTTATTTATTTTTTCCCTTTTTTCTGTTCTTTTCTTCCGTCTTTTTTCTTCTTTTCTTTTCTCCATTTCCTTTTTCCCCTCTTCTTTTTCCTCATTTTCTTTCCCCTTCTTTTTCTTTTCTTTTTTTTCTTCCTTTGCCTTCTTTTTTTTCTTTTGTCCCTTTTTCTTTTATATTTTTTCCTTTTTTCCCCCTTTTACAAGTTACATTTTCTTTTTTTTTCAGTTTCAGGGTTGAGTCTCCATTCTCTATTATTTATTTATTTTTTTCCCTTTCTTTCTTCTTTTTTCCTCCTTTCCTTTCCTTTCTTTTTCTTTTCTTTTTTTCTTCCTTTCCCTTCTTTTTTTCCCTTTTACAAGTTACATTTAATACCGAAATTAGAGCTTTACAATGAAACTAAACGACAACAAAAGGCTCAGCGAGTTCAAACCCAAATCAAAATAAATTACAGATTCTGATCCAATTAGATTCTGAGCATTTACCGTAGAGTGGACCGCTAGCGACCTCTAGTGTCTCAATCACAAATTACACACAGATCTAACTTTAACACAGAGACACGTCAAGCGATGGCGAGCTGTTCTCTACGATCCAGCTGCGTCGACAGGCAGATGTGCGGCACTTTTATTAAGGCATCGGTGGTAGGTAGAGATCGCAGATTGGTGACGTCGGAGAGCGATTCGCCAACTTCCAAACGACGAACCGACGAGCGTAGAACTGGTCCACCGCTCAAGAGACAGCATCACCGCCAGCGTTTTTGCATAAGAAACAAAACCACACGGATAAGTAGAGGCCGGGGAAGCGCGAAGTGAGGCCGTAAACAATACTCAAATCTCAGTCAAGACGTTTATGAAGACCTTTTATGTAAACGTAAACGGTCATGTCGGCGTAATCCCTCGGTCGTCCAGGTCTGTTCCATCGTAAAAAACCCAAAGTTAAATCTGTCAACTGCGCAAAAAGTTGTTGGAGTGAAGACGTTTCGCTGCTCATCCACGCCACTTCTTCTGGTTTGAGAGAGGAGTTAAAGAAGCAATTTTTGTGAGGAAAGACACGCCTTAGACACCACCTGTTCCTCATATACAACTCCATCCCCAGACCCAAAGCAAACAAGGGAAACAAAGAGAACAATAAAGCGAGCCAATACGCCGATTAAGCCTGAAACTGTATTTACTTAAGATTTAACTTTGGCTTTTACGTTAAACAGTCATATTTTTATTTTGCGGTTTTTATTTTGCGCTTTTCAAGCCACTCAAATCACTTTACATCAAGTAACCGCTCAGACACCGATGTATAAACGGCCGAGAGCGAACCGCCGACCTTCAAATCCGTGGACAAACGCTCTACCAACTGAGCCACTGTCGCTTTCTGCCATGTTTTCATTGCCAAAAAAAGCATAGATTAAGTCGGGATAGCGTCTTTACATATCAGCTCCCCTTTTTTCGCCTTCCCCCGTCTGTCAGCGACTCAAAAAATGTGATTTGACCGTCTCGAATGCCTCACGGAGTTTATACCAAGATGAGATTCTCTTTGCTTTAATTTCACCTGTCACAAAGGCTCGCCCCAGCCCCGGCCACTGCCCCCTTGAATGGCGGTCGCGAGATTGAAGGAGTAAAAAAATCATTTCGAAAAGTGAAATAACTAAGTCCGCCGTGATCAAGGGAGCGAGGAGATGGACGGACGGACGGAGGAAGAGAAAGAAAAGGAAGGTTAGGAAGTCATTGTTTTCATCAGGGTCCCGCGACGAACCCATTAAGACGTTTCTGCGGGAAGAAATTAGAAAAATAATGTTGTTCTTCACTTCAATCTTGCCACAAAATAAAGTTTAAATTGGCGTTACGTAACAGGGCGGCGACAATTAATCAACTGATCGTGACGAATCCGCGATAAAACGTAATCGGAATCGTTTTCTGGAGTGTACGAATTACGGAAAGCGCGTTTTTTTTTTTTAACAAAGACAGTGACGTTATTAAATCTACAAAACCAAATCCGATACGGGACATACATCTGATTTTTTTCCGACCCAGACCTCGTTTTGGTGTCGTCATAAATCTGAATCCGCATTAGGGATAAATAGCAGTTGCGTTTTTGTTGTCATGCCAACGACAACGTAAAAAAATATCCAAATTGGACCACATTCCCTACAGTGCGAACGAACAAACTCTAAATGTCAAAAGATATCGACCTTTTTCTGATTTTCAACAATAATACACTTGATTCATGATTATTCTCAGTCTAGAAGCCTTCAGTCACTATTTTTCAAAGTAATCGTGTAGTTGCAGCTTTACTATGCAACTTTTCAACTTGGTCTGTTACCTGTTTGTCTCCATGGAGATGTTATGACTTTGCCTGGAATGATCCACAGTATGGCATTAAACATTTCTATATCACACTAATAATACACTTCATTCATAAATATTTTCTATCTCGAAACCTTCAGTCACCGTATTTCAAAATAATCATGTAGTTGCAGCTATACTCTGTAACTTTTCTGCTTGAAGGTCCATCACGTGTCTGTCTCCATGGAGATGTTATGACTTTGCCTGGAATGATCCACAGTATGGCATTAAACATTTCTATATCACACTATTAATACACTTGATTCATAAATATTCTCTATCTCGAGGGCCTCCCGTTGTCGTATTTCAAAATAATCGTGTAGTTGCAGCTGTACTATGTAACTTTTCTGCATGAAAGTCCGTCACCTGTTTGTCTCCATGGCGATGTTATTGCTTTGCCTGGAACGTTCCACAGTATGGCATTAAACATATATCAAATGAAATGTAAAAAAACATTTAGAAAGTTTTCTTCTTCCCTCTCCTTTTCAAGCTTAAATACGAACAGATTTGTGAAATGTGCTTTAAGTGAACCTGATACATGTGCTCGAAATAAATGAAATGAAATTAAAGTGATTTAACTCAACGAATGGACAGATGGAGGAGAGAAAAGAGGAAGAGAGAGGAGGAGCTTAGGAAATCACTGTTTTCGTCAAAATATCTGGACTATACCGACTTTAAAACACAAACGAAAAGACCTTTTTATAAAATCTATTTAAAAAGTCTCAATGTAGAAATAACTGTTTGGCTCGTCAGCTAATCAAAACATTGATCGCTAACTATATTCGGCTGCTAAAACAATCGTTAGCTGCAGCTCTACTATGGAACTTTTCAGCTTTAAAGTCCATTACCTGTTAGTGCTTTGCCTGGAACGTTCCACAGTACGGCATTAAACATTTCTATATCAGTCGAGACAAGTACGAAATCATGTGGAAAGCGAATTAACTAAGTCCACAGCGAGGAGACGGGTGGACGGATGGACGGATGGATGTAGGAGAGAAGGCAAAGAAATAAAAAAAAGAGAGGGAAGTTAAAGCCATTGTTTTCATCCCAGCCTGGCGACGAAGCCATTAAGAAAATTCCCGAAGAAGAAATGAGAAAAATATGTATTGAAACGGCAAAGAGGGGGTCCTTTCTGTCTTTAAATGAAACTTTGAGTGGAGTTTTAGGCCGACGAATGTTATTGGAGATTGGCTTGATGACTTCTCGTGGGCTATGGGATTACTACACTTAAGGTTTAGTCATGTGTGTCTCCGAGTCTCCTCTCTATGTTCGGAAAACGCAATTTTTTTTCTCGAGCGAACTTCTTTGAGTCAATAATGTTATTAAGACCAGAGCTCACCAGCACACACTTGGAAATGGGACTTTTGATTGTTAATTTCAAACTCCGCGCTTGAATGTGTTTAGTAATAGGGTAGCTCTCGAGATTGGGTTTAAAACAACTTCGAGTCCAAGACAGAAACTTGACGTTAATTTTATTGTGATGTGGCACTTTTTCCCCAATTTAAACCAGTTATAAACCATTTTTCAACTCTTTTTGCTATTTGAAGCATGGGCTGTGTCAGAATGTCCACACTATTTTCCAGTTAGGGCACAATTTAGAGGGTCATGCCGTTTTTATTGGTGTCTGAATGTCCAGTTGGTGAAAAAGTAGTGCACTCAATTTCCCAGAATGCACCTTAAAAAGTAGTGGGCAGGTCTTTAATTGGACACGACTGAATGAAGCAGATAGAGACGCTGGTTTAACATTCTCTGGATCGCTGATTGTGAATTAAACGCCCTTAAATGCTGTGTAAAGTTGCTAGCGTTAGCCTTTTACCTTAGCTTGAGCTGTTAAAAGAGCGATAATTTCCACAGCTCAGACAAAAAAATGAAAAATCCAGTCATATTACGTGAGATTGTCTTTTTTTTTTGTGATCAAAATGTTTTGTTCAAGTATTGTTCTCAACTGCAGCTGTACAGGTTACAATCCAATTATGTTTTTCCCCCTTTTCAACTCCCTCTTCCCGATGAACATATGCATAATAGAAAAATTAGTTAATAATAGTAATAATAATAAATACACAATAAAGACAAAATAAATATAAAATAAACATATAGAAATAATACAATGTAGTAGTAGTAATAATAATAATAATAATAATAATAATAATAATAATATAAAAAGTAAAATAATGATAATGAAAATAATCCCATCCAGGTTTGAATTCCTTCCATACAATAATTGCAAATTTCCTCCATCAAAAGGCATCAGCAGAAATTAGTATTACGTGAGATTTTCCATGTTGTAGTTTGCCTTATTTCTATAGTCCATGTGTTTTAATTTCACACGTGTCCTGTGTGTTTGTGATTTTTTCGTTTCACCTGAGTAACCCGTTGTTAGTGTGCGCTGTGTCTGAGTCCTACTTGGCATAATCATTCAAGCCCTTAATGGCTGTTTTCACACCTATTAGCATCCTGGCTAGCACGATTCTTCTCTTTGTTTTGGTTTAGGTCTGACGATGGAGTTATAGATGGGAGATAGATGATGTCTAAGGCCCACATTCCTGTTCAAGGACCCTTAGACCTCGCCTACAAACAGAAACTGTAAACAATATGTGTTTTTAGTTTCAGTGTAGTTAGCTCCTCCCTTCAGACAAATATAAATGAGTGTCCAGCAGTAATCTGACCAGAACTGAAGAAGCGGCTTAGATGAGCAGCCAAAAGTCTTCACTCCTACAACTTTTTGACCAGTTGTGTCGTAACGTCTGACAGGAAGGACCAAAAAGACAGAACTCGTAACAGTGTTTATTTACTGGAGTGCAAAGTGCAAAAATGACGGTAGATCAATCGGTGAGTCGAGAGCGAGGTGTTTGCCGTGGTGCACGGACAGAGCGTGAGTAGCAGAGACTGAGACGGGACAAACAGTACTGGTAGAGAAGAGCAGGGTCGGAGGCGGGAGAGCTGAGCGGGTCCAGGGAGCGGCAGCTGATTGCAAATTAGCTCCAGGTGTGCACGGGAGGAGCCAAGATCTCTCCAGGCTCAGACACAGTGGGGAGAGGAAAAAGAACAAAAAAAGGGTGAGGACAGACAGGGAGCGTGACAAGTTGACAGATTTAATATTGTTCTTTTATTATTTACAGGTGTTTGTCTATGTGTTTTGCTTGTAATGTTTCACAGTATGGCCTGAAACTTATCTTTTTTTTTGCATTTATTCCAGTAAATGTGTTTTTATTGCTCAAAAATACCTGGAAAAACTTGCAATCCTACTTTTAGATTTTTTTTTATTGTAAAAATAATCATACTTGGATGACTGAGACATGCACCTGTATTGCTGAAATACTTGACGTCAGTATTATATAAATCTATGGTGATATTTATTCAATTTAAACCTGTATATTATCGAGCAGATGGTCATAATGTTAAGATTGATCAGTGCACTTAAACCCAGTTGTATAAAGTAATCTATTTCATACTTCCACAATGAATCCAGCTTTAACTTCACACGCGCACTTTAATAACCGTCTGTTTTGTATTAGATTATAAATATACGAACAAGTCCATACCGAAGCGGAGCCACTTCAGCGCGCGCCGTAGACATCCATACAACGGGGCCTAATTGGCTGCTCACCGCTCCCAAGCACGTCGCACAGTCTTTAATTAATCTCAGGCTTCAACTAAAGACTTAATCAGACCCCCATATGCAGCCACATCTGCAGTGAAAGACGCTCACATCAGCACGTTTTATTTTGACCCGAGCCGCCTCTCAAAACGCACACGCTATAGACTAAGACTTCAGCAACGTGTGCGGACGTAAGCGGGACTAAACACCTAAACTCCGCCCAAAAAACAGATCTGGGGGGTGTAAGAACAGTGCGATTGATCGATTTGGCGTTTGTGGTCAGAAACACCTAGTTGTAATCAGGGGAGTCTTGAGTGATGTCGCCAACTACTTGAAATTGCAGCGGCCACTGAAGCTAGAAGTTAGATTTAGATATTTTTAACCAGAAAGCTGCAAATTTACCTAGTTTGTTTGCATTAAAGTTGCACAAAAATGACTGAGAACGGTAGATAAGAAGCCACGAAAGAAATATATTTGGTCGGTAGAGTGTTCGTTTTCCGATCTGAAGGTTCGCGGTTCGAATCCCGCTCTCCACATAAAAAAAATAAAATATAATAAAAAATAAAACTTAACCCTTATCTTAATGTTTTAACCTCATTAACGATTAAAACCATCAGGTCAGTATTTTATTTCATTTAAATACTTCAGTACTTTGGATTACAAATGTACATTTAGTGTTGTTCATTTATAGCTCTATATTTTTAAATTAATGTAGACCAAAGGGAAAATCTCTCAATTTTTATTTCTGTATTTTATGGATTTTTTACTTGGATTATTTGACTTTTACTTTCAATATATTTTTATTACTTAAACAGCATTTTTCTACGAGTGTTTTTGCTTCACTGAGAGGTCATTTTAATTGGTCGAGCTGCATTTAATTTAAGTTAAGTTTCGATATTTAGTGAGGGATATATTCTTAGTGCATCGTTTTATGTAATCTTCTTAACACCCGTCCAGGATCAAGGACTGCACTTTGAAATGGCAGTTTTAGCCATTTTATCAGATTTAGCAAAACGCTTTGAAATAAATGATTATACTGTTGTTTCCTCATCACAAACAGACCTGGAGCTGTGTTTTGTTTCATTCACACATGTTTAACGCACAAACTCTGCATATTTATTCAAACCGAGTTCTTCTCTCAAACTGAAAACGCTCTGTTCCACCTTGTGATGTCATGCGATAATACAGGAAGTGCTCCACTGTGTCTCTAAACTCCATACACCTTCACTAGAATCATTTGGAATTGCTAATCTCTACTGAACTAAAGGTAAAAAAGGTAGACGTTAACTCGAAAACTACCATTTCATGACGTCACAAGGTGGAACAGATAATTTTGAGCTTTGTAGATGTTACAGACTAATAATAAAGTGTTACTCAAACATGTGTGAATGAAACAAAACACAACTCCAGGTCTGTTTTTGGTTTAAATCTCACAAGAATGCATTTGTGTAACATAAGCCCTTTAAATAATTCTATGTTTCAATCGGGTACTAGCATCTCTGCCCTCGGCTATTATGTGACTGTTCATTGTTCTGTTAAATAAACACATGAAATGGAAAAATAGATAATAAATGCAACTAGAATATATATTAATCTGTCATAAGTTATTCAAAGTGCTTTACTGAATAAGAAAGACATTAAAACCACAATACAACCGATCAAAACATAAATAATCATAATAAAAATGAACATTTAAGGAGAGAAAATTGCAGAATAAACCCCTTTTAGTCGTACGCACAGCTAAAAATAACCGTTTTTGAATAGATTTAAACATTGTTAAATAATAAACTGATATATGACAATGACCATTTGACTTTTGGAGCGATTGCGAGTCTGTTTAATTCAGTTTTATACATGTTCTCCTCCGATTGGTCAGTTTCTTTCATGCGCACAACGACTGACAACCAAATTTAACCAATCGCAGAGAAGTATGAACTCTAGCTAGTTATTCTGGCGTCAATAATTCCCATGAAGTGTCAACCTTTGTGATATTTTTTTCCTTCCAATATGGCCGACCTCTACTTTCGTCCGTGTCCTCACATCGCACCGTCGTACAATCCCAAAACCACATCCAGAGCCCCATGAATAAATGATGAACGTGGCAATTTTCCCGCTATGGACGTTGTTACCGTGGCTTCCCATCACTCTTCTCAACGTCTCCCTTCTCCCACGACGTTTTCAAACCTTTTTTTTTAACATCTACCGCGTTTTATTGGCTGTCGTCGGGCTCTCGTGGTCATCCGGGACGCTACGTGTGAGTACAGCTCAATAACCAACGCAGCGGACCAACACACACTTAATGCGTTTATAGACCATTCCCATTTGATTTCTTTGTGTGTTGTGTTCGGCTTTTGTGTCCCGGCTCATATTGCTTTGGCTCGGGGCGGTTTGATGTGACGGCGCAGCCCCTCAGTCACCCGTGAAGTGAACGCGCCGACAAAAAACCCGAGCTGCATTCATGTAAACATACGTCGCAACTCAAGACTTCCATTTTCTCCCCATCCCGACTCATTCGCACCTCCGACCCCTATTTCACTTTGACGCTGTGTTCTTAATCAAACCAGCGGCGAATCAATTTCAACACATTTCCTGCTTTGCCTTTGATATTCAAAATAGATTTATTCACAGTCATTCGAATGTGCGCAAAACAAAATGGCCACGTTGCCCCGTTGCAATCTGCTCACAGTTTCCATTACGCCTAATATCTTATGTGGGTAAAAAAAAAAAAAAATGTTTTGCTAGAGTTTTGCAAAGGTGACAAAGCCGCAAAAAAATATGAAACACAAACGCCAACTCTAAATTGTATTACTTAAACGTGTGTAAAAGCGAACGGCCAATTTAATGGAAATAAACCATAGTTACCAACTTTCACGATGGCTTTTGATTCACTTGAACTCATTTTTTAGCCATTGCACTCATTTAAACATGATTTTATTGATTTATTATTTTACATATTACATACATATTTTTATTATTTTACATTTTTAAACCATAATCTCATAAAATATTGCATTGTTGTTTCGATTCACCTCTTCACAAACTCGTAGTGATTGGGTCGCGTCTTTATAAATGCGCTAATCCCGCTTTTTCAGTCGCAAACCGATATCGATACTTTGACTTTAAGCATCTGCCTTTACCGAATATTAACAGATGCCAGTGTAGGGATGAAAAATGGCAGATATTTCCTTAAAAAAACACAGTGAACGTGTTACACAAGAGATCTAATTGTGTTATGTAACTGCTCAGCCTTCAGATAAATACTGAACAGCTTGGTCTGAGTAACAGTTGAAACATTACGAGATGTTCTTGGCCAAAATTAGCCTGTAAATAGCCTTATTACATCCAGTTAAAGGTCCAATCAGGATATCGGCTGACTCGATATCATGGAACCGATACCCAATCCAGCTCGTTTTCGATATCGGTGCATCCCTATACTTGGTGGGACTGGAGAGGCTTCGGAAAAGTGTATAGTGTTTAAAGTTCATGTTTAAAAGTGCGTTATGTATCATTTACATAGCCTGGAATTGCCTGGAATGTTCCACAGTGTAGTATTAAACTGAAACTATAGTGTGTTTAATCAGTTACACATTGCTATATAAATGCTTGGAAGTTATTGTCACGTCTCATCTCTGAGTTTCAGTCTTCTGTTATATATATATAATATTTTGAGGACTTTTCAACATTCAAGTTATATAATATTTTGTTTTAAATCAGTGGTGTCCTAACTTTTCTCATTAAGGGCCACATATAAAAACAGACAAAGCTGAGGGTCGATTGAAGGACATAGACTCGTCGCGAATACAGTGAATACTTCAAATCTGCGTGATTATTACAAGTTGGACTGAACCACTAGACCTTTATTCACGCTTACATCCTCAGTGGGACACGTTAAATATTTGATATGGGCTTGTTAAAGTAGATTGTCAGAAATGTACAGAAAAAAGTACTGTTTAAGGTTCACCTGGAAGCTTGACGGCCGAAAAAATTTGGTGTGAGGGCCGCATTTTGCCCCTGGGCCACAGTTTGGGCATGCCTAATCTAAGGTTTAGTTATCAAAAAGTGGTACGATATACATTTAGACCTTAAAGTTTCAAAAATAATCACATTTTCCAGTCAAAATTGCTCTCAAACGCACTCATAATCAACACTTTTTTTTGTTGTAACATCTTATTCATTTCTGTAACATAATAAAACTGCAAAAACACAAAAACAAGAACTGAGATGGACAGGCCGCTCTGAAAAATGAAGTGATGGAGAAGAAAATGGGAAAATGGAAAGACGGGCAGTTCCAAATTATTAAATATTTGATGTGGGCTTGTTAAAGTAGATTTACAGAAATATACAGAAAAAAGTACTGTTTAAGGTTCACCTGGAAGCTTGAGGGCCTAGAAAAATTGGTCTGAGGGCTGCATTTTGCCCCTGGGCCAGAGTTTGGACATGCCTGTTTTAAATCGTTTATCATTATGGCAAAAGGCCTCATTTTTCATCATTCTGAAACCCATGGATAGCAGGACTCGTACTGTAGATTACTCCAGACAAGCAGAAAAGAGCAATTAATGATGAAATTCTACATTTATTTTCTTAAACCAAAGTGATTATAACTGTGTTTATATATGTGTCTGTGTCTATATATCCATCAGTCCCAACCACAGACTGTATAAAGAAGTGGGCTAAGTGAGTGTGACGTATGACGCTCGTCGAGGTTAGCGTTTACGAGGCGAAATTAAAGCCAGGTTCCATATTTTGAACCGTGACTGCGAGTATCATAGCAACCAAAGAGCCAATCTGGAGCGAGGCTGTTGAAGGTAAGCTCTCGTTTTGCGTGCTCCACTGTTTTAGCAGGCTTAGCAACGCTGTCAGTCAAACCTGTTGCTAACGCTAGCGGGAGCGACGTCGGGGAACGAGCGCATATCATTTTCGTATGTTGAGTTACGGACACAGTAGTGAAATAAAAACGGCAAGATCATGTAGCGTGAGTTAATACGAAAATTTTAAGACCAAAATGACGCAGTTTTCTAACGTAAAGCGACTTGGAGTGACTTCCTAATTGTAACGCGGCGGCTAGCGGGTTAGCTATGTCCATTTATATACACAGACTATGGTCCCGACACGTACGCTTTACCCTGACGCTAACTCCTCTCGTGTGTCTAGCGGGAGGAGGTGTGAGTTCTCAGTTTGACCGAAAGTGGCGTTCCCTGTCACTGCGGCGTGAGCAGAGAAGGGGCGAGTCAGGAGAGGTGCAAATGGAAAAAGGAAAAAAATCGAGGAGGAAAATTCAGGCTGTAGTGGCAGACATATCAAGGTCCAACTGGCCGATGTTGATGGTCACATGTTCACACCAAATTACAGGGGCTTTTATGTGTCGGGTTTTTGAGGTGAAGGTTCCGCAGTGGCGTGTTAATAGAAACGGCTCGTGTTACACTGTTTTGTGATCAATTTTGTAATGTTTTCTCATCAAAAAACATACCTGGAGTTGTGTTTTGTTTCATTCATGTAATTTAGCAGGCATATCATTTATATTAAGT
This sequence comes from Periophthalmus magnuspinnatus, assembly GCF_009829125.3. Lineage (NCBI taxonomy): Eukaryota > Metazoa > Chordata > Actinopteri > Gobiiformes > Gobiidae > Periophthalmus > Periophthalmus magnuspinnatus. The sequence goes on from NC_047137.1 coordinate 15,260,767, forward strand.
CAAACAAAAAACACTCTGTTCCACCTTGTGATGTCATGTGGTAATACAGGAAGTGCTCCACTGTTTAAGTTGTAGAAGGCAAACTAAGAACTAAAGTGTTTGATTCTGCTGTTTATTTATTGCAGCTTAAGAGTTTTTAACACTCTTGTAGATTTGGAATAGTTTTGTGGTTTAAATCTGCTCCTGGATTGTTACGTCAGTGGTAAAAATTTGTTTCAATATTATTGTTTATCTATATATATTTACTTCAGGAATATATCACAGTTCAAGAATTAGCCGTAGAAGTTATTTATTCTAGTGTCTGCAGCTCAAATCTTACGTAAAAACTCACATTTATTGTAAAAATATATATATATATATAGTTTTTTAGTAATTATCATGACAGAGTTCACTATGTAACACTTCTGATCTGCATGGAGATTTTATTGACTGTCCTACAATGTTCCAAAATATGGCATTAAACTTCTTTATCACCATGGAGGTCACATCTATGGAGACGCGAGAATCTATTTTTTTCTGTGTATTTTTTAGGTTTTTTTCCAACATGATCAGCCTCTTAATGCAGTAAAGTTGGTGCATAGATAGATAAAATAAGTGCTTACAGGCAAGATTTCAGACAAAGCAACAAAATCTCCATGGAAACAAGCAGGTGGCGCACTCTCCTCCACCAGAAAAGTTACATAGTCTGACTTTAAACCTTAAATACAGTAAGAGAAAAGTAAGAATGCAACTCTTCATAAGTCGTAGTTCGTTTGCGTCTATATTGACTCCTCCTCGTCCCAAAAAGTTACGCAGTGTGACTTTAAACCAGGACGTGACTGGTGAAAGATGAAGCGATTATGATTCAGAAAAAGGACAGTTTATAAAAGCTTTGGCATTTGCGGAGGGAGCCGGGGTCATCAAGAACAGGCCTAGAACAGAATGACGTGGACCTTATTAATTCAAATTGTTTCGCAAGAAAAATAACCTCTGTCTTAATGTTGTAACCTCATTAACGATAAAATCCATTAAGGCATTATTTTATCGTCTCATCTAAGTACTTCAGAACTTGGGATTAAAACTTTGCATTTCTTCAGTTACTCATGTTTTATAGCTGGAAAAATCTCACTCTTATTGGACTGGCCTTTCCACAGACTTGACTTGTAACGTGGCTTGATGGCTTCACCTGCTTGTATCTGTGGAGAAAGGTAATGCCATACTGTGGAACATCTCAACTGGTACAAGCAGGTGACTAATGCTTCACTAGAGAAGTTAGATAGTAAAGCTTTAAAGCCTCACCGTGTAACATTTGAGCCAAAAATAGACTAAAATAAAGGATTTTTTAAAAACATTTATTGGACTGAGAAATATAGAAAAACACGTGTCCTTGCTGTGAGCGTGCTTGCATCTCCACAAACCTGGCTCTTATTTAGACTCGAGGCCTCCCCATGCTTGTTTCCATGGAAATATTGTATCCTTACCCTGGAGATATGCCATACTGTGGAATATTATAGCCAAATGTCCCGCAGTATTGTTTTAACTTTGTATTTCCATTGAATCATGCAGGTGAAGTGCCATTTTCAGAAAGTTACACAGTGTTGTTTTAGGTTCCTAAACACCAAAGAGCACTTACGATGCAAAACAACAATTTGGGCAACAATTTATAAAGCCAGAGTGTGTAACTTTTTCGCCATACAGTAGGCTAAAGTAAAAGATGTTATTATTATTTTGATTGGGTTTATTGCATCTCCACAAACTTGACTCTTATTTGACCTGGAGGAAGGACTTTTTCTGCTCGTTTCCATGGAAATGTTGTTCCTTTGGCTTAACAACATCACAGTAACAACTTTTGAGGCGGTGGACTAAATATAAATGATAAACTATTCGACTGAGATGTTTGTGTGATCCTTCAGTCGTCCTTCATCGTGCTATCAATGAAATTTACAATCTTTCTGAACTAAATCTGATTTTATTCCTCTTAAGTTTGCATTTTTATATTTTAGTTTGTTGGTGGTTCATTGTATGTTTTGATACTTACAGGCATAATTCATTGTTCTACAGCTCAGATCTCATCGTTTTGTTCCATCAGACATGTATTGAGCGAAGACGTTATAGTCGTTATTGTGACTGGCCTTTCTCCAACTATCGCCAAGTCGTCTGCGTAATTCCTCAGTCGTCCAGGTCTGATCCACCGCAAAACATGAAATTTAAATCTGTCAACTGGACAAAACGTTGTAGGAGTGAAGATGTTTAGCTGCTCTTCTTCAGTTCTTGTCAGATTTCAGCCTTTAACGACCCTATTCAAACCGTAAACGCCCCTCCTATTGTTCTTTTTGTTTGCTTTGTTTGCTTTGGGCCTTATATCTGTCTGAAGATACCAATCTCACCGATGTCCATCCTCAGACCCAAAACAAACAGGAACAAAGAGAACAATAGGCGGCTGAATAGGGTCGTTAAGGCTGAAACTGGAGACAATAGCTGTTTACAGTTTCAGTGTAGTTAGCCCCTCCCTTCAGACAGATATAAGTAAGTGTTTTTTCCAATTTAAACTTTGTCTTTTCCCATCTTCAAGTCGTTTCAACTTTCTACTGATGACATGCCACCTACAGAAAGCTCCATACTGTACTTTTCTCTCTCTGGACTTTCCCTTTTTCGCCATATTAACCTGTCAGGGATTTCACACGGGCCGTTTACATTAGACTCCGTTCTCCTGTCCGCGCAGTACAAACGCCCCTCTGCATATAACATCATAACTGACACATACAGCTTGTTGTAATTGAAAAGCACTATGTTAGCGGAGGGGTCCCGGAGCACTGGGGTTGTCACCGAGGATAACACACTCCCTCCTGCGCCGAGCCAAAACCTGAATTGCTTTGTTCCCACGGTGACATAACTGGAGTAGAGATAAAACTCAAGCTACCTGACAGCCTATTACCGAGGAAGGCTTTATTTGTGTGCGGCACTAAAGCAAATATTCTCTGCCTCTGCATATCAAGGACTACACGGACGAGGGGCTACGACTTTGTGAATTTAAAAACATGGATTCAACTCAGCTTTTTTTTTTTTCTTTTTTGTGTGGGACTATTCAACTTATTGCGGAAGTTGCCGTGGGAGCTGCCGATCTTGATGGCAAATGAGTTCTATAGGGACTAAAGAGTCGTTTTAAAGCCTCCAGAGAATCGGGGCAGTGTTGGCTCGTTGTTGTGCATAAACATTGAACATTTGACAGAAACCAACCGACTTTGTATAATGTTTTAGCGGCAAAACTTTGACCAAATTCTCCATCGAAAAGAACACGATTTCCACTTAACCGGACGTGCTACTACAATGACATTTACGAAAAAAAGTGGGCATAAAGTTGATAAGGAAATTTGGAGTTTTGGGTGACGTTGGTACGCATATTTTTACAGTTTCTAGGTCGATTGAGCTCCACTAAGTGTACACTGTGCCTGAGTCATACTTCGCATATTCATACAACTCTAAATTAGTACTTTCACACCTATTGGCACCCTGGCGAGCTTTAATGTTCTCTTTGTTTCCTTTGTTTGATTTGGGTCTGAGGATGGAGTTGGTTGGGAGTTTTATTGGACAAGGAGGTAGCTAGTTCAAGTCTTGGCTGTGTAATATTTTGGAGTATTCATCCTATACTCCTAAATGCATGTACTCCAGTCACAGTAATGGGGATTGTCACTGCAGGAAGGGCATCTGGCATCCAAAATCTGCGAAGTCTGTTTGGTGTTGTGGTCCATAACCAAAAGAGCAGTTGAATATCGAAAGTGGTGATCGTGAGACCATTGGGTTAGCACTATGGGTTCAATGTAAGCAGAAACTTTTCTTTTTTTATGTAGGACTATAAGGAAACTTGCTGTTTTGGGTGACATTGGTACAGTGGGTTAGGTGTTTTATTGTACAAGGAGGTAACTGGTTCAAGTTTCGTCTGTGTAATGCTTTTGTAATGTCCCTGGATAAAACTATTCACCCCATGCTCCCAAATGCATGTACTGCAGTCACAGTAATGGGGATTGTCACTACAGGAAGGGCATCTGGCATACAAAATCTGCGAAGTCTGTTTGGTGTTGTGATCCATAATGAAAAAAGCAGTTGAATGGAGAAAATGGCAATGTTGCTCAAATGCGTCGTCTGCATAAAGAAGTGGACTAAAGAAGTTTGGCGTCACCCATAGCGTTCACTTCCAGTCAAATGAAGCTCATCGAGGCTAGCAGGTATAGCGGCTAATTTGGAGCTGAGTTCTATAGTAAAAGCCAAAAGTTAAATCTGTCAACTGCGCAAAAAGTTGTCGGAGTGAAGACGTTTGGCTGCTCGTACAAACCGCTTCTTCAGTTTTGGTCAGATTACTGCTGGACACCGCTAAAAAAAAAAGCTTTTGTTTACAATTTCTAGGTCGATTGAGCTCCACTAAGTGTACACTGTGCCTGAGTCATACTTCGCATATTCTTACAACTCTAAATTAGTACTTTCACACCTATTGGCACCCTGGCGAGCTTTAATGTTCTCTTTGTTTCCTTTGTTTGCTTTGGGTCTGAGGATGGAGTTATAGATGGGGGAAAGGCCCACATTTCTGTTCAAGGAAGGATTGTCTTTCCAAAAAAAACCAACAACTTCTTTAACTCCTTTCTCAAACCATTTCTTTTTACTATGAATCAGACCTGGACGACGTGACATGAGAGATCACACAGACAATAGACAATAGATGGCGCTGTTACTAGTTGAAGAGAGAACATATTTACTCCGATGCGCAAACTATAATTTCAATCAAATACTTCTTGTTAAACTTTCACACAAAAACAAGTTTATGTTAACAAGTGTTGTTTTTTGGGCTTAACCATGTCATTATCATTCGGACCGTTCAGGCTGGAGTCGAGGAGGCAGAGGACAACAGAAGGAGAACACAACCACATGGCAATAGTTTACACAGAGCAGACATTTAATCAGCGAGAAGGAGCGCCGTGTATTTTCTCAACCCGAGGCTAATTTTAATCAGCATTGGTCTTGTCATTATCGGCGGCTTTGACTGTCACCTCTGTGTTTACTTTTAATCTCGCTCTTGCTGATTGGAGGAGATGGAGGGATGAACAAATGGGGGAGAAAAGGGAGTCTGTGTGTAGAGGGTGCGAGAAGGACATGACGGAGGAAGACGTGTGGGGTTTGGACCTGTAGCGAGTCTCAAAAAAAAAAAGCTTAAAACAACAAACGGATATGTAAGAGTGACTGGTCTTTTATTACCCGTGTATTTCTGTGGAGTTAGCGTAGACTGTGTGTATAAATGGGTATAGCTAACGTGCTAGCCGCCACGTTTCCAGCTTCATTGACTCTGGCTCCAATTCACTTTACATTGAATTTGGTTTTAAAATGTTCGTATTAACCCGCTCGACATGATCCTGGTGTTTTCATTTTGCGCTTTTGTCCGTAACTCAAGATATGAACATTAATAACAGACAAATCAAGCGCCTTCTTTCCCCAATGTCGCTCCCGCTAGCGTTAGCAACAGGTTTGATTGACAGCGTTGCTAAGCTTCCGCTCCGTGCTAAACCAGTGGTGCGGACAGGAAGGGGCGTTACCTTCAACACTCTCACTTCGGAGTCACTCTTTGGTTGCTATGATACTCGCAGTTCGAATTCCAAATAAGGAAATCTGCTCCAAATTAGCCGCTATAACCGCTAGCCTCGATTAGCTTCATTTGACTGGAGCCAAACGCGGCGGGTGACGTCACACTCACTTTGTCCACTTCTTTATACAGTCTGTGGTGCTTAGATATGCAGAAAATGTGTTTGATTCAAGTATTGATTTTATTGATAACTGGGCAAAAAAAACAAAAAATATACATACACACGTGGACAAAATTGTTGGTATCCGTATCTGACAAAAGTAATAATAAATACAAATTCTATGAAATTTAAGCAATAAAAGTCAGACATTACTTTTCAACCATGCTTCAACAGAATTATTTAAAAAAAAAATAAACTCATGAAACAGGCCTGGACAAAAATGATGGTCCACTTCACTTAATATTTTGTTGCACAACCTTTTTCATTGGTTAAATTTCATAGAATTTTTTTTTTTACTATTAGTTTTTTCAGATTGAGGTTAACTGACGGGTACTAACAATTTTGTCCATGTGTTTATATTATTCCCTATTCTTTTTATTTCTGTAGCACATTTAAAACTATTTCGGCAATATATTACACTTTGTTATTGTGACAGGCCTAATGGAGCTCAACAGTGACCGCCCACCTTGGTTCTGGAGCAAAAGTTTCCATTCATTTTTCTCTTAGACATTCCAAAAAAAATAAAAATTGAAAGTTTGAAAGCTTGCTCTGGGCTACATGATGACTAATGACCGCAAGACCTAAAATTTTACTTAAAATCTGTTTCTGAAACTTTATAAACCGCAAAGTTATGAAAACATTTGTCAGAACTTTGCATTTTAAAAAACCTTTTTGAGCTTAAAACCGCATTAAACTGTAGATATTAGTTAGCATGTAGCTGGTTAGCCTCCACGATGACTTTAAACTCTTAATGTTTGAATTTTTTGACAAGTTTAAGCGAAAAATTAATACAAAAAATGTACTTATGGAACCTGAGGGGGTGGTCACTGTTGAACTCCATGACCGTTAAGTTTACAATGAACTCACAGAACAGATAAATACATAAATAAATAGATTTCTGAGAACTATTGATTACCTTTGATTTTATTTGAATGGTTTTGTAGTTTCCCAAGTTCATCGTTTACAGATTTTCCAACTTGTTGATTGGACTGGACTTGACTTTCGTAAGTTCATGAGACAATTAGCCGCCATCTTGAGCCTGTCTGGATTCTAGTCTTCGAAGAAACCCACAGTAATATCAATATTCATGTTTTGCTGTTGTCACATACACAATAACAGCTGTGCATTCATTATAACAGGGCCACAAAGGCACTGTCTACACCGCCGAGTCTAAATAATTCATTCTACTCAATCCAAACTAGATTTATTTATGATATCATTTATTTATAGCGTTTCCGAGTGCAGAGGTGTGAAGATGGGCTCTTGGTTGGTCGTACTTTTCTATCAGATGTGTTTTAATAATAGAAGGGTCTCATTAGGATCAGACATGGAGACAGACGGAGCCCAAATGAGGGGACCAGAAGTGACCGGAGATTCATTCTTTATTGACACAAAGAGATATTACCGGACCTGCTCGTTTTAGGTCTGTGGATTACGTTGATGTGACAAAGATAGTGACATTTTAAGTTTCTTTTGCTGTTTAAAATGATTAGAGCGTTATTACATACAGGCAAGTTTATTAGTACAATCAATACACAAAGTATTTCAAAAGGCTTTACAGAATAAGAAAGACATTAAAATTACAATACAACAAATCGAAAACATAAATAATCAACCGTTTTGAGTCTGGATTTAAACATTGTCTTCAGGAAGAATGTTCCAGGTTTTAGCTGCAGGAAACTGAAACACTGATTCCTCATGTTTAGTCCAGGTTTAGTCCTGGTTTGGTCCAGGTTTAGTCCTGGTTTAGTCCAAGTTTAGTACTGGTTCAGTTCTGGTTTAGTTCTCGTTTAGTCTATGTTCAGTGCTGGTTGAGTCCTGGTTGAGTCTTGGTTTAGTCTTGGTTTAGTCTTGGTTTAGTCCTGGTTTAGATCAGGTTTAGTCCAGGTTTAGTGCTGGTTTAGTCCTGGTTTAACCCTGGTTTAGTCCTGGTTTAGTGCTGGTTTATTGCTGGTTTAGTGCTGGTTTAGTCCTGGTTTAGTCCTGGTTTAGTCCTGGTTTAGTCCTGGTTTATTCCTGGTTTAGTCCTGGTTTAGTCCTGGTTTAGTTCTGGTTTAGTCCCAATTTTGTCCTGGTCTAGTCCTGGTCTAGTCCTGGTTTAGTCCTGCTTTAGTCCTGCTTTAGTCCTGCTTTAGTCCTGCTTTAGTCCTGCTTTAGTCCTGCTTTAGTCCTGACTCTGGGCACCAGAGGGAGGCAGGCCCCTGAAGTCCTCAAATTAAATGGGAAAAGTTACATAGTACAACTTTAAATCAGTATTCTGTGCGTTTTCTTTTCTCTCTTAATTTGTCAGGGACCACGTACAAATCCATTATATAAAAGAAAAGATGATTTGTACCAGATTTAGCTGCTGCTCTTTTCTTCTTCAGTCCCTGGGCAGGTGAACACACATTAAAAATACAGATTTCATTACATTTACATTATAAAACTAACTGTCTATTTTCGCTAGCAATCGTCTCATTTTCATATTAATAGCAACGCCAACAGTTCACAGAAACGTACAACAGTTGCCTGGAGCCATTTTGTATCAATATTGTAATTTGCACAAGACTTTTTCAGTTCTGTATTTCCACACCTCACACTAGAAAATTATTCATACAGTCTGTTTCACTTATTGTAAACCCAATCGAAAATTTACACTTCAGCACCAGTATTTATAAATGTGGAATTATAACTCATCCTGTGCGGATTAGAGTTCAAATGATATGGGTTTTTCATGGCCGATGCCGATATCGACCCAATTTAACCGATATGGGTCGATATGTAGGGTCGGTTTTGGTCATTTTCTCCAGATGGTCTAATTCAGGGGTGTCAAACTCAAATTCACACTGGGCCAAACTGAATATTTATTGAAAAATTGACTGCACTTTAGCACAAAATCTGGAACAAATCAGGCTTGACATTACAAACATATGAGAAATTCACTTTGAAATAAAAGACACAACAGTAGTATTCATTTCTTATTTATAAATAGAATAAATAATGTTTCTTTCTGTAGTAATTAATTTGGCCGCGGTGACTAGTAGCTTGATCGCTAATGAGTGTCAACAGTAAAGGAGGGGCTTGTAGGTCTTGACTACACGCCAACGTACTAGCAAAGCATTCTGGGATTTGTAGTATTAGTGGTGCACGCTCTATATACCAGCAGACCAACTCTAATGCACATTTGATATCATCTCACAGGCCAAATATAATTACACCACGGGCCAGATTTGGTCCCCGGGCCTGAGTTTGACATGTGTGATCTAATTTGATTGTAGTACAAACTCATCCACGACCCCGTTTTATCACAAACATTTCTGCATTATTCTCCGAGCCAGAGACCTGAGCACAGGACACATGTGTTTGTACTTCCTGGTTCTAGTCAGGACCCGAGCAGCAGCGTTCTGGATGTACTGTTCTGTGTTAAGGCTCGTTTGGAGAGGCCAGTGAGCAGGACGTGACAGTCGTCTAACCTACTGGGGACAAATGCAGGATAAGTCTCTCCAAGTCTGGTTTTGACAGTTTACCTTTGATTTTTACATGGTTAAAAGCTGCAGATGTTATCGATTTGAAGTAGCTGCTAACGTTCACTGTTACCCCTTGTTTTCTTGCCTGATTTGAAGGTTTAACTTATCCACAACCGCAAACATTTCCTTAGTACCTCTTTGGATAGATAAAATGTTCAGATAAAGCTTCATACATATATTCTTTTAGGCTGCTCGGCTGGAGATTTAAAGCCGTGAGCCAATTAGGGATGGAACTGTAAACAATAATAATCGTTCTTGGGTGTTTATATGATTGTGGTAATTGCCAACAAAGATAATCGTCTTTATATCAAGAGAAAGTGGAGAAAAAAACTACTACTTTTCCCTGCAAATTAAACAGTTTAAACGTAACTTATTCATAATTTTAAAGTTATAATTATTCATATCCAGAAGATTTTTCAGCAACTTTGGTAATTATCGTGATATAATCTTCAGGGGCAATTATTTTGAGCATGGTATTCGTGACGCCAAATTTCAATATCGTCCCACGCCTATAGCCAATACGGTAAAAAGTGCAAATATCCGCCCATGTATCGGTCCATCTCTAGTGCGGATGCTCCTTCTCTCAGCTCACCTCTTCCATGTTCACAGTTGAATAGTGAAGCGCGGCGGTCCCAAGACTCAATGTGTTAAAGAACTCATCACACGTTTGTTCTCTGTCGACCCAAATCTGAGCCCAGTCCGGATTTCATTCCTGGATCAAACCCGTTTCTCATCAAACCCAGGAAAGTGTGGATAATGCAATTTCACTAAGTCACTGCTTCACTTGATTACATGTGGGTTATGGGAGTGCATGCTAACGCACCGCGGGAGGCTAGCCGGGTGTCACCGCGATGTGTGGGAGCATATGGTACGCATGTCGTTAGTTCAGTGTTTTTGTTCTTGTTTGTGTCAGGAGTGCTCACTGGATGCAATTGGATTTTCTGCAGCAGATGATGTTTATGCAAAGGTTCAAAGGTGAAAGGATTTTTTATGAGACGGGGATTGTCTGACACGTCACATGTTTCGCAGGTTGTCAAGTCTAGACTAGATTTTTAAGTCGTTCTAATTGTCTAAACTGCTAGGATTTCAGAATGGTGATTTATTTTCTGGACACAAAGGCTACTGTAGATGTAACCCGCGCCAAAACAAGAGCAAAACAACCACAGACTGTATCAAGAAGTGGAATAAGTGAGTGCGACTTAGCAACGCTGTCAATCAAACCTGTTGCTAACACTAACGGACGCAACCTCAAGGAAAGAAGGCGCCTGATTTGTCTGTTATTAATGTTCATATCTTAATTTACGGACACAATCGCGAAATAAAAACCCCAGGATCATGTAGAGCGGGTTAATATGAACATTTTAAGACCAAAATGACGAGTCTGAGCAGCAGTTACAGAGAGAGACGACAGTTTTTGAATAAAAAGTGAATTGAAGAGTCGATGGTCTCACTGCGCAGGAGTGTCGAGCCTGAGGGATTTATACATTGTTCTTGGCCGTTTCTTGTATGCAAATGCTACTGACTGCTGCTCCAAGCCAAATTTCTGAACCTGATACTTTATTTTATTTTATTATTGTTGCATCCAGGCCATAGACTGTATATAAATGGACTTAGCTAATGTGCTAGCCGCCACGTTGTGTCGTCTCTCTCTGTAACTGCTGCTGTCAGACGCGTCATTTTGATCTTAAAATGTTCGTCTTAACCCGCTCTACATGATCCTGGGGTTTTTATTTCGCGATTGTGTCCGTAAATCAAGATATGAACATTAATAACAGACAAATCAGGCACCTTTTTTTCCATGAGGGGGCGACAGTTTTTCAATGTAAAGTGAACTGAAGCCAGAGTCAATGGAGATGGAAGTGCGCCCATGATCACTTTCTATTTGGAACGCTGTGTCGCCTGTGTCCACTTAACAACATTAAACAGTTACACGAACAACAAAATGCGTTAACTCTGAACTAAACACAAAATATCAAATGATGACACTAATATAATCAGAAATAGACATTTATTTCAAAAGTCCAGAATTAATTTTAATGTTTAACCAAGGAACATTACAATATCTCTTTTTCCAGGGAGTCAGGTTTGCTTTACGTTCCACAGTTGATGGTTCTAAAATTCTATTGTAGCCACAGCTGCCCTGGATTAGACGGGATTGGACCAGCGTCAACAGTGACACAATAGTCATACTGGACAAGGTGGATGTGGAAGTGTCTTGCTTAAGGACGCAACCACAGTTTGAACTATAGACACTGCTGCTGGAGTGTGGCACCGGGTGTTCCTTGTGGTCTCTCATCCAACCCTGCTTAGCTTCTGAGATCTGACGAGACTGTGGCGTGGTTGTGGACAATCAAGAAACAAAAGAAAAAAGTTTTAAACCTGGACCTAACTTTGATTAAAAGTTCTACATTACACAAAACTGGTTCTTGTGAGCTTTAAGTCATCTTTTAATGTTGTTACATCCTCATAAACAGACCTGGAGTTGAGTTTTGTTTGTCCGTCTACATCTCTAAACCTCAAAATGCTCTGTTCCACCTTGTGATGTCATAATTTGGTAGTGGTATTTTTCATCTTAACAGCTACTTTTTAGCTTTAGTTGAGTAGAGATTTGCAAATCCATGACTGAAATTAACCAAATGATTCTAGAGAAGTTGTATAGAGTTTAAAAACACAGTGGAGCACTTCCTGTATTACCGCATGATGACATCACAAGGTGGAACAGAGCGTTTTCATCAGTTTGAGAGACGAACTCAGCCGAAATCTGCCGGGCTTGTGTGTTAAACATGTGCGAATGAAACAAAACAGAAAACAAAACACAACTCCAGATCTGTTTGCGACGAGGAAACAGAATTGCAACAAAGCTCAGAAAAAAGCGTAGTACAGCCGCTTTAAAACAAAACAACTACGTCCGTTTTGAACTTCTGAATATTTCCACGAGACAGGAGTTGTCTGTCATTTGTGTTTCCGGACATGCTCTGGTCCTCGGGGGGGAAAGGGGGGACGGATTTGAGGCTGGATTTGGCCACATTAGAATGTCACTTACAGCTTTTCACCCTCCTCCACCTCCTCCTCCTCTACTCTACTCCACCTCCACACCCGTTCCACCCCACGCTCCTGCACTAATCCTGGATCAGCGCCACACCAAGGGACCCATCCAAAACACATCCACAAATACCTTCCACTGGTACAAAATGACAAGTTTAAACCCGGCGCACTGTTGTCGAGCAGTTTCCTGACCTCAAAGTGAAAGCCCTTGTCACTTGTAGCTAACAGTGAGGAGCTCCATGCATATTAATACCGCTTCTTTAATATTCATTAGCGCTACGCCCTGTTGGCAGCTGCTGCAGACCCCACGGATCAATGGGGTCTGTTCCCACTGCTTGGTCTGACATGGTTGCAGATGTTTCGAGCATGAAATTAAATTGGTCCCCGTCATTGGAAATACATTCGCGGGAGTCGGTTTTGGTGTTACCGAACAGAAAAGTCACGCTAACTTTGCCGGAATCTGTTACATGTTTACGTTATTCGTGGGAACTTGAGTGTTGTTTTTTTTTGCATTCAAAGACGTGGGGGAAAACAAAAGTTGGTAGTTTCGTGCGGGGGAGGCAGCGGAGGTGGATGTGCGTTGGCGGTAGCTTTGTTTAGCTCTTTGTAATGGAGTCTTAATTGAATTGGCGCTAACACACGTGCGACGGAAGAACGATCTAGTAAGACGGAGAATATAAGCTAACGCCGCGAATGAATTTCACCAAAACAGATCATGATCAGAAGAAGACCTTGATTTGAAGCTATTGTTTGGAAAATTGAAAGCCTCTCTTGTCACTTTAATGAAAAACTGGATGAGGTTGTGTTTCGTTTTATACTTTGGACTGAAACTTGTTCTATTATAAATCTAATCCAGGCTTTTGCACGTGGAACAATACGTCGATATGCATTTGAATACAGCGTCGTTCCTTTTTGCGGCAGGTAAAGCGAGCCTTTACACGGCAGCAAGGTTATTTCAGACGGGGTTTGCCGGGGCATATTGGACAGTGAAATGAAACATCCCTTACAAGCGCCGCCGCCTTTGTGAAGAAAAGAGATCTGAGGCGCGATTCCATGTTCACGTGCGGCCACTTTAAAACTCAATCTGGACTCCATCACGGGAAAATACAATATCACAGTTAAGACGTTTGGTTTTGAAAAGTTTTGTTTCGCTGAGGTGTGTTTAAAGAGACGCTGTGTGACTTTGGTTGTTGTGGTTACCATGGAGATGCTGTTGCTTTGCCATGATTGTGCCACAGTAGGGTATTTATCACATTTAATTAGAATTGATCACATCTTTGTCTTTATAGCTTTGAAAAACTTGAAAAATACATGCACCTTACAATGAGCAGCGATGCCTCTTCACAGATCTCACCTGTAAACTTTGCCGAATGGTGTTCTTCTGCTTGTCTCCATGGAGATGAAGTTGCTTTGCCTTGATTTATCACATTTAATTAGAATTTATCACATTACTGTCTTTATAGCTTTAAAAAAAAATGTAAAATGCATACATCTTACTATGAGCAGCAACACCTCTTCACAGATCTCACCTGTAAACCTTGCCTGATGGCTTGGCTTGTTTCCATGGAGATGAAGTTGCTGTTGCTTTGCCATGATTGTTCCACAGTAGGATATTAATCACATTTAATTAGAATTGATCACATTGCTGTCTTTATAGCTTTAAAAGACTTGAAAAATGAACAGCAACACCTCTTCGCAGATCTGACTTGTAAACTTGGCCTGATACTCGTCTCCATGGAGATGCTGTTGCTTTGCCATTGTTTTTCCACAGTAGGGTATTAATCACATTTAATTAGAATTTATCAATTTATCACATTGCCGTCTTTATATGCTTTAAAAACTTGAAAAATCCATGCATCTTATTATGAGCAGCGACGCCTCTTCGCAGATCTGACCTGTACTCTGGGCCTGATGGTGTTCATCTGCTTGTCTCCATGGAGATGAAGTTGCTGTTGCTTTGCCATGATTGTTCCACAGTAGGGTATTAATCACATTTAATTAGAATTTATCACATTGTCATCTTTATAAGCTTTAAAAATCTTTAAAAATTGCATGCATCTTACTATGAGCAGCGACGCCTCTTTGGAGATCTGACTTGTAAACTTGGCCTGACGCTTGTCTCCACGGAGATAAAGTTGCTGTTGCTTTGCCATGATTGTTCTACAGTAGGGCATTAATTTAATAAAAATGTATTGCATTGTTGCCTTTATAGCTTTAAAAACATGAAAAATGCATTCATCTTACTATGAGCAGCAACACATCTTCGCAGATCTGACCTGTAAACTTGGCCTGATGGTGCTATCTACTTGTTTCCATGGAGATACATGTATGTAATGTATATGTAATGCAATACTGTGGAACATTATACATATAATATAATAACACCTCCACAGAGACGATCAAGTAACATACTCTCTATTGGAAAGTTACACAATACACCAATGACATAATGAAACTACATTTTTGGATTTTTTTTTTACCACAGACTAGTTATAATTTACTTGTCAGATTTCATAAAAAGTTAATAAAATAAAACAGAAAGTGATATATTTAAAAATAATCTAGAAAAAGTAAATAATGGTCACACACAGGAGTAAATGGTCGACTTTTGTACAGCGCTTTTCCACTTTAAAGTCACTCAAAGCGCTTTATATTAAGGAAACACACACGTTCACACACACACACACACACACACACACACACCCCCACACACACACACACTGGGGGCGATGTGTGTGAAGTGTCTTGCCCAAGGACACAACAACAGCATTCACCTGCGCGACCTGGAATCGCACCGCCAACCTGTGGACCGGTGGACCTGACCGCTCTACCACTGATGTTGTGTTTGCTTTTCTTTTGTGTAGAGAGCAGGATTCGAACCACCAACCAACCTTCAACCCTCAGTGAACAAACACCAACCGAGCGACTATCTCCACCCAAACAACCAAATCTCCACCTCTCACATCAACATTAAACATTCAAATCACCACAACTCACTTTAAGACATCGCGCTTTTTTGGCACTGCAGCTCTGCGTCGCCCCGTGATACAGATACGACACTTTTTTTATGAAGATTCGCCCGTGTGCACTTTTATTGTGTCGTTTTGATCGTAGATAGATATTTACTGTATTATCTGATTCTCCACTCTTCCTGATTGTGTTGTTGCTTAGCGCCCGCCGTGAAAAAAACCACATCAGGACGGTCAAATAACGGATTATTCTGTCTCTCCTCGGGCACGACCGACGTCACCGCTCTCCGTTTGAATTCATATACGTATTCTTATAATTTCTTTATTCACACGTCTACGCACGCGGACGTCTCTGTTGACAATACGGTGCAATTCGGTCGCTCGTCAATTTTATCGATTACTTCAGGATGAATGGAGGTGTCTGTGCTTTGTCTACCCTGCGCCCCCACCTTCTCTGGCGCTTGTGTTTTGGACCAGGTTACGTGGCAGTGATTTTCTGATTAACCCCGTTATCTGCGAGTTCATCCGCTCCGCAGCTCTGGGATTGGTTTATGGGCGATGTATGAAACATGAGGCGTCAACGAATGATCTGAAACGCCCATGCAAATCAGCCGGCGTTGGGTGAAGAAACTCGTCGCTTTCGTTGTGTAAGACTCGCGCACCGCTTCGTTTTCGTTTCTGTTTTGTTTTATTTAAAGTCTTTGCTGTCTTAGAGTATTTAGTAGTCAATTTTTGGTGTTTTATGTTCATTTTAAACCGTGATATTGATCTGAAGTGGCTTAACTTCCCGTTCGAAATCGTATTACTCAAACATCAATCAATCAAAAATATAAAATCGATTAAGTTGAACCATTATCCGGCGTTCTGATATTGGTAAAACCGTACTGGGGCGACAGTAGCTCAGTTGGTCGAGCGTTTGTCCATTGATCCAAAGGTCAAATCCACTTCGGTAGCTGTGTCCTCAAGCAAGACACTTAACACCGTTTTACAATTATACCCACAGGTAATCGTAAAGTTAAGGCTGTAATTATTTCTCAGAGCTGTTCGTCGGCGAGATGGAAAGTAAAATATGCCCGTCAGGTTTCTAAAGTTCGATTCAAGATACGTTTCTGCGACTCAATATTGTGACTTGGTTTAAAACGATGGCGACTTTTTCGGGGGTTTTTTTTCCTCTTATTTCGTCTACGGTCGCTCTTTAAGTAGAGCGTTTGTCCGCTGATCCGAAGGTTGACGGTTTTACTCAACCTTTCTGCGTTTCCACGTTTCAAATAACATCACGAGATCATGTTTATACGATGTGGAGATGGTGCGAGTTCACGGGCACGGATCATCTCGATGTGACAGTAGCTCCGTTTGGTTCACTGATCCGATTCAAATCACGCTCTTGACGTACACATCGTCGGTCGAGCGGACAGATCCATTGGCCCACAGGTTTTTGTTGTGTTCTTGGGCAAGACACTTAACCCACTTCACCCCTAATGTCTGTGTACGCTCGTGTATGAATGTGTGTGAATGGATGAGTGTTTTCTTGATTTAAAGCGTTTTGAGTGACTTGAAGGTAGACAAGCGCTATATAAAAATGTGTGTTCTAGTGGATGGAGTTGTCAAAATAAAACCCTGAATCCAAATATGAATCGATACAACAACTCATTTAAGCAGGTATAGATTTTTTTTTCACGCTTTTCTCTCAGAAGTACTTCGATGACCCCATGATAAAATGTAAGAATTTGTTTTTGTTTGATATCATGGCATTGTATTAATGTGTTTTTTCATTGATTAGAAGTCGAAACACACATCTTTTCAATATTCCTTTTTAAACTTAACACATTTAAAACAGAATTGTCGGTGTATGTCCCTCACTCCTGGTTGATAAACGAGGGTAGAAACCATATTCGAGGTCCATCGTTATTGGCAAGGCCTCTGGATACTTGAAATAAATGGGACGAAAATGGATCAATAAACCGTTTGTATATTGGAATTTGACGTGATTTGTTTGATTTGAACACTTGGCAGTTGTACATGCAAGACTAGCTTGGTACAATTTGTTTTATAATGTTTTTAATTTGACATTGTATGCAGCTCCACAGTCCCACCCACTCCCAAGATCGCCCCAGTTCTGGAAGTAAATTTTTCCTTTAATTTTTTCCATAGACTCTTGGAAAAATTCAAAAATAAATAAGAGCTCAAGAGGCTAATCCCCAAAAAACACATTTAAAACACTAGATTTTGCGCAACATTTTAATAATTTAGCAGTTTATAAAGTTTCAGACACTGATTTTAAATAAAATTGTAGGTCTTGTGGTCAATAGTGAGCAAGATTTCAAACTTTTAATATTATGTTTTTCAGAAAGTCTATTACAAAACTGAATGGGAGATTTACTTCAGGAACCAGTGGCGGGAAATGTTGACCTCCGTAGTAAAAGATAGTAGAAAATAACACATATTCATATCTATTTTCGTCCTTTTTTCTAGGTGGCGCCGACGACAACTTGATTGAAGGCGGAGAGATGAAGTTCGTCTGTAAACCTGGGGCGCGTAACATAACTGTGATCTTCCAGCCTCTTCTCAGGTAAGGCAACACGGAATATTTCATTTTAAGAAGTAAAAGAAACTAGAAAAAAGGTCTTATGTATGGATTTCTGATATCTGGAAGCTGCTGTGGTTGATACCGATATTTGTCAATACCGATATTTGGCGTTTAAAAGCCATAACAAGTCCCGCAGATTTATTTTACGCAAAGTAAAGACTGTAAATTAACTTCTCACTTTTGTAAAATAATAACAAACCCATCGGTCTGTTCACAAAAGAAAAATCTGATGCTCTGAGGATAAACTGGAAAGACGATATCAATATCAACCAATACAGATATTAACAGAAATCAATCGATACTGGCCGATGCGATAATGCCCATCTTCAGGGGGCGCAGTGAGACTTGGAAAATTGGGAACGTTTGTAACGCAGTGGCCCATCGGCAATCCACCAGCTCTTTTTCAGTGTGGTTGTTTAAAAAAAAAAAAAAAATCCTACACAATTTATCCAAATGTGTAGCGGCGTTTGTGGGTTTTTCCCCTCAAGGAGAATTTTGCAAAAATATCTGATAAATTCCTGTATTCTGCTGCATTTTCATTATTATTGTTGCTTATTATAATAACTTGGTGCAATCTAATTTGTGCTTAAAACTCTGCATCAGACAATAGGCCTGTGCCGCTCATTTACATGTTATTTATTTCAAGTGAAGTGTCCAACTCGATGCATAATTTACCTCTAAAAATCTGCTGAACTCACTGATGCTCTGGCCAGAACAGCTTTTTGTGTTTTTTCATAAAGTTAGTGCGTTGTTATTTTAAAAGCTTTTCATAATAAGGTTCATTCTGGAGTTTGTCAGTGCAGAAGGTTTTATTTTGAAAGGGCCAAGGGGAGTTTTTAGTTGGAGTTGACGGTGCTTTGACATAGGAGTATGGGTAAAACTGGAAGAAATTATTCACGGGAAGGATCGGCCACTGAGCGCAGACTCTGGCCCGCAGACACCGGTCCAGAGACTATTACCCACAGACACTTACCTGCAGACATCAGCCCGCAGACATCCACCCAAAGACAGCGGCCCATAGACACTGGATCCCGGACATTGGCTCACACACAGACACTCACACGCAGACACTCACACGCAGACACTCACACGCAGACACTCACACGCAGACACTCATATGCAGACACTCACACGCAGACACCGGCCTGCAGACACTCACATCCAGACACGGGCTCGCAGACACTCACACGCAGACACTCACACGCAGACACTCACACACAGACACTCACACGCAGACACTCACACGCAGACACTCACACGCAGACACTCACATGCAGACACTCATATGCAGACACAGGCCCGCAGACACTCACATCCAGACACGGGCCCGCAGACACTCACACGCAGACACCGGCCTGCAGACACTCACATCCAGACACGGGCTCGCAGACACTCAGATGCAGACACTCAGATGCAGACACTCAGATGCAGACACTCAGATGCAGACACTCAGATGCAGACACTCACACGCAATCACTCACACGCAGACACTCACACGCAGACACTCAAACGCAGACACTCAAACGCAGACACTCAAACGCAGACACTCAAACGCAGACACTCACATGCAGACACTCACATGCAGACACTCACATGCAGACACTCACACGCAGACACTCAAACGCAGACACTCACATGCAGACACGGGCCTCCAGACACTCACACGCAGACACTCACACGCAGACACTCACACGCAGACACTCACACGCAGACACTCACACGCAGACACTCACACGCAGACACTCACACGCAGACACTCAAACACAGACACGGGCCTCCAGACACACACATGCAGACACACACACGCAGACGCTCACACGCAGATGCCCACACGCAGACGCCCACACGCAGACGCCCACACGCAGACGCCCACACGCAGACGCCCACACGCAGACGCCCACACGCAGACGCCCACACGCAGACGCCCACACGCAGACGCTCACACGCAGACACCGACCTGCAGACACTGGATCCCCGACACCATCTTGCAGTTGCCCGATTGCCATTGCGTCACTGCCCATCCCTAAAAACACACACAGAAATAGTCTAGAGGACGACTATAGACATTTTTGCGCGTGACTGAACCTGATTCCATTCTATACAAAGCCACTCAGAACATGTACATCCTGTGACATGACTCAATACCAGTAAAATGCCCAATAATGAGATTACGTGACCACTTAGTAGGCTCCCATTGATTTTTCGTCTTCAAAATCATTGCTGGGTACCATAAATCAAACGCACCCTTTATGCTACGCCTTCGAATGCTCAATCTTTCTTGGTAAAACGTCAAAACAAGACTTGACTACTCGCTGAACTTTTCTTTCTGTTTTATATTAAGGTCTGAAGGGGGCTGTCTTGTAGTTTCTATAAGTGGCCCCTGGTCCCCATAGTGCTGTTCGAATCAGTTAAATTGAATTGACGTTCATGTCGAGTGGAACATTACAAGACCTATTAAGAGGCCTTGTTTCCCCCGTTTTCTCGCTAAAGTCCATGACACATTGTACATTTTTGTATTAAATCGAGTTTTGGGTCCTAATGGCAAGTACAAGTTTGTAAAGTGGCCGCACTCCGAGTAATTTATCAAGTGTATGGAGAAGTTTCAGTGAAGTGTGAGAACTTTTTAAAAATACCACTGAATTATTATATTTTATTTTTATTTCAGTTTTATTTTTTAGCTTAAACGTTTCCAAAAAAGAGTTGAAAAGAGTAGAATAAATACATATATATTGGTATTGGCATAGCTCTTTTTCCTCACCTGCTGGTTTCCACGGAGATGTTTTGCTTTGGTTCCAGCGTACGGCATTAAACAGGTGACGCACGTGTCCGCTGCTAACGTACAGGTCAGATCTGTGGAGAGGCGAGCGTACTCACAGCGAGAATGCGTGTTTATCGAGTTTTTTTGCAGCTATAAAAACCTTTGCCTTTCGTTGAAAAGTTGAAAAATGGGAAAAATTCCAGGCAAAACAGTAGCATCTCCATGGAGACGAGCAGAAAAATTACATAGTGGCATTGTTGTGGCGTAGTCAGAAAGCGCAGCTACCCCAGAACTAGACGGTTATCGAGATGTGTCCCGGTTTTGTCACCCATTACCATTTTGTGGTGGGTGAGATAAAATTACCTACGAGATTTACACATGACTCAAAGGTTGACGGTGCGATTCCAGCTCCTACAGATGAATCCTGTCGTTGTGTCCTTGGGCAAGACACTTCACCCACCTCGCCCCAGTGTCTGCGTACACCGGTGTATCAATGTGTGTGCGAATAGGTGAGCGGTTCCTTGACGTAAATCGCTTTGAGTGACTCGAAAGTGGAAAAGTGCTATATAAAAATTGGACCATTTACCTTGAGAAACTGAAGTCCCAAAAAACAGTGACGCATTGACAGCAAAAATAGTAAAAAAAAGTAAAACAAAAACGGTGGTGCCAAAATTGTGAACTGAACCAATTTATCTATTATAAATTGTGTCAAAATCTCATCTGGTTTCGTTCTTTTATTTTATTTATTTATGTATTTGATCAGTCGTAGTTAAAAAAACAAAGTCTGACCTCTTGACTATATCAAACTCAGGCATTATGTTGATGGAAATTCTCAGTTTTTCCTTGACAAATGAAAGAAGCCACTGGAAACAATCGAACCTAAGTGTCAAATAAACTCAAATGGACGACCACTTTGGACTTTGAACTACCACAAATCTTTCTGAACCTCGGTTTGTCACGTATCGATGTCTCTCAAAGCAATCTTTATTCTGTATTATTCGTTTGTTTGGTTTGCTTCATGTTCATCAAAAACAAAGGCTTGGAAAGGTGAGTAAGTGCTAATTTTCTACGCTAAAACGCAAAATACAAGACACAACCCAAAGTGCGTAAGAACTTAATTGGATTTTTGGCCCAATCTCGTGTTTTTTCTCGGTAAAGATGTTGAAAAGTTCCTCATTTGTCCTTGCTAACATGTCCATATACTGTCCTTTTCGATCAAACCCTTTCTTAAAACGCCTTTTCCAACGTGCCGTTTGTAGGTTAACATAATTATTGACCAAGAAAATTAAATCCGTGCCTTTCAAAAGCCGGATTTTCATTTTAAAAACATTCCCTTTTTGCTTCCATCTATCACTTCCACTTTGGGTCAACGTGGCGTTCGAACAGTCCTAAGCCGTACCGTCAGTTGTCATGTTGGCTCGTGTGTGGCTGAGTAATGCCTTTTGAAAACAGATTACTACTCTCAAGAGGCTCGCTGCTGTCTACATGTGTTTACAAGTACTTCGCGTAGTAGCTCGTGCTGCTAAATATGCATGCACCGTTACAAGGATAGCCGTAGCTTTGAACGTTTTTGGGTTTATTTATTACGCCGTTTTATTGCGATATTGAGATTATATTAGTGATTCGATGTTAAACGGCCTTTTTTTCTATATATTTGAGCAAAATGTGTCTTGCCACAGTACAGATATATCGTATAAACAGCGACAGTAGCTCAGTTGGTAGAGTTTGTCCACGGATCGGAAGGTTGGCGGTTCAAATCCCGCTCTTGACATGAACATCATTGGACCATTTGTGACCAGACAGTACACAGCTGACTTATTTAGCTGACTTATACATATCATTGGTTGAGTGGTCAGATCCACTGCCCCACAGGTCGACGGTGCGATTCCAGCTCCAACGGGCGACTGCTGTTGTTGCGTCCTTGGGCAAGACACTCAACCCACCTTGCCCCAGTGACTTAAGCCCTATATAAACCGTTGTGACCGTTTACCAAAGCAGCTCTTAAGGTCGAATTAAGTCCGCTGTGTGCTGCCTGCATTAGACATCAGTTAATTGTCCAGTTATCAGGAAGTGTACGTTAGCATGCTAGTAGTTGTTAGCGTTACCGTTACGACAAAACTCCGTCCTGGCTTTGGAGAGTTGTAAAAAGCATTTATAAACTCATTACAGCGAATAATTACGATGGAAAACATAAGGTAAGTGAGGAATAACTTTGAACCACTGCAAACCTTTCTGTTTTTCACATTTTTAAGACGAAATCTGGTTTGTTTGGAGTAGTATGGTTAAAAAAAAAAGCCTAATTGAACAGTAACTTGGATACATCAATTTCCATTTTGTGAAACAACATTCTTAGATTTGATTTTAATCTATTGGAAAATATAAATAGATGTAAAGTCTTGGCAAGACTTTAGCGTAAACATATTTTATTTTCATTAGTTTTTGAGCAGTACTGTGACACGTTCAATGATAATATGCCCAAGCGATCGTTACCTTGGTTACCTTTAAAGGCACAGGTGAATTTGTTGATTGGAAATTGTTCTCCAGCCTCTAAGAAAAGTATTTGAGTATTTTTGGTCTATTGTGTCCTTAATATGGATTGAGCTAATGAATGTAATGATCTATGCAGGCGAGACAACTTTATTTGAGCACAATTCCTACACAAAGTAATTCAAATTCAAAGTACTTTACAAAATTGTTAAAGTAGAGGCCTGTCTCACATCTTCAGGAAGACTATTATAATCTTTAGAAATAAAAAAAATGGAGTGTGAAGTCTAAATAAACCAAACGTATGAAATAAATCACAAAAGTCAATACTTAAGTAATTAGCACCCATAATCATTCACGTATATATTGTACTACTACTTCTACTACTATAAATACATAAATAGTTGTTCAAAAACTTGTTCAAACCCCGCCAAAACAGTAATTACCTTGATTACCTCATTTGGACATTTCTATTCACCTTTTGTCAGTTACTCTTTGCTCTCAAACAAACCTTTTTTTGTGTGTATTTCCAGCCACCTGTTCCGACAAATGACCCAAATCTCACTCCTGACTAGCTCCTCTTCCCATGTTGTCGGTAATGGTTCATATCAATCACTCCAAAGTGCCCCGAACGCACCACGATCTCCCACTCTCTCCCCCTCCCTCTCGCGCTCCTCCACCGGTCTCGTGTTGCCAATAGGGCGCCGTTACTTGCAGATGGCGTCCTAATGGCGAAGCTATGGCACTGCGCTGATGGATGGGTACACCTCCCGTAGTCAGCCATCCAACGCGTGGGAGCTTTAATGACAAAATCAGTTAGGGGGGCGCCGCACGGGGAAAATTATGGTGTGGGAGAAGAAGACAACAGCTTAAAACGTATGATTGCAAATGGGGTTTTTGTTATTGTCTTCCAGTACAATGCAGATATTGTTTTGTTATGTTGTTTCAGAAGAGGCGACGAGAGTTAGAGCGACTGCTTTGGTGAAGTGCTGAGAAAGTCTACAGAAGTGAAAACGCGTGTAGTAATCCAATAAACATAGACCAATGTGTTTCCCATTTATGTAAAGGACTACGGCGGCGCCCGATAGTCAAAGTTTAAAACGAGCTAAAACAATACACTTTTAAATCTTTAATAGCTCCTGTAATTCTTAAGTTATACTCACCAAAACTGAACTTTCTGAGATTTTTGGCAATATATACGGTTATAATTGTTCACTTAAACACGTGTTTAAACTACTTTCTACATTTTAGACACATACAGAAGATCTCAAATATATGAAGTAAGATATATGGGGTTACGTGGCAAGGAGAAAAGTTAAAAAACTACTGCTGCAAAAGTTTAGATCTGTCAGCTGGACAAGTCGTTGTAGGAGTGAAGACGTTTCGCTGCTCGTCCAAGTCATCTCTTCATTTCTGGTCAGATTACTGCTGGACACTGCCTTATATCTGTCTGAAGGGAGGCAGTTTTCTCCAATTTCAGCCTTAATTCAATGGTTAATTGCCCTCCTATTGTTCTATTCGTTTGCTTTGTTTGCTTTGGGTCTGAATTTGTCTTTTGCTGTGGATCAGACCTGGAAGCCTTAGGGATTACACAGATTTATGTAACCACTAAACATTTATGACAAAGGAAAGGGGGGCTACTGTGAGGACCCCCTTAAAACAAAGTATTTTAGTTATTTTATTTGAGTTATTTACCTTTTTTTCTTCGCTACATAATTCCATATATGTTACTTTATATACAAAAAAAGTCACTGACACTTTTAAATCTTCAGTCGCTCCTATAATTCTTAAGTTATACTCACCAAATTTTAGCAGTAGATAAACTGAACCTTCTGAGATTTTTGGGAATATATTCGGTTATAATTGTTCACTTACACTTGAACTTATCACTACTTAAACAAAGTAAAAAAGGAAGTAAAAATGACCTAATTTTTGCACGGAAACAGCCCGATCCAACACACTTTGCGTCACATTTTAAAGCATTTCGGGGCTTATGTCTCTTATTTGATCCTCGATATTACGTTTTAAGTCGTTTATTAAGTCGTCTGAGGTTTATTCACAAACTCCTTTTCTTTAAGATCGCCCCACAGGAAGAAATCAGGACTAGTCAGGTCTGTGGAGATCACACACTGCCCCCTGTCTTTGAAAAACACTTATTATTCCTTTAATGGCGTTTACGCTCGGGGCATCTCTGAATTTGACCCATGTGACTCAAAGTTCCACTGTTCAATGAGGGCTCGTTCCTCTGTGCTGTATTTGCTCAGATTAATGTGGGAAGAGTCGTTCTAAATGCTCTGGAAAAATAAAATAAAAATATTGAGAAACAAAAGAGTTATGAGTTTTTTTCAACTGTCAGTGACTTTTGGGACACCCTGTATAATGCTATAATAGTATTGTCATAAAAGTAACTCTTTTTAATTTAGTTTTTCTGTATAAATTTTAACAATACAAACATGGAAGATGGGTAAATATAAAGCCATACCGTGCGATTAGAACGCCATTATTATAAAAACCAGGAAGTAAGACTGGTGTACTATTAGCACGCTAGTCGTCGTTAGCATTAGCGTGACACCAAAAGCCCACTCTGGTCGTAAAAAGTTGGGGGAAAAGGCTTAAAAACTCATCAAAGTGACTAATTAGGAAGCTTGGAACGTGTTTGGAGGGTGATCAATAACTTTGAATGACCGCAACGTTTAAAATGAAGTAGTTTCCACACTGTTGAGACGAGTAAAAAATATATAAATGCCACAGCGCGTTTGATACTTACAGGTGTCATGACAGCGAGGTAATGCGTGTTATTTGGTATTATCTCCGAACAGTATACAATCTTATGAACCTGTCGCTAACCTTACGCCGTCAGTTCCTCCCCCCCCACGCGCTCGGACGCCAGCACATCTGCGGCATCACGCGGGTTTTGTTTGAAGACAAAACAAATCAGGAGTGTTTGTGCATGTAGCAGCCAATTTGGTTTGACTTGTGGGGTCTCCAGCTGACATTTGGGTGGTATTTACACCCCTTGCTCTGGACGAGGTTGGCATTTTGAGCGGCTTGAACGGGCCTATAATCTCACCCTCTCCATTCGCCAGGCGCCCGGGCGCGACTCGCGGCTTAAATGACTGTGGTGGACTCTGTTACTGTCAAACCTGATTTACATGATTATTGGTGAATGGCTTTTTCAATGGGCTTTGTTAAAGGTATATTATATGACTTAATGTATTATTAGGGGAATGTCACCGAGATGTTTTATGCTTTGCTTGTAATATTTCAAAATGTGGGATTCAACTGAATTTTTGGGGATTTTTTTTCAGTTTCAGGTGGTTTTATTAATCAAAAATACCTCAAAAAACGTACAATGGTAAATGGGTCACACTTTTTTATATAGCACTTTTGCACCTTCAAGGCTGTCAAAGCTCTTTACATCAAGGAACCACTCACACATTCATACATCAGTGTACGCAGACACTGGGGGGGAGGTGGGTTAAGTGTCTTGCTCAAGGACACAACAACAGTGTTCAATATACAATGTTTATGTCGAGAGCAGGATTCGAATTGTCAACTTTCTAATCATCCATTCTTAACTTCCTAGGACACATTTTGGGTTGTCTAGGCCACAATGCAAATTTTTAGAAGAACAGCAACAACCCAAATATATTCAATTTAGAATTTTTTTAAGAGTTTAGAATGTTTAGAATTTTTTTTTTTTTTTTGTAAAGGCACATGTCCTGCTCCTGTCTGCAGCTCTTCACACGAGACACATTGTTCCAAGAGGCACAATTGTTGTTTCTCATTTTGTTTTTACTCAGGACAAATGTTGCTCCGTTCAGGGTCTTAATAAATAGTTTTTGCAAATCATTATTCAACTGTTTTATCAAAATGATTAAAACGTTCACATATGAGGACATTTGTTTTACATCACTTTTCTCAAAAACTACATAATGTAAAAAGGTAATTCTTTGTTTTTACACTCATCAGGTCCCAATCAGCCCAAATAACAAGGAGAAATTAATAAAGTCATGGAAGAGCTTAAGTCTTAGGAGGTTTGTCTCATTTTTGTAAGACTTCCATGTTAAGTTTTATAAATAAGAACCCTGGTTTAGATCTATTTACTTGGTGTGAAAAGTTGAACAACAGTTGTGTGTATATCATGAAAACAAAGATTGTGGTTTGTAGCAATGATTTTTCTTAAACTTCGAAAAGCTTTATTGAGCCACAAGGGAAATTACTCCAACAATATAATGTAAACACTGTTATTAACAATATATTATTATGTATGAAATCTGGTAGTGATGCATTAAAAATGGAAATGTATGAAATGTAATGTATAAATGTAATGAAATGTATGAAAAACGTTGAAAAACAGAACGCTGTTACATGGTAGAAAGCTGGAAAAAAAAGTACGATTTGGCGAATTCCCCCTTTTTAAAGTCCGAATTCAGAGAAAAATGACTTCTCTAGCTACAGTTGCTTTACACACAGGGTGGGTAAAGTGCCTTGCCCAATGAGACGACGACAGCTGTGATTGAACCACTGAGCTACTGCTGCTTTTAAATATGATAAATGGTAAAAGGTTGCGTTTTTATTGTCACTCAAAACGCTTTAAATCAAGAAAACACTCATCCATTCACACACACGTTCATACACCAGCGTACACAGACATTAGGGGTGAAGTGGGTTAAGTGTCTTGCCCAAGAACACAACAACAACCTGTGGGCCAATGGATCTGTCCGCTCGACCGACGATGTGTACGTCAAGAGCGTGATTCGAATCGGATCAGTGAACCAAACGGAGCTACTGTCACATCGAGATGATCCGTGCCCGTGAACTCGCACCATCTCCACGTCGTATAAACATGATCTCGTGATGTTATTTGAAACGTGGAAACGCAGAAAGGTTGAGTAAAACCGTCAACCTTCGGATCAGTGGACAAACGCTCTACTTAAAGAGCGACCGTAGACGAAATAAGAGGGAAAAAAACAAAAAAGTCGCCATCGTTTTAAACGAAGTCACAATATTGAGTCGCAGAAACGTATCTTGAATCAAACTTTAGAAACATGACGGGCATATTTTACTTTCCATCTCGCCGAGGAACAGCTCTGAGAAATAATTACAGCCTTAACTTTACAATTACCTGTGGGTATAATTGCATGCAGTCATCTTTTCAAATTGTTTATGGCGTAGCGTTTAAAGGGTGACTTTAAGCCCCTTTGTTTGCTGGGACGTGAAAGTGGCGTGTGCAAAGATCGACTTAGTGCCTGCTGCTACAGTTTTTGTTTGTTTGCACGTTCAGGGTTGTTGGCGTAATTTACATAATGGTTGGTTGGCGTCTGAAGTTCGACTTTTAACTTTTATGATTGTGTTTGGCTTTAATCCGTGCCTGTGATTCGCAAAAGTCTGTTGTGTATCTGCTGATAATTGATAAAAACTTGATTGATTTAAATAAAGATTACATAATTCATAAACAGCAACTGACAGTAATGTGATATAAAAATGTGACTATTGGACTAGATGAAGTCTCATACCTGGTTATAGGTCCGAGTCCATACCTAAAACCTAATATCGGATTTGACCTGGAGCCGTGTTTGCTCTATAATGAATTAAACCAAGACCAAACAGGGATTAGACCTGGATTAAACCTAGGACTAAATCTGGACTATATAAGGTTTTCACTAGGACTAAACAAAACCAAGACTTAAGGTTGGAGTAAACCAGGGTTAAAAAGACTAAATGAACCATGAAACAGATGTAGATAAAGACTAAACTAGGACTAAACT
Source organism: Periophthalmus magnuspinnatus (assembly GCF_009829125.3). Classification (NCBI taxonomy): domain Eukaryota; kingdom Metazoa; phylum Chordata; class Actinopteri; order Gobiiformes; family Gobiidae; genus Periophthalmus; species Periophthalmus magnuspinnatus. Next base: position 15,289,652 of record NC_047137.1, read on the forward strand.
AGGACTAAACTAGGACTAAACTAGGACTAAACTAGGACTAAACCAGGACTAAACCAGGACTAAACCAGGACTAAACCAGGACTAAACCAGGACTAAACCAGGACTATATAAGGATTTCACTAGAACTAAACGAAACCAGGGTTTAGGATTGGACTAAACCAGGCCTTAAAAGATAAAATCGACCATAAACCAGATCTCAATAGAGACTAAACTAGGACTAAACCAGGACTTTATGACTTTATAAGGATTCCCCTCAGATTAAACAAAACCAGGATTTAGTGTTGGACTAAACCAGGCCTTAAAAGATAAAATCGACCATCAACCAGATCTAGCTGGAGACTAAACCAGGACTATACAAGGATTTCACTAGGACTAAACCAGGGTTTAAAAGACTAAAGCGACCACAGACCAGATCTAGATGGAGACTAAACCAGGACTAAATTAATCTAGGACTAAATCTGGACTATATAAGGATTTCACTAGGACTAAAGAAAATCAGGATTATGGGTTGGACTAAACCAGGGTTAGAACGTCAAAATCGACCATAAACCAGTTCTAGATAGAGGCCAAACTAGGACTAAACCAGGACCATATAAGGATTTCACTTGGACTAAACAAAACCAGAATTTAGGGTTGTGCTAATCCAGGGTTAAAACATCAAAATTGACCATAAACCAGCTCTAGACAGAGACGAAATCAGGACTAGACTAAACTAGGACTAAACCCGGATTGTACAATGATTTCACTAGGACTAAACCAGGGTTTAAAAGACTAAAGCGACCACAGACCAGATCTAGATGGAGACTAAACCAGGACTAAACTAATCTAGGAATAAATCTGGACTGTATAAGGATTTCACTAGGACTAAAACTGGACTATGTTAGGATTTCACTTGGACTAAACAAAACTAGGATTTAGAACTGGACTAAACCAGGGTTAAAACGACTAAATCAACCGTAAACCAGATCTAGATAAAGACTAAACTAGGACTAAACCAGGACTATGTAAGGATTTAACTTGAACTAAACAAAACCAGGATTGGACTAAACCAGTTCCGACACTAAACCAGGTCTGAAACTGGAATTAACTTTGCTTCAGAACGTACGAAGGATTTGGGAGTTTTCATAAAAATAAACCTTCACAGACCTGATATTTGAGTCCAGCGAGTGTCCTTAAAGTTTACTCTGCTGCAGTGGACTAAGAACGTATCAGCAATTGTGCAAATGAGACGAAGGTGTCAGAAGGTCGAGGAAACGCGTAGAGCACTGGAGGGGAGCGAGGAGTGAAGGACAGATGAAGGAGCGATGGAAGAACAGAAGAAAAGAGAAGGCGGCAAAGGAGAGAGAGAGCTGCGTTTCAGTATGAACATTAACTGTACCCGAACGCACTCATAAAACAGTCTTGATTTGTAGTTTTGTGTTGTTTTTTTATGATGTTTTTGGTGAACTTTAAACCATCCGTATCGAGATTATCCGACTTGCCGCTGTTGCATTCTCACATTTCACCACTAGAGGCTCTCTACGTTACTGCTGTCCTTCACATTTGACATCTACAGTTTAAAAAAAATCAAATAAACTCGCAGATTGTCACTTTTAAAACTGGTTTAAATGCATTCGTGGGAATCTGTGGTGCATTTTGTCACCGTGTTTTTGAAAAGCGCTATAGATCGAGAGGCTGAGGTGGTAAATGGTTCTGCTGCTGCTGTGGTGGAGTGTCTGGGATTTTGGGATTTTCATAAATTGGTATTGATAAAATGTCGCTTCCTGTAGTTTTCTTTCTGTGTCTAATAGAAAACGAGGGGCAGTCAAGCTAAAAAGGCAGCTGTGCTCAATCATCAGAAAAAGTACATATTGTATTGTGCTGTTTTTTTACAAGAGGGAAGAGATAAATTGTGCTTATTTAACTGCTACTTTACTAACGTTATTTTGTGAGGGCATCACTTGGATTTTAAGTCATGTTATAATATTGTCAACTCATCAAAAACAGACCTGGAGTTGTGTTTTGTTTCATTCCCTCATGTTTCAACTCTTTAGTATTAGTCTATCTACATCCGTTTTTTAAATTTTTTCTACTGTTATTTTTAATTTTTTTTAATTTTTTTTCTAATTATTATTATTATTATTGTTTTATTATTATTTAATTTTATTTTGTAATTATTATTTTTTTCTTCTAATTAATTAATTAATTTATTCTGTCTTTTTTTGCATACTCGATGTGGTTTGTGTTTGGTTTTCTGTTCAACGTTTGTGCCCGTATTATTGTTTTCCATTAGTATCATCACTTATTATGCATACCATCCTTGGCTATTATTATTATTAGTATTTATGCGTATACAAATATATTTATTTATTTTAATTTATATGTGTGCAAGTATTTGTGTATGCATATTTTGAGATGTAGGTGTGTATGTATATATATATATATTTTAATTTATATTTTTCTTTCTTTTTTCTGTTCCTGTGCTTACCCACTGCCCAGGGGTGAGGGATGGGAGGGCTGTAAAATGTTAAAACGCAATAAAAAATATGAATAAAAAAAAAAAAAAAAGCTCCGTTCCACCTTGTGATGTCATAAAGTGGTAGTTTTCAAGTTAAAATCTACCTTTTACCATTTATTTAGTAGAGATTGGCGATTCCAGGAGCTGAAATAATCCAAATAATTTTACTGAAGGTGTATGGAGCACTTCCTGTATTACCCTATGACATCACAAGTTGGAACAGAGCGTTTTCCGCATGAGAGAAGACAACTTTTTAACTCTGAATTAGTCTAAACTTTTAACTTTTAACATTCGTGCCTCGTCATTCCTTCGCTATAACCCTATGGCCGCATTTTTCTAACCGAATCCCAAATGGTAAACAGTGACGTTCCGCATTAAAACCGAAAAGACTTTTAAAATCAAAGCTTATTTTACACCATAAAGGTCAAATAGACAACAAAAAGAGGTGAGGATAAAACAAGCAGTCACCATTAGAGGAGAGCAGATGGGAGATGATAGGAGAGAAACACAAAAGCTTTAGTGGAAAGAGCCAGATCAGAGAAAACAGATGAAACAAAGACAAATTACACTATTAAAACCATTTAAATGAGCAAAAAATGGAGCGAAATCACATTAAACTAAACACACGATGTTTCAACTGGGGATTTTTAAGGGTGAGTTCACACTTGTCCTGCTTTGGTCCTGGTTTGAGCCCAGTTTAGGTCTGACGTAGACTCGTTTTGGACTCGTTTAGTCTCATTTTAAACAGCCCGTATTACACGATTTTTTGATCTGTTTGTGACAAGGAAACGACTTTATAACAGATCAAAAAATACTGTAATATCGACCCTTTACAAGTCCATGTAGTTTGCTTTATCGACACTTAAATTGAACAAATTGTTACGCAATTTTCGATCGAGAAACGGCATTAAAACAATTTCGAACAGCTCAATATTTATGTTTTAATCCTCAGCTGGGCGATATGTCTCTACTGTGATCACTCTCACTTTCCAATTCAGTTATTTCCTTTTCAAAAACAAAATAAAAAAGGGTTTACATATTGATTTTAGGAATTTGAGCAAGACAGACTGTGAAGCTTTTATGAACAGATGATGGACTTTTCACGATTGTCATTTAAAACTAAAAAAAGTGGTCACGCTGAAAACACACTTTTACTGATAAATGATTAAAAAGACCCAAGCTGACCACTAATATATATATTTTTTTGACCAAATTTTGAGATTTCTGAAGAGACGAGTGCATCAGTGGGTCAAAAGAGTAATCTACAGGTGCTGGGATGTGTCCAAAATGGATTTAAAAACAGACCAATCGTGTTGTTTTTAGGTCACGCCGTAATAAACGACTTTGAATCTTTAACTCTACACTCTCTGCTTGACTGCTGTACACAGGGGAGTCGATAGAGGGAGACAAAGAGCTCTGTTGTCCCGGGCCCAGAATTGGAGTTTATATTAGGAGGGGGCCCACGTGAGGGTTCTTGCCCGGGCCCCCAGATTTTCTGTTGACGGGCCTGGCTGTATACAGTTGTCCCTCGTATGTTTGCAAGAGAGAGAGAGAAATGTGAGAAAAGTGTATAAAGTGTGTGGTGAGGGGTTTTACAGCCAGAAACATATAAACCGTATTTTCCGGACTATAAAACGCACTCAGATGTGATTGTGAAATATGTTTTTCTTCATTCTTATGGATTTTTTGGCTGGTGCGACTTATACTCTGGAAAATACGGTAATAACTGTAAAAAAATAAAGCTGATACTTCGTGGATTTCGCCGATTGTGGGTTATTTTACAAGTTTTCTCCCCGACAAAACCCACAGTGTCGATGAAACGTTCTGCACCGACAAACACACTTCTGAACATGCTGAAAGAACGTAGAAGTTACGCGGCTGTAGGGGGCGCCATTACGGAATAAATGGATCTTCGGTTCGTTACACAAAGAAGACGGAAAATAACGTGGTTTCGTTCTATTATACTGTACTTATTTTTTCTAAATCTGCGAAGGTTTGAACTTTGAGAGAGTTTAAACGAGAGAGAAATGTGAGAAAATGTGAACGCCTGTGTGAGAAAAGTGTATAAAGTGTGTGGTGAGGGGTTTTACAGGCAGAAACATATAGAATAAATGTAAAAAATAAAGCTGATACGTCACGGATTTCGCCTTTTGCGGGTTATTTTTAGAACGTGACCCCCGCGATAAACGAGGGACCACTGTACACGTGTTTTTGGTAAAATTATCAAGTCAATCTGGTTGTTTTTAATTTAACTTTATGTACCATGTTGAGGTTGGTTTAGTCACCGGCACTGCTGTATCTTATCATCAGTATTAGTACATCAGCAAACGCACACACACACACACACACACACACCCCACACACCCACACACACACCCCCACACACACACACTGTAGATAACACCTGACAGTTTTATCAGTTAAAAGTGCAACTTCAGCCAGTTTGTATGAAGCTGCAGGTTTTTCATTTCCGTGTCTGACATGTTGTTCTCACAGTACGCTCGCACACACACACACACGCACACACACACACACACGCTGCGTTTCCGTGCTTCTTGAGGACATTACATTACATCCAGCTTTTTCAATTCCGATAGCAATACTTTGACATTAACCGATACCAATCCAGGGACAGAAAATGGCACTTCCTTAAATCCTTAAAACGCAGTTCACGTGTGACACAAGAGACAGTTCTGTTATGTAACTGTTATTTATGGTTTTCTTCATGACTGAACGGCTTTGTATGGGTAAAAGTTTAAAGGTTCTAGGCCAAAATCATAATGTAAATACCATAATTTCCAGAGTATAAGTCGCACCAGCCGAAAAATGCATAATAATGAAGAAAAAAATACATATTTCACATATAAATCGCATCTGAGTATAAGTCACATCCCCGGCCAAACTACAAGTCGAACTTTTTTATATTTTCATAGTTTGTCCGTGGGTGCGACTTATACTCAGGTGCGACTTATATGTGGAATATAAATCACATCTGAGTGTATAATTTCACATCTTCATTACAGTCACACCGATAACTGCGTTTTTCTCTTTATTATTATACATTTTTTTACTTTTTTAACCCTGGAGCGACTTATATTCCGGAAAATACGGCACTTTTATTACACATTACATTTATTGCACTTGTACAACGAGGAAGAAATTAAAATAACTAGAAAAAATAGGCAACTTTTTTCAATTTTTTATATATATATGTTAAATCTTGGAATTATTTTTAGTTAAATGAGACGTTTAACCAAATTTAACCTCTTAACTTTAATTCATGATGTTGATCTAATAATATAGCAGTTACATCTTGGGTACTTACCGTATTTTCTGAACGACAAGTCAAACTTTTAAAAAATTTTCATAGTTTGTCCGGGGGTGCGACTTATATGTGGAATATAAGTCGCATCTGAGTGTATAATTTCACATCTTTATTACGGTCACACTGACAACCATGTTTTTTTTACTTCATCATTATGCTTTTTTTAACTTGTACTCCAGAGCGACCCCGGAAAATGTGGTATTTGTGTATTTTTGTCCCCGTGACGTGAGCGTGTACACAGATTTTAGTCCCCGCGGTGTTATAAGTACGAGCCCGCGCACGCAGACAGTGATATTGTGCAGAAGATTAGACTTCCATTGCTGAGGTCTTTTCTCCGCTATGGTCTCTGGATAAAGTCTTTGATTGCGTTTATCCATCCCAAAATGGAATCGCGCTCGTTTCCCAGGGCAACCTCTTCTCCGGACTTAGGCGGCGGTCGCTGGGAGCTTACGGGCTGCTTTGTGAGAGAGCGCGGCCGAGGAGTCCTTATGAAGTGGGGCTTTGAGGTCCCTGGACTCAGAGCTCTGGCTGCAGGTGTCACATTAAACGAGCAGACTGGCCACGAAACAGAATATAAGAAACAGACACTTCTACCGCACGGACAGAGAGAGGCGTCCGGTCTGGTACTGCGGTTTACTCGGTTTAAAGGGCCCATGTTACGCTGTTTTCTGATTGATGTTGTGACGTCGTGTTGTGGAAAGAGCCAGATTAGAGAAAGCAGATGAAACAAAGACAGTTACACTATTAAAACCACTTACTTGTCCTGTTTTGGTCCTGGTTTGAGCGCAGTTTAGTTCTGACGTAGACTCGTTTTGGACTCGTTTAGTTCTGGTCTGGTTTAGTCTCATTTTAAAGCGCCCGTATTACACTATTTTCTGATCTGTTATAATGTCGTTTCCTCGTTAAAAACAGACCTGGACTTGTGTTTTGTTTCATTCACGCATGTTTAACGCACAAACTCTTCTCTTCTCTCAAACTGAAAACACTCTGTTCCACCTTGTGATGTCATCATGTGGTAATACAGGAAGTGCTCCACCGGGTTTTGTTTTTGCTGTTTTTTTTTAGTCCATACACTTTTTGATTTGGATAATTTCAGACCTGGGATTACCAATCTGTACTGAAATAAAGATAAAACGCAGCTGTTATCTTGTAAACTACCACTTCATGACATCACAAGGTGGAACGGAGCATTTTGAGCTTTAGAGATGTAGACAAACTAATAATAAAGTGCTACTCAAACAGATCCGAATGAAATGAAATTAATTTTAAAGAGGTAACAGCATTATAACACGTCTTTAAACTCAGAAAAGTCAATTTTGCGTAACAGTTCTTTTAAATTATGCTAATTTCAAGGTAATAATGTATTTCGTACGTGTGTTTCATGGCGGCTAATGACCATTTCAGTATCTAACTTTCATATTCTGTTTTCTGTTGTCATAGTAACTAATATAAAACAAAACGACAGTAATTATGCACAGAGTTTAATGGTCATGAACCTGCTAACTTAATCAAACTATATTATAATTAAATATAACTATTCCAGAGTGAACTTTAAACATGAAACTCAAACATAAATGATGATTTGACAGCTCGTAATTCTTTCAGCTCTTAACGCACAGCCGTTTACCTTTCTCTTGGCTTATGTGTTCGCTGTAAACTAACGAAGGTGCGCTAGGTAACTCCGCCGTCTCCTCGTTTCCATGGAAATGTAATTGCTTTGCTTGGCATGTTTCACGGTATGACATTAAACCCATCCATCTCCATGTTTTTCCAGGTGTTTTTCTACTTGAACAAACGCCAGATAGACAGAAGACAACAATAGTCACGTGTGCGGCAACAGTTTGTAGAGCGTTTGTCCACTAACCTGAAGCTCGATGGTGCGATTCTCACCGCGAATGAATCCCGTTGTCGCGTCCTTGTGCAAGACGCTGGTTCCCTGATGTAAAACCGCCTTTGAGTGCTTTGAAAACGTACAATTTACCACGCGTTTGAAGCTATTCCAGATGACCAGGTCACTGAGCCACAGATGTTCTCACAGCCTCATGGTCCCGTGTCCCCGCACCCCAACCGCGCCCCATTGTGTCCCATTGGCTGCCCGTTAAAGCGATTAGCATTAGCCAGCACTCTCCTGGGATTTTTGGCATTTGTGGATGTGTTTTGTTTAATTGTGCCGTTTAATGGAACCTTTTTTTCTTTTTCTTTTTTGATTGTACAATAATTTAATTAAGATAAATGCTGTGCTACGTCAGACCTGTTGCATTGAAAGCCCTGGAGTGGGTGGACCGAATAGCGTTAATGCTCTGAATAAACGCCAGACGGAACCGCTGCCAATCTGGGAATTACTGCACCCCAATGAAGAGATGTTTTCACCATTTTCTGAACAGCTTCTTAATTCGACGGCATTAACGACTGTTTCTAGAGCAGCAGTACAAAAAATAAAATGCAGATTAACAGGACCAGTTTATGCTTTTTTTCGGATCTGTGCTATAATATTGTTGAAAACGTACCTGGAGTTGGTGTTTTGTTTCATTCGCACATGTTTAACACACAAATCCTGCGTATATAATTATAAAAGATTACTCAAACATGGATGAATGAAACAAAACACAACTCCAGGTTTGTTTTTGAGGAGGTAACAACATTATAACATGGCTAAAAACTGGGAAGAATTAACAAACATACACTAAAAAACATGTTTTCCCAGCAAGATAAAGCAAAAACCCCTTTCATATACCTTTCAATTGTCATATATGTTAACGGTAAACTAACAAACGCACGCTATGTAACTCCACCATCTCCTTGTTTCCATGGAAATGTAATTGCTTCGCTTGGTATGTTTCACGGTGTGACATTAAACCGATATATCTGTGTTTTTCCAGGTGCTTTTGATCTTTAATAACACCTACTCGAGTAAATGCCAGATAGATACAACATAAGTTTATTCCAGGTAAAGCAATAACATCATGAGACAAGCACGATGACCCGCAACCCCGCGCCAGAAAAGCTACATAGTTCAGCTTTAATTAACAATAGACCATTTCCCTCTCCATGAAGACAAGCAGATGGTCAGTCTTCATTATATATTGATAAACGCTGTGAATAAAACTTACTTATCTACTTCTTTCTGAGCAGGGCCGGCGCTAGCTTTCAGGGGGCCTTAAGCAGAATGTGTCTCTGGGCCCCCCGCCAGTGAATGTACCTGGACTCAGCTTTTGATTATTCGCATTCATCACCTTGTCCAATTGTGTTTCTATTTATACGACTGAAATGTTTTAATTTAACTTGTAAAACAGACATTCAAAGTACCTCAGCGGCCTCAGCGCACCTCGGGGGGGTAAACACATCGATAAAACTAATGTACGCAGCAGATATTTTGCTACTATATATAAAAAAAAAGCAAATATAATCTTTACTGACGGATATTTAGACTGCTGTAAACACCCGAAAACGCACTGTTTCTAGTATAACTTTACATATTATATTATTTTCAATACAAATGCAGCGGATCTTGGGGGCCCCCTATTGGTCTTGGGGCCCTTAGCAGTTGCTTAATCTGCTTATAAGCTGGACCGGCCCTGTTTTAGAGTTTCATCACCTCACAATGTAAACAAAACATGAACTCCTCACCGAATTATTAAAAACATACATTACAAATCTCCACGACGGCTTAATCAACCAAACGACTAAAGTACAACCCTAATTGCGTCGTTAAAAAAAAGTATTTCGGCATAGCAACACGGTCCTTCTGCCTCTCCGCGCGATGTCAAGGTGACGACAATTGGCGAGGTCGTATTTACACGTTTTATCTTGTTCTTGTCGTACACGTTGGCGGCGTTTTCTTCAGGAGCCGCGCGCCGTATCTCCTCTTTCCATTCTCCGCTTTTCCCCCGACGACGGCAGCTGCCACTCTGCGTTACCGTCACACGAGCGCGCGCCGGCCCCCACATCACAGCGGGCTTTGATTGGCCGGCTCTTTCCAGGTCGACGAGCCGCTGCCTGATAATAACCTTGTTTGATTGCTGGAGCAGAGATGTAATTGATTGATCTGCTTCCCCTGTCTGGGCTTCTGAAGTGTGTGTGTTGTGTTGTGTGTGTGCGTGTGTGTGTGTGGGCGGAGAACGGTTGCAGACGGGGGAACGGTCTTATTCTCAGAGAAAGCTCCGTGTGCAGGTAATGTAAACAGTTACCTCCCTTTGGTCTTGTAGGCTCGTGCTGCAGCGAGAACACAGAGAAACATAACAATGAAGACAAGCAGCTGGGCACCGCTCAGACTCGGCAATCAAACGGAATAAATATAAGATCGAGAGTTTATTGCCGTACTGTGGAACATTCCAGGCAAAGCTTTAACAGCTCCATGGAGACGAGCGGGTGTTTTATAGTCCTTCTCCTCTGTATCGTGTTATCTGTGTGTTTGTTTTTCGTTGAAGCACTTCGGTCTGCGGAAGTTGTTCTAAATGTGCTATAGAAGTAAACCTTAATTGAACCAGAAAAGTTACATAGTGCACCTTTAGTTACTTCAGTTTGCCTGGTAATATTGTTTCAAATTTAGAACAAATCTGTACTTTTTTTGTTCTGAAAGTTAAAAAAAGACTTTAAAAAAGAGTTAAAAGTGTGGACACACCATCTCATTCAATGTTTTTTTTTTCTTTTTTTATTATTTTCTACAATTTATATCCACACAGAAGACATCAAATATATGAAGTAACTTATAAGGAATTATGTAGTACAGAAAAAAAGGTAAATAACATTTTTTTAAAGTAAATTTTATATTCAAAACCTCAACGTGTCCAGTAGTTATTTACCTTTTTTCTTCACTACATAACTCCATATATCTTGCGTCATATATTTGATGCTTTTTGTGTGTGTATAACATGTAAAAAGTAGTAAAAATAAAGAAAAAAACAACTTTGAATGAGACAAACGTTCGACTGGTAGTGCAAATCTTAAATCTTATCTTATGTATGATTATGAAACATTGGCCTTTTGGATGGGAAATGAGTCGTACTTGAGTATTTATAAGCGAGTTAACATATTTAAAATTGTGTAAATGGTCCGTCTGTTCATTTTTTCCCGCTTATCTGTGGTCACGGGGGCAGCAGTCTAAGCAGGGACTCCCAGACTTCACTGCACATGTCCTCCAAGTCCAGAGATGTAGCTCCTCCGGCGTGTCCTGGGTCTTCCCCGGTTCCTCCTTCTGGTGGGACATGGTCACATTTTTATAAAGCGTTTTTCCACGTTCAAGTCACAGTAAAAAAAAAAAGCTAAATTGCTAAACTGTACTTCAAATAGGCCCTTGACAAACAAATACATAATCTTGCTAATCTTGTTGCTACGTAGATAATTGTTCATTTCACAAGTTTTCCTAATTGTTCGTGTTGTGACGGTAAATTGGTCACATTTTTTTCCGCCTTCAAGTCACTCAAAGCGCTTTACATCAAGGTTAAAGGTTAAGTTTCTTGATGTTTACGTCGAGAGCGGGATTCGAACTGCCAGCCTTCAGATCCACGGACAAACGCTCTACTAACTGAGCTTCTATCGCCCACGTTTACTCAACTATGGTTATTGTTTACCCCACTGTGATTTGAATTAACGAATACCGGAAAACTATAAATACTTTTCCTCACCGCAGTCTCCAAAAACATACACATTTCCTGTTACTACGAATCCCCCCTCGCTCCCCTTTTTCCCCCTTCGTCTGCAAAAGTGCCCCTCCAAAAAACTGCTAAATACGTTTCATCCCCTCAAAATAGATCACACATCAAATACGGTGAAGATTGGGGACCGGGAATCTCACTATTAGCCACAAAATGAACAACAGAGCCTGAGACAGAGGAGAGAACGACCAAAATCCATTATGTTTGATGTTAGCCGTACGCCGATGGAAAAAAAACCCCAGCAAAACGACTTTAGAGGCTTCTTGTAATGCGATTCTGCCATGTGCGAATATGAGATTTCGAATGGATTTTAACACATTAGACCAGTCTTTATCTGTAGTATTTATTCCCCGCTGGTTTCAAATGCAATTTACTAAGTATCATTCCACTCATGATACTGGCTTTCTAGCTACAAGGGATGTGTGGGTGGATTATATTATTTTTCTCTTTGTGGGGGCTGCTACATAAAGATATCATGATAAATATTCCAAGCACGCCGTTGTGACAAATTGGTTTATTATGGGGACTTGGATGTGTATTATTTCTGTACTGTATATGCGCAGGTATGGACGGTATTGCGTTTTAGCCGAGGTACAAGTGCGCGGCTTGTGTTGTATCGTGTTGTATATATGTACCTGCAGCAAGAACGCATGACTTTTTGATTGCAAACAAAATGGAAGAAAAAAGAGGGAAGGGGAACGCTCTTGTAGACAGTGGTAGAGCTGTTTTCTATCTTGTGTCGGTACGAGGTTACACTTCACGTGTTTCTGTATGGAGTTGATATGAGCCCGGTCGATCTAAAACGTGCTGGTTAAACCTCGGGCTAGATGACAAAGCGAAGATTAAAACGGCTTCTATCTTTTCCCGTGTATTTCAAAATGACTCCAGATACAGATATCAGGTCAAAATATGTTAGCTGTGTGCTGCTCCATCGATCGACTCTGACTCCAACTCACTTTATATTGAAAAATTGTCGCCTCTCTTTCTGTAACTGCTGCTCAGACTCGTCATTTTGGTCTTAAATGTTCGTATTAACCCGCTCTACGTGATTCTGTTGTTTTTATTTTGCTATTGTGTCCTTAAATCAAGATATGAACATTAATAACAGACAAATCAGACGCCTTTTTTCCCCTGCTAGCGTTAGCAACAGGTTTGATTGACAGTGTTGCTAAGCGGTTGCTCCCTGCTAAACCAGTGATACGGGTGGAGAAGGGCATTATCTTCAACATCCTCGCTCCTGGTTGGCTCTTTGGTTGCTATGATACCCTCAGTCGGAATTCCAAATATGCAACTCAGCTCCGAATTAGCCGCTATAACTGCTAGCCTCGATGAGCTTCATTTGACTGAAGCTGAACGCTGTGGGTGACGTCAGATTCACTTCTTTCTTCCCTGTCAGATTCTTTCAGTCTTTAACATAGACTGAAAACCCCACCTCTTCTCCCTGGCATTTAATACTAGCTAAATAGGATATTTTGAAGTTTTATTGTTCTTTCCCTATGTTTTGTTTTGTTTTTTACTTTTTAACTGAATCACTTTGGTCAGTTCAAGTTGTTTTAAATGTGCTATATAAATAAAATTGAACTGAATTGCCTGCATCTAATCGTAAAACATTTTAAGTCCGATAATCAGGAAGTGCGCACTTGTTGTTAGCATTACTGTGATGTCAAAACTCCGCTCTAGTTCACTGAAAGTTGTGAAAAGCACTTAAAAACTCATCGCTGTGAATAACTTGAACGCTATAAGAATACAGGAATAACTTTGGACCGTTGTTCAAAACGAGTTAGTTCTGTTTTTCACACTTTTAAAACTGTAAATCTTTCTTCGAGCTTTATTAAGACCGTGGATAGTGTAGTTATTATAAAGCGATTCAAGATTCAGTGTATTTATTTACGCTGCTCATTCATGCAAACATATATACACAGTTGGACGCTCGCGAACGATAGATTTTCACGGCGAAAACATGTCTTTTGGAGCGAAGAGGTAGGCGATCTGTCTGAAGACGGCAAATTTGGGAGCAGGTATGAACAAAGAGCAGCAGCAGCAGTGGGGAAAGGGGTAAGGAGTAGGGTGGGGGGGTGTTGGGTCTGCGGGCGAGAGCAGGGGGAGGCCGAGGCGCCGTTATGAAGACGTCAAGATGTTCTGAGGGCACTGACAAACTGAGGGAAACACACAGGGGCTGGGCAGTATAGATAACGAGGTTTATTTGTTGTAGTTTTGTTTTGTTTTGTTGGTTTTTAACGTGTTTAACCAGGACATTTCCATTGATATTCAAAGATTTTTCTCAAGGAAGTGTATTATAGACGCTTGTAGGCGAGAGGTTTAACTGCGACAACGGTAAGTAAAGTACGATTACTACCGACTACTACTGAGATGACAGTAATGCAGTGAATGGTATTTGTATTGGTGGTAGGTGCAGTAGTTCAGTGTCGTTTGTTTTATGAGTTTATGTCAGGGTTCAAGAAAGCATTGTCCAAGTTTTGATCCAGAGTTCAGGAAAGAAAGTAAGATGAGTCGGTTTATTTTGTCCTACCGCGTATCTGGGTCGCTCGCCATCAAGATGTGAGAGGTGTGATCCATATTTCTTTTTGCAATCCAGGCGTAAAAAACGCGACTGTTGAGAGGTAGAGAGTTGGGGAAAAAGAAAAATGTTTTAGCTCGGAATTCCAGTTTTGTCCAAGACGCCGAGCGGAGGAGGAGACAGGGAAGTGACCTCCGTGACGCCGCAACTTAAAGGCAGAGGCGACGGCAGCGACAGGAAGTGGCATCCACAATAAAAGGCTTAGGAAATGCGGGTTACATAAGCCCTGACGAACTGTACAACTCAAGCTAAAAGTGCAAAAATTACTCTTTTTTTGTTCATTTGTTTGTGTTTAGCCTGTTCTAATGTGGTTTCTTCATCCAAAAAAATATCCCTGGACTTGGTGGTGTGGTCACATCTGTCACGATAATATTTTGAAGTTGGACATATCGCTGAAGTGAACATAGATGATAAACGATAATATTGAAGCCCAGAGCAGATTCAAACCACATATTGTTAAAAAAATCATGCAACAAATAAACAGCAGAATGAAACACTTTAGAACTTTTTTAGAGTTTGCGTCTGTAATGAGTCATAGAAGCTACTAATTCAAACTTTTATGGCTTAAATCTCATCATATAGCCAAAAAACAACCAAAAATGTCCTACTAGTGCCAAGAAAATGCACATATTGATCCACAAAAAATACTGTTACAACTTTGATTTGTCGTTATAGTCATTATCAGCTTACGTGCAGTTATGTCCATAAGTATTTGCACAGGTTTTGTTATTTTGTCATATGTGCTTCAACTTGAATTCAGGAACTACAGTGCCTTAAAGACCCTGCACAAAATTTCTCGCATGTATTTGAGCCAAATGTGTACAGATATGTTGCATAAGCAGCTCTTGAGGTCAAAATAAGTCTGCTGTGTGCTGCGTTTCACTGTCAGATAATCAGGAAGCGCATGCTAGTTGTTGTTAGCATAACCATGACGGCAAAAGTCCGCTCTGGTCTCTGAAAGTTGCAAAAAGTGCTTATAAACTCATCGTGGTGAATAATGAGGATGCTCAGAATGCGTAAGGTAAGCGAGGAATAACTTTAGACCACTGAAAACTATTCAAAATGCTACTTTTGTGTTGCATTTTTAAGACGGTACGGATCAGGTAGAGCGGCTTTACATACACCCACATGTTGTCATTATGGATATACAGCTCAGTGAGGAAGTTGTTGTCTGCAGTTTATCCGGATTTATTTGTTTTGTTGATATTTTTCACCCCAAAATGTCTCGGGTTAGTGCCCTCTCATCATTACCTCGTACACTTTAAATGACAAAGGATATTCACGCTGCATTATCCTCCCTGACACCTCCATATCCGTACCTGCCTGATTGGGGTCATGCCATTCTTGATTAGCACGCACATTTTCTTGTTCCTGCTAGCATTTCCGCAAATTGTCCCAAATCAGGCGATGTGGTGCACTCTGAGCTCTGTGTGCCGGCTTAATGAGCAAGATTAAGTAGGAAGTAATTTAACCCCTGTATCCCGCACACACACACACACACGTACACACACACGTACACTCACGCACAATCTAATCTGCATACATCCTTGGCACCTCTATATATTCGCACTGTGTTGAAAAGAAGACAGTGCAAGGCCATTATGTAAATGTCAAGTGTCAAGTGTAAATGAGATTGGTGAGTATTGCGTATCACACTGGATACCGCGGCAACGGCTTCAACATAATGACTGCGTTCTGCAACAGGAGATGGCACGATGAAAGACGGCGGAGGTGCGTTCCAAGCCCGTCTGAATCTACTCACTATCGTTTTAAATGTGCTATTGTGGTTTACCTGTAGATTAGCATTAGAGCTAAAGGTGATGAAAGATGTGCTCGGTCGACTTAAAGGACTTATTACGCTGTTACCGTCTCAAAAACAGAGCTGGAGTTGTGTTTTGTTTCATTCACACGTGTTTGAGTAACTTTATTATTAGTCTGTAACATCTCCAAAGCTCAAAATGCTCCGTTCCACCTTGTGATGTCATGAAGTGGTAGTTTTAACAGTTAGCTTTTACCTTTAGTTCAGTAGAGATCGAAAATTCCAGGGCGGAAATCATCCAAATGATTCTAGAAATGAAGGTGTGTGGAGTTAAAAAACACAGTGGAGCACTTCCTGTATCACCACATGATGACATCACAAGGTGGAACAGAGTGTTTTTAGTTTGAGAGAAAAGTTCTTAGGGTTAAAAGGAGACCGCTGCGTGCTGTCTAATGATCAAGCTATAATGAATTTTTACTGTCCGAGAATCAGGAAGTAGAATTATAATAATAAGTAGTAATAATAAACTAATACATCTGACTTATACTGTTTTCTTTAGACACTCCAAGATGCTTTACAAACACCGTTAGCATGCTAGTTGCTGTTAACTTTGCTGTGATTACGATGCTACAAATGAGTATTGAAAATGAACTTACAACGAAACTTACACTTGTGTCTCACAGTGGAGAAAATTGAAAATTCCAAGGCGGAAATTATCCAAATGATTCTAGAAATTAAGGCATATGGAGTTTAAAAACACAGCGGAGCACTTCCTGTATTACAACATGATGACATCACAAGGTGGAACAGAGTGTTTTCTGTTTGAGAGAAGAACTCAGCCTAAATATGCAGAGTTTGTGCATTAAACGTGTGTGAATGAAACAAAACACAACTCCAGGTCTGTTTATGATGAGTAACCAATGTTATAACATGAATCAGGAAACAGTGTAATATTACTCCTTTAATACATCCTGTACTGACTAAAAGAGGGCGTGGCCAAACTCCCAAAACTATTACACAACTCTCAATAATCTGAGCGTGTATCTGAACAACACTGCACTACACATGAAACTCACAATTTACTTCCAAATCTTGAGCTAACTCACTATGTCTCGCATAAATCCCCAACTAAACGACTACAGCCCTAATTAGCATTGCTCATTTTACGTCAGAAAAGTTCCATAGTACACTTTGAAACCTGTAGAAGGCAACAATGTGCAGTTATGTTTGCTTACTTTTTGAGTATTGCTGTAAAATACTTCTCCGAACACATAAATATACGAGATAAACTGGGTGGTTTACTCTACACAGTGTTGTTTTAGAATATTTTATTTACCACCAGTACAAGACTCTCAAGACACTGATGGTTTTGGCCACTCAGCTCTATATGCTTCTGTTGTAGGGAGTATTATACCTGTGATGATGTAGGCCAAGATGGAACGGGCTATGTCTATATTCTTATTTGGATTAAAGTACTTCTTCAAACAAATAAATAGGTTAGATAAGAGGTGTCAAACTCAAATTCAAGGACCAAACTCAACATTTATTGAAAAACTGACTGCACCTGATGTGTCATATTTAACCTTTTCACACAGAAACAAACTTTAATTTAGCTTAAACACAAAATCTGGAACAACTCAGACTTGAAATTCAATGTTCATTTCTTATTTAAATCAATAAAAATAAATTATGTGTCTCTCTGTAGTAATTAACTTGGCCGAGGTGACTAGTAGCTTGGTTGCTAATGAGCGTCAACCGCGCACCAACGTACTAGCAAAGCATTCTGGGATTTGTAGTATTAGTGGTGCATGCGCTAAATACCGTTGATTCGGCTCTAATGTGCTTTTGATATGATCTCACAGGACAAATATAATTACACTACGTGCCAGATTTGGTCCCCGGGCCTGGGTTTGACATATATGAGTTAGATGAATCAGGTGATTTACTCTACACAGTGTTGTTTTAGAATACAGTATTTTATTTACTGTCAGTACCAGACCCTCAAAACACTGATTGTATTGTCCATTCAACTGTATGTCCTTTTATTGTAGGGAGTATTATACGTCTGATGATGCAGGCCGAGATAGCACGGGGTGAACTGGCAGTTTTTGTCAGGGAATACAAAATTCTTCAATATAATGACAACAAAACTTCATTTTTTTTCATATTGCACGTATAAATCATATAAATCCACGCCGTAACAATGGTATAAGATAAGATAAGCTAGTATTTGAGTTAGCCGTAGCCGCCGCATCCGTTCTCTTCTTCACACGAGCTGTATCCCTGCGTTTTTCTTGTCAAATAAATAAATAGATAAAAACAGTGAGGCTTTTCTGCCCCCGTCTTTTATCTCAGTGTTTCTCTGTTTGCCTGCTCCAGTTAATGCCCTCAGTCTTTTCTGCAAGAACAACAAGATCATTAAAAAAGTGCCGTAATCACACTCTGCAGATTCAATAACTTCTTCCATTATGGCTCCGTGACCTCATCTGAAGTCTCCCATTCAAAAACTAAGAGCAGCAATTAAGAAGAACACAAGATAACAGCTTTTTCAACAAAGACGTCTGAGAAAACCACGAATCATAATCAATAAACTCGTGTGAAATCAAATGTGTTTTTCAGACTTTCACTTGTTCTTTGACACCGCTGTTAACGCGCTGTATCGGTAATGCTAACACCAGCTAGCATGTGTGCACACTACCTGAAAAATGGACGATTGGTTCCTTGATGTAAAGCGTTTCGAGTGTCTTGAAGTTGGAAAAGCGCTATATAAAAATTTTACCATTTGCACCCGGGCAAGACAAATTACAAGTTACAGGGCCTTTAAATACCAACTTTAAAGGATTTTTGTGAGTTTTAGGCTTTTTATAATCAAAACAGACCTGGAATTGTGTTTTGTTTCTCTCACACGTGTTTGAATAACCCTGGTTTATTAGTCTGTAACATCTCCAAAGCTCAAAATGCTCTGTTCCACCTTATGATGTCATGAAGTGTTAGTTTTCCAGTTAACAGCTCCTTTTACCTTAAGTTCCGGGGCTGAAATCACCCAAATGATTCTAGTGAAGGTGTATGGAACATAAAAAACACAGTGGAGCACTTTCTGTGTTACCACATGATGACATCACAAGGTGGAACAGAGCGTTTTCAGAGTTTTTTTGAGAGACGAATTCAGCCTGAATATGTAGAGTTTATGTGTTAAACGTGTGAGAATGAAACAAAACACAACTCCCAGGTTTGTGATGAGGAAAAAAACATTATAATAGATAAAAAAACAGCATAATACGGGCCCTTTAATACACAAATACATCGCGACGGAACAGGATTTTACAATAGAATCATGTAAAACTGCATAAGTTCTGTACTTTTACAACACTGCGTAAACTTCAGCTAGTTCAGAATTCAGCAGCTCGCATCATCACACGCACATCACACCCATCCTACAGCAACTTCACTGTTTCCCCATCTCACACCGCATCCAATATAAAACCCTGCTCCACACATTCAGATCCATCCATAACCTCGCACCTCCGTACCTCTCAGACCTCCTCCATATTGCCACACCCGCTCGCTCTCTCCGCTCCTCTTCCTCTCTCCATCTCTCTGTTCCCTCAGCCCCGGCTCGTCACCGTGGGGAGCAGGGCCTTCAGCTCTGGAACTCTCTCCCCCCCCCCTGACCTCCGCAACACTGACACACTCTCACACTTCAAATCCAAACTCAAAACCCACGTGTTCAGACTGACATATTCTTTATAATCCACACCTGCCCTGTCTTTTTTCAATGTTTTTTATCTGAATGCTTTTAACTGTATGTTCATAAATGTTGATATTATTATTATTATCTTGTGCTCTGGCAGACCATTGTACAGTTTACTGTTTAGGAGAGAGATTCAACAGTAGCAGATCGTATCGTTTCTTTCTGTAAATCATCGTCTCAGAGTGTCGGAATAAGTCTAAGGCTGCGTGTGGCTAAAGCTCTGCTAGCGTCACAAGTACAGCTCACTCAAATTTCAACAGTCACTACGTTTACGTGCACGTTTTGTCCGATTTCACGCCAGGGAAAAAAAAGCGTGTGTCTTTTTATATCGTGTATGTAAGTTTCTGGTTTCCGCTGTAGGTACTGACTGATTTTGGCCCAGGACGTCTCATAATGTTGGAACTTTTATTCATACGGAGTTGTTTTGTAGTTATTTGAAGGCTGAATAACAGTTACATGACACAACTGGACCTCTTGTGTAATAACTTATTTGTATTTTAAGGAAATTGTCCATCCCTACACTGTTATCTGTTAATATTGGGTATTGCCAGATGCGTAAAGTCATTATCAGTGAGTGAATCCTGACGAACATGATGCTAAGATGACATCACTGTATTCAAAATATTCATGAGTCACACTTTTTTTTTTTTGCCCCCAGTTAAGCTCTGCCAAAATCCAGTTCCTAAACCCGACGACAACCAAAATACCTGTCCCTAAACCCAACTGCATGTCAAAAGAACAACTGCGCTGATCACATAACTTTTTTCCCTTTTGCCCAGTCAAACAAATGCAGTGTTTTGCTTGAACTGTTAATCGCCGTGGCAACAGTCCCTATTTTATGTCGTAATCTTAAGGCTGTACAATTTTAGAAAATGATTAGACTTTTGTTAACTGTGGAGAATAAAACAAAACTGCTGAATGAAGCCTTAATTAAGTCATAATATTAAATGCCGCCATCTTGGGGAGACTAATGCTGCGTTCCATTTGTCCTTGGAGTTCAGATTTTCCGAGTTCCAACTTGTAAATTTACACTGGAGCACTCCGAGGTGGTAGAAAACCCAACGTGGCCTTGTGTCTGGATCAGGTTTGATATTGCGCGGTTAAAATATTGATAGTTATTGTGTTTTTTGCCGTCAGCAGCTCCGTTCCAACCCACTTTTGTGAGTTGTCCCACCTCGAAAGTTATAAAAGAGCTGCTACGCTACGCTATGCTAATGTTGCTAACGTTTTGCTAACGTGTCAACAAATGAACAAATGCACTGACATGTTTTAAAGTAATGGTCAGAATTGTCTCGAAAAGGCTGCAGATGACATAAAATTACTCTACTTTTTGCTCGTTTTCATTAATTTCTTGTATGTCCATTTCTTTTCTTTACGTCTTTTTTATATTTTATGAATGAAAATTTTAAAAATCACTCTTAAACTTTGATTTGAAAGTACCCTGCCTGCTCCCTCTTTTTTTTATTAATTAATTAATTAATTAATTTATTATTATTATTATTATTATTATTATTCATTTTATTTTCTATTATATGTCTGTTTTCTTCTTTATGTAATTACTTTGTATATTTATTGCATTATATATTTTGCTTTACCTAATAAAAACTTTCTTTAAAAAAAGCAAAAAAACAAAACGTTGATTTGAAAGTAGCAAATGTAATAAACTGACCAGCGTTTTGACAGATTTGAGCACTTTCCTCGTACTTCTATTACTACTTTTAAATCATTTTTCCTGTACATAAAGTGTAATTTACTGGTCATTTCTTTTCTGACCTGAGCACCGGAACACGGAGACTCTCCATTTACCTATTTTTTCATTTCAATTTTTGACATTTAGTGCAACCAGTTCATTTTTGTAGTTGCTATGTTTGTGGTTTATTACAGATTTTGTGAAGAGCCCTGTGAATGTGTCTGACTTGTGTTCTTTGACAGTCTTGATCCCAGAATTACTGCAATTTAGGAGTGTTTCTACTTTAAATTACAGGCCGAGTTTTGACGTGGCTCAATAAAAAAACTAAGAAACTGACTTTGGTGAACATGCGCTTCTTAACTTTAGCTTGTTTAGCTTTAACATGAGCGTAAGAATAAAAAATAAACACATAAGCATCTCCACAAACCTGCAGCGTTCTAGTCCATGTAGTTTTGTAGTTTTTTTTGGTGTCAAGTAGTGTTTTCCCTTGGAGCCAACTTCCCTGCATGTATCATAGCAACCAAAGAGCCAATCCAGAGCCAGGCTGTTGAAGGTAACGCCCCTTTTCTTAGCAACACAAAAAACACAACTGTACTATCTGTGTGATCCGATCGTTTTGAATGCCCAAGTCGCTTTACCGTATTTTCCGAGTATAAGTGTCACTTTTTTCATTGTTTGTCCGGGGCTGCGACTTATACTCAGACGCGACTTACATGTGAATTATTTAATTATTATTGTATGTACTACTTCTGCATCATTGAAATTTAAAATATCATTACGGTAATTTAAAAGAAAATCAAAAAAAGAAAATTGTAATCGTACCAGACGCGTGTTCAGTTCTGTCTGTGCTTCATGTCGCTGAATAAATATAAATGTGTTACGTTAGCGTTAGCGTGATGTACCGATATTCAGCCCGTTGTTCCACATTTTATTATTATTATTATAACTTGTCTTTAAAGATAAAATATTGTTCTTGGTCTTCGATTTTTAAAAATTTATTTCCCTAAAAAAACGCGACTTATAGTCCAGTGCGACTTATGTTTTTTTCTTCATTATTTTGCGTTTTTAGTATATATGTTTTATTTTTAGGTTAGACAGGAAACAGTTGATGCTAGCTTTGTTAGCACACGACTTTTATCGATCGGTATGTGGTCTCTCCACTGCAGTCTTTGCGCAATGAGGTTTGTAACTAGTGATGGGACAATAAACAATAATACTATCGTTTATCGTGATAAAATGAGTTGAATAATTGTTCGTGGGACTTTTTATATACCGTATTTTCTGTACGATAAGTCACCCTTTCTTTTTTATAGTTTGGCCTGGGTGCGACTAATACTCAGATGCAATTTATACGTGAAATATGTTTTTTTTTCATTATTATACGTTTTTTGGCTGGTGCGACTTATACTCTAGAAAATACAGTAATCGTGATAATCGGCAGCAAAACAATCACCATTTTATCGTCAAAATGTGCAGAACAAAGCAACTTATCCTCAGGGGAGTCGACAGGAGGGGGACAAAGAGGTCTGTTGTCCCGGGCCCCAGAGACTTAGCGGCCCAGAATTGGACCATCTTCCTATTAATTTGTATTAGAGGGGGGGGCCCAAGTGAGAGTTATTGCCCCGGGCCCCCAAATTCCAGTCGACGGCCCTGCTCATCCATAATAATCTTCTAAATCGTAGTTGTTTTCACCGAGTACAACACTATAACAGCTGTTTAACATGGAACTTACATATAATATTAAAGTTAACTAACGAAATTATTCATATCCATAGCGTTTTACTATGTGGAACTTTAACAATTACTGCGCTATCATCGTTAATTGCAATTATTTAAACCATGATAATCGTCACACAACATTTCGATATCTTCCCATGTCTATTTGTAAGATTTTGTCTGTGGTTTTGCGATTTTTTGTCTCGTTCTTTAGCTAATTCTTGGCTTTAAACACACCTATTGAATGGAAATCGCATTAGCGCCCCCTCACTTTCGAACTCTATAGACGTATTTTAACAACATTTTACTTTTCCGACGCCATTTCTCTCCTCCACCTCCCTGACCGCGGACATCTGTACAGTACCCCACCCTAAAACCGACGCTGTTCATCAACCCGCACCCACCTGCCACCGTCCAAACCCCAAACGCCCAAACGCCCAAACTGAAAGGTCACCGCGCTAGCTCAAGGTTGCCTCCGTCTGTCCCCCCCCTCCTGGGCCCCCTCTTCGAACTGACAGCCCCGACGCCACAACAACAAACCCAGACCGGACAAGCAACCGAAGGATCAATGAATAATTTAACCCCTAACATCATATTTCCCGTGGCACTAATGTATACAGTCTTCTCCGCTCGTGCCGCCGCCGCGCTGAAAGGTGCTATTTGAGCGGCGCGGTGTAATGGCGTGGGCCGCGTTTTGAAAGCTGTTGGACTCGTATCTGACTTGGAGGAATTTCATTTTGTCACCAGTCTTCTCCGATATGAGAGCTGTCACACCGCCCCCCGAAGGCCGCGCGCGATAGAGGCGTTTTTTTTTGGCCATGTGTCACCATCAAGGGCGCACTCTCTCTCACCCAAGCGCCTCTTTTGTGTTTCTCGGTGTGAGCGGCAGGTGAAAGGGACCGCGATGAGATATTTAATACTTTTTCACTCATTCTACTTCTCAGCCGTGATTTTATTCTTCTGTAGATGTCGTAGAAGAGTTATATTATTTACTTTTGTGGAGTACTTTCAGCGGTACTTTTAAAATGTCTCTTTGAGTTATGATTTTTGACAGGTTTTTACGACTTACTTTACTTTATCCACGATACGTCACGTGTAATTAGTGACTTTAAATGTATTTTTGGGTAGTTCGTTACAGTATTTGAACGTAACAAAGTAAAAGTAGTAAAGTACTGCACTTAAGTATACGTTTTAGGTATGTGTACTTCACTTACGTACATTTTAAATTGGATACTTTTTACTTTTATTGGACTACCTTTGAGAGCATTATCTGTACATTCTACTTCACTTTATACATTTTGAACAGGGCTGAAAAGTAAAAGTATTTTTTATTATACTTTGAGACCTGCTGAAAATAATAAAAATAAAAAGTATAAACTACAATAAACTAGAAAAAAAACTAGAAAAAATAGTAATTCAGTTCTTTCTGTTGAACAAAATTTAGCTCAAATCTTTATCAAAATTACTACGTTTGAAGCTCATTAGATCTAAAAATCTGCGAGAAATACTTTTACTTTTTTAATCGAGTACTTTAATACTTTTACTTGAGTCTTTCTTCACTCCGGTATGTGTACTTAAGTAACAAAATTAAGTACTACACCTCTTGAAGCTTTATTAGATCTCAAAATCAGAAATACTTTTCCTTTTTCCTTTTTAAGTACCTTTTTAATAGGGTACTTTAATACTTTTACTTGAGTAGATTTTTTCATGTGATGCTTTTACTTTTACTTTTACTTGAGTATTTCTTCACTCCGGTATCTGTACTTTTACTTGAGTAAAAAAAAGTGAGTACTATACGTTTGTACCTAGGAAGAAAAACAGTCTGGGATCTTCTTGCTGTGTGCGGCAACTGGTCTGGTCCTGATGGAGGGTCAATCACCCCCTCGTCTCCATGGAGATGTCGTTACTTTGCCTGAAATGTTCCACAGTATGGCATTAAACTTCAAGGATTTGGCACCTCCGAGTCAGAATGTGTGTCTTTTTTTTAATAGAAATGGAATTACATCTAATTGAAAAAATGGATGGGCATAGTTTGGAACAGAGCAATAACATCTCCATGGAAACAAGAAGATCAGTTGCATAGTGCAGCTTTAACACTAGAAATGGTTGAGTGCAAACAGCTATAACATCTCCATGGAAACAAGCAGATGGTGGACACTCCTCTAGAAAGGTTGCGTAGCTTAGCTTTAACATTAGAGATGGTTGAACGTATCAAGCAATAACATCTCCATGGAAACAAGCTGTTCAAAAGTTGCGTAGTGCAGCTTTAACATTAGAGATGGTTGAGCGTGTATCAAGCAATAACATCTCCATGGAAACAAGCAGATGAAAAGTTGCGTCGTGCAGCTTTAACATTAGAGATGCTTAAGTGCATATCAAGGAATATCATCTCCATGGAAACAAGCAGATGGTGGACACTCCTCTAGAAAAGTTGCGTAGTTTAGCTTTAACATTAGAGATGATTGATCGCGTATCAAGAAGTAACATCTCCATGGAAAACACAGATGAAAAGTTGCTTAGTGCAGCTTTAACTTGAGAGATGGTGGCGTGCAAACAGAGCAATAACATCTCCATGGAAACAAGCAAATGGCTCATACTCCTCTAGAAAAGTTGCCTAGTGCAGCTTTAACATTAGAGATGGTTGAGCGCTTATCAAGCAATAACATCTCCATGGAAACAAGCAAACGGCTCATACTCCTCTAGAAAAGTTGCCTAGTGCTGCTTTAACATTAGAGATGGTTGATCGTATACAGAGCAATAACATCTCCATGGAAACAAGCAGATGAAAAGTTGCATAGTGCAGCTTTAATATTACAGATGGTTGAGCACATACTGAGCACTAACATCTCCATGGAAACAAGCAAATGGCGGACACTCCTCTAGAAAAGTTACGTAGTTTAGCTTTAACATTAGAGATGATTGAGGGCGTATCAAGCAATAACATCTCCATGGAAACAAGCAAACGGCTCATACTCCTCTAGAAAAGTTGCGTAGCTTAGCTTTAGTAGTAGAGATGATTGATCGTATACAGAGCAATAACATCTCCATGGAAACAAGCAGATGAAAGGTTGCATAGTGCAGCTTTAATATTAGAGATGGTTGAGCACATACTGAGCACTAACATCTCCATGGAAACAAGCAGATGGTGGAAATTCCTCTACAAAAGTCCCGTACTGCAGCTTTAACATGGCTGACTGTACACCTCCACCTGAGTATCATTATTTTGAAGGAACAGCGTCGTGATTTGAGTACACGTGTTGTGGCTGTACTCCATCTCTGTCAGACCACCAACGAAAACTGCAATACATTTTCAATCAGCTGTATTCTCAACCCCCCCCCGGTCTCTTATATTACTTTCACTCATTCTTCCCACAATCCTTTGCTCTCCTCCCTTACTTCCTGTCAGCGCTGTCATGCCTCTCTTAGACCTCACAGTGTATTACCGACATCTTCGCCACCACTTCTCTTTATGGCACTTTTTAAATTCAATCAGCCTTCAATGGATCGAGCCCACACAACCATTTCAATTTACTCGCCGGACGCCGCAGAATGGGAAAGGGCCCGTGCTAGCGTAAATGCTAACGCGAGATGGAAAGGAGCAATGTAAAAAGGTGCTACTGGGAACGCTGCCTCGGAGAGATAGCGGAAAATAAAATGGAGAGACAGTATACGGAAAGTGTAAGGGAATTTGAAACATCACAGCTGATAAGACAAATAGCAAAAAGGACGCGGCGGGCTAAGAGCGGAATCATGATAAATGTAAAAGTGTGTTTTTAATCAGAGGCTTGTCATACGAAGGGGTTGAAACCTGTTTAGGAGAATGCATTACCTTTTCAAAGATACAGAGGGACTTGAATATATTGCGCTGCTGTTGGGTAAAGCTTTTGAACATGAGGGACCTGGACAGATTTTTCTTGCAGTAGAGCTGAACAAGAGTCTGCGATGAGAGTGTGGAGACTTGAAATGTTTAAAATGTCCGTTTTCTTAGTCATAATATTGCTAATTTCAGCCCGGTGTTTTAGCCTTGGTGTTTTAGTTTATTGATTGGCTGTTGGACTGTAGACCATTGTCCATCAGTCTCCTCCGTGCCGTGTCTCCTGTCCAGTACAGAATGTGTTCAGACAAATTTACATAAACGTCGGATCGCAGTGTGACTCTGAAGTGCTGTACGTTTGTAATTTGATTTCTCCCCGACAAAACCCACAATGTCGATGAAACGTTCTGCACCGACAAAGACGCCTACGAAGGTTTTGAACTTTGAGAGAGTTTAAACGAGAGAGAAATGTGAGAAAATGTTAACGCCTGTGTGAGAAAAGTGTATAAAGTGTGTGGTGAGGGGTTTTACAGACAAAAACATAGAGAATAATTGTAAAAAATAAAGCTGATACTTCACGGATTTCGCCTGTTCCTGCGATAAACGAGGGATCACTGTGTTCAACATATTTATGACATTTCATTTAGCCCTAGTTTTACACAAATTATTATATATAGTAGTACTTTCTAATATCTTCAACTGTTAAACTGGAGATGATTGAACCACAGATTGTATAAAGAAGTGGATTAAGTGAGTCTGACGTCACCCACAGCGTTCAGCTCCAGTCAAATGAAGCTCATCGAGGCCAGAGTAGTTATAGAGGTGAATACAGAGTCGAGTTCCATATTTGGGGATCAAAATATGTAATGTGTTATCAACTGATGCCCCATAAAAGTGTAATATCCCCTCTTTAAAAAGCCCATATTACACAGTTTTCAGGTCTATGTTATAATGTTGTTTCCTCATCACAAACAGACCTGGAGTTGTGTTTTGTTTCATTCACACATGTTTAACACAAAAATCCTGCATATTTAGGCCACGCTCTTCTCAGAAAAAAAACAGAAAACACTCTGTTCCACCTTGTGATGTCATCATTTAAACTCCACACACCTTCACTAGAATCCTGGAATTGCCAATCACTACTGAACTAAAGGTAAATAGTAGCTGTTAACTTCAATAACTAGGCAAGGTAAGTTTATTTATATAGCACAATTCGTTAAAAAAAAGGGCTTTACACAATAAGAAAGACATTAAAGACATTAAAATCACAATACAACAAATCAAAACATAAATAATCACAAATAAAATTAACATTAAAAGAGAAAAGTGCAGAATAAAACCCTTTCAGTCGTATGCGCAGCTAAACAGAAACTTTTGGAGCCTGGATTTAAATATTGTCAAAGTAGAGGCCTGTCTCACAACTTTAGGAGGAATTATTTGAATTATTTTAGCCCTGGAAATGCCAATGTCTGCTTAACTAAAAGGTAAAAGGTAGTTGTTGCCATGGAAACTACCATTTCATGACATCACAAGGTGGCACAGAGCAATTGAAGCGTTGGAAATGTAGAGAGACTAGCAACAAAAGGTTATGTAACATGTGTAAATGAAACGAAACACAACTCCAGGTCTGTTTTTGAGGAGGTAACAACATTATAACCCGACTTAAACCTCTCAAGAACCCATTTTTGCAAAATATAGGACCTTGTTAGATGCTCAATTTTACCAGTGAAATAAGTTATGAAACGATCCCACTAGAAGTCATGGACACGCAGAAATTTGATGGCTCTATTTCAGCCACGTTTGACTGTTGGCTGTCATTTCAAGGCGTATAATAAGAACATTCCTTCACCTGTTCCCGAGTAATATTTTTCGGACTAAAGTCAACCCTTTGCTATTTTCTTGCGGTGCTCCATTTGACCTCCACTTTTACAGCCTTCTGTCATCTGCGTTCTTCGCTCCGGTCTTTTCTGGCGGGCCGCTCTTGTGTGCACAGGTTAAGTGTTTTTCTCAGTAGTTTGTAGACGAAATGAAAAATGCCTTCTGACTTGGCCCTCTCAGGGATAGTTGCCATTTGAGTCAAGCTTAGTCATTCACTGAACCCTGAGTGTCCTCTGGGGGGCGTAGACGGTTGTATCCTGACGTGAAATAAAAAAATAAAAAAAACGCTATAGAGTGAAATCATTGTCAGTATAAGGAGGTCAAGGTATTAAACGGTGACACGTATGAGTTTTACTTGTTTTTTTAGTTTTATTTACCCATTTTGGTCCGTGTCGTTGAGCAAAATTAGTTTCGCTCAAGCACAGATGATGTCAAAGCAGTTCTTGAGGTCAAAATGAGACTGCTGTGTACTGTTAGCATCTAATAAAAAAACTTTTATCATTGCAGAATCAGAAAGTGTGCTATTAGCATGCTAGTTGTTTGTAGCTAGCGTTAACGTCGCTGCTTCCCGTCCAGTTCTGTCTCTGTGAGGTTTTTGCTGAGTGGCGCGAACGTTAATTTAGAACATTAGTTTAAAATGGGAGGCGTTTGTGTCTCGATGCTAACGCTAATGCTAATTTTGAGGCGTGACACTTATCAAAACACCGCAAACTGAAATAATCTAAATATAAAAACAACGGGGTCGTCCTTACGTTAATCATTTTCAGTTTTTAATGGGTTGTTTATTTTATATTTGATGTTTTTCGTAAAAGTTAGCGTTAGCTTTGAGACTATGTGAGCTAGCTAGCATGCTGTTGTAAAAGGAGTACTAGGAATGTATTTGGAAGGTTTTTCATGTTTCTAAGACTCTAAAAATGAGGTACAGCACCTGGGGTCTGATCAGCAAAACTCTAAGGACACATTGGAGTAAACAGAATGAAATATTAAGTTGTTTTTAATGTGACGTTATATTGACTTTGGCGTTCGAGGCCATTTGCGACTGGGGAAATGCAGCAAATATTTAGCATGGTGCGTTTATGAGATTTGCTTTTGGTATTCAAAATGGTGTCAAAGTCCAGCCTGCTCTTTTTGCTCATGTGGATTGATGGAGTGTTTGAAATAGTTACGGTAGAAATGGTTTTAAAGGTCATCTGGACAGTGCTGAAATCGAGAAGTTTTGTCTGCCATCCCAAAGTTTTAATATCAAAGTTGACAATAGTTGTTCAAGTTGTTTGTCTTGTCAGTTGGTAATCAGTTTTCGAATTGGTAAAAACTGCAACCAGACAAAATAATGTTTTAGTAGTAAGTTCTGTTGTTGCGTCTTTAGGCAAGACACTTCACCATCGTTGCGTAGTATGGACATGGTGTGTTGGTTTGGGATTTCTTCAGTCTAGAGCAGGGGTCCCCAACCTTTTTTGCTAAAGTCTTATATTTTAATCCCGGGCACTTAGTCTCCATGAGCCGAAGCCGTTTTGAAGGTTTCATTTCCTCGTTCGCTTTTTCTCGGCGTATTACGAAGAGCGGACTCAACGCGTGAGAGTCACCTGCAGCGACAAACCCATATTTTAAGTAGGACTCCTGGTGTTGTCTGTTAAATTGATCTTTCTTTTTCTTGGAGGTCGTAGGCTCCTCTTCTGGCTCCTCTTTTGGCTCTGGCTCCTCTTCTGGCTCTGGCTCCTCTTCTGGCTCCTCTTTTGGCCTTTTCCGCTTTGCAAAAAACCTCTCCAAAGACTTTAGTTTCTGTTTCATTTTCACTCGCTCGTGGCTCTACTTTTGTGCGTCGCGTCTGATGCGTTTTACGTGACACGTTGTCGCGGAGACAAGAGCAGATCCAGCACAGATATAATAAACTCGCCGTTATATCAAATGGATTTCTGTGGCGATTTCCTGTCAGGAGTTTCATTATACATCTACGGACAAACTTATTAGCGTCTCATGAGGAACGGGCGAAAGTTACGTCGAAGAAGATGCTGTCACTGATGAATTATTTACTGTTTTTGTGCGGCCCGGTTAGTCCATTAGTGATTTGTAGCTTTAGAAAACTATTAGCATGCCATTATATTTGGAGGGAAACCATTATGATCTATGTAAATACTGTGTTTGGGGCATGTTTGGAAGAGTCATTTAAGTAATAGCGTTGATACTTCAGGCTTGGGCTAATGTTGTTGCTCTCAGTGCAGATGTATGGGGGGATGATGGGTGGAGGCGGCAGACGAGTGCTGGTAATTCGTCTTTAACGCCCTGTGATGTCGTCGCAGTGTCTT
Organism: Periophthalmus magnuspinnatus; assembly: GCF_009829125.3. Taxonomy (NCBI): domain Eukaryota; kingdom Metazoa; phylum Chordata; class Actinopteri; order Gobiiformes; family Gobiidae; genus Periophthalmus; species Periophthalmus magnuspinnatus. Next base: position 15,320,617 of record NC_047137.1, read on the forward strand.
CCAAATAAGGTCGTCTCATTTCCTGTTGTCGGCAGGAAGAGGCTGTCTGCCGCTGCTGCTGCTGCCTAAGCCTCGGTCATCCATCTCCCAAATTTAATTGGTCCACACCACGCTGGGACTCGCACATGTACCAGGAGGAACTCATGTGTTCTGACTCAAATAAAACAGCAGTATACCAACACTAAAGGCTTCGTACTTCACTCAAAACTCTCTCAACTAAAACAGATATTCACCTTATTTAACTATATCATCTTTTTCTGTGTATTATGTAACTTTTCTGGTTGAGAGCACAGTCTTTAATGCACAAATCTTGCACGTTTAGGCACATTTAGAGCGCTTATCTCAAATGTTAAACACTCCTCGCCAACTTGTGATGTCATGTGGTGATACAGGAAGTGCTTCACTGTGTTTTTAAACTCCTTACACCTTCACTAGAATCATTTTGATCATTTCAGCCCTGGAATTGCCAATCGCTACTGGACTAAAGGTAAAAGGTAGCAGTTTACTTGAAAACTACGCTAGGTAAATTTATTTTTATAGCACAATTCGTACACAAAGTAATTCAAGTGTTTTACAGAATAAAAATGACATTAAAATCACAATAAAACAAATAAGAACATTAATAATCATCAAAAATGTACATTAAAAGAGAAGAGTGCAGAATAAACCCCTTTCAGTCATATGCACAGCTAAACAGAACCGTTTTGAGCCTGGATTTAAAGATTATCAAAGTAGAGGCCTGTCTCACATCTTCAGGAAGAATGTTCCAGGGTTTAACTGCAGAAAACTGAAACATCTGCCATCTGCGTAGTTGTGGTAGGACACATTATTGCTGTGTATTAAAAGGCCCAACAGCAGCATGTGGAGATTAAACAACAGGGGTCCTACAATTGACCCTTGGGGCACCCCACAGGTCAGGACCATTTTATCTGAGACACATTTTCCAATTTCAACAAAGAAGTCCCTGTCTACCAGTTTTGTGCCAGTACCAGAGATGCCCACCCAGTCCTCTAGTCTCTGTAAGAGGATCCTTACTACCACTTCATGACATCACAAGGTGGAACAGAGCATTTTGAGCTTTGGATATATAAACAGACTAATGATAAAGTGTTACTCAAACATGTGTGAATGAAACAAAACACAACTCCAGGTCTGTTTTTGAGGAGGGAACAACATTATAACATGGTTTAAAGCTCAAAAGAGTCAAGTTTGTGAATGTTTTTTTGTGAATGAAGCAAAATACTACACATTTGATGACACAACAGCCATATAACACAGTGAAAAAACTCTCATTAAAAGTATGTACGCTTATGTAAACTCAAAAATACATTGCAGACAGTGAACACTTGTGCAGCTCCAATGCAGTGGGCGGAGCCAGGCTTAATATACCGGCGCCATCCATCTTCTATTGTGTCCCAGCAAACTGTAACTCTCCTTTATATCTCATTAGCATCACTACAGCAAGGAACGGTCCAGATTGTCAAGCTTTTGTACCTGCTGGTGTTAGCTTGTGGGCGCGCTAACACATAAATTAAAATGTATATTTGCACTCCCCATTGTGGCCTGGTCTTCCTTTGTTTCCATAGGCGCAGTCAAAGCCGGCGTTTCCATTCACATTCACGGCGTACAAACATTTGGACGGTAACAGGACGTCTGCAGCATATGGAGGAGCGGCGCTTAAAGTGAACGTAGCGCGCGGTGTTTCTGTCGTCGCTGGACTTTAAAGAACCCGTATTACGCTATTTTCTGATGTATTATAATGTCATTTCCTCATCACAAACAGACCTGGAGTTCTGTTGTTGTTTTTTTATTTACAAACCCTGCACATTTAGGCGGAGTTCTTCTCTCAAGCTGAAAACACTCTGTTCCACCTTGTGATGTCATCATGTGGTAATACAGGAAGTGCTCCAGTGTGTTTTTATACCCCATACACCTTCACTAGAATCATTTGGATCATTTCAACTCTGGAATTGCCAATCTTTACGGAACTAAAGGTAAAAAGGTAGCAGTTAACTTGAAAACTACCACTTCATGACATCACAAGGTGCAACTCCAGGTCTGTTTTTGATGAGGTAACAACGTTATAACATGACTTAAAGCTTGCAAGAGTCAATTTTGTGTAATATAGGACCTTTAAACATTCTGTAAGTACCTTTGTTGTGGTATTTCATGTTTTAGAACCTACAGTAGAACTCCAGGTGGGAATAATAACGTGGTTAAAAACTCATAAAAGTTCATTTTGCAGATCTGTCCTTCAAACGCACATGTAACTTTTCTGGCCGAGGGTTTGCCACGTGTTGTTACCATGGAGATCCACTGCTTTTCCTGAAATATCTCATGAAACTATGCTGCATTTATTCAATTACAGGTGTTTTATTGCGCAAAACACTTTAAAAAACACGCTTTCTAACTGTGAGCGGGGTCACTTCTCCACAGATCTGACCTGGAATTTTATCTGGAGGCATGATCACATTTTGGTCACATTTTTATATAGCGTTTTTCCAACTTTCAAGGCACTCAAAGCACTTTACATCACGAAACCACTCACCTATTCACATACACAAGTGTTTTTTAAGTGTCTTGCCCAAGGACACAACAACAGGATTCATCTGTTGGAGCTGGAATCGCACCGACAACCTTTGGGTCAGTGGACAAATGCTCTACCAACTGAGCTACTGTCACCTTTTCGTCTCCATTGCGACATAAATTCAAGGCCATTCTGTGAGGCATTTTTGGCAAAGCAATAACATCTCCATGGAGACAAGCAGGTAGCTGACCTTCCATCCGAAAAGTTGCATAATCCACCTTTAAAATCACAAACGTGTGAGCACAATATGGAGAAAACATAACACATTTCTCCCTACTATGCTGCAAATGAACGGTGCTCTCTGTAAACATGTGTGGGGTAAAAATAGGAGACGTGAGGACTGTGTTTCTGACTCGAGGTGCAGTTGAAAGCTGAGACAGTGCCATCTAGTGGTGTGTTTTGTAACTGCTGCTGGTCATGATGCTGCACTTATGTAAAGACAATGTTCAAATTATTGTTTCAGAAGCTTTGGGTCCTTCAGTTTGCAGTTGATTGGTGTTTTGAGATCAGAATCGCTTAAGGACAAAGGACGTC